>NC_064622.1:313638233-313995733 GCF_023898315.1 Schistocerca nitens
GGTAAATTATTGCATCAAGAAGAACAAAAAAGTTTGTTCCTTACAACGATGCCACTTAGCCTCGATTTTGAATTGTACACTGTGTTTCGAAACATCTTACAAGTCTTCCAACAACTTGGCGTCGGCTTTCGTTCCTTCATTAGGGGTTTATCTTCCAAAGAGAGACAAGAAAAGAATGCAGAGTTTTCAGTTAAAAAATTCAGTTGGTAGTGTGACGAAACAAACGTGTCCATGGGAGTTTGAGGTAGTGAGCAATTCTTTTAAATGTTAGACAACTTACAGGTTTCCTTTCGACAATAGAGCGTCAAGACGGACGATTACACCTCACACGTGACAGGGGTCACCGAAATACATTTCAGTAATCAGTTAACCACTACCACTACTTACTACATTTTTAACTACTAAATTCATGTCCGAAGTTTCACTATAAGCACGTCTAGTAGGCATGGGCAAATGATGCTTGAGTTCGAACGGGCTCGAAATTTCCCGATACAACAAGCCACAACAATAAGCTCTGGCTCCAATCAAAGTTTGACAATTTCATGAAACACTGGAGCAAATAGCGTTAAATCCTACTGCTGCGCAAATTCCTGTTGTCTTTGAACAAATTTACGATAAGTTCTCATATAGTACCGACACCTATGGATATACATAAACATTTATGCTGATTTTGAAGTTAAGGTAACAGACAAACACGTATGTTGTCCTACAAAAAATAATACTTGGCTGATCCCAGTAAAATATTTTATTTTTTTATGAGAGACGGTAATGACTTACAAATTATGTTGCAAAGGAGCGATTCAGTCCCCGTTCACATTGTAGATTAACAGTTGCTAGAGTGCTAGACGATGCGAAGTAGCTCTACCTGTTAGGGACTGCTGAAAGGCTTGTCATTACACTTAGATGTGTATGCTGGCGAGAAGGAGAAGCAAATCAAAAGCCAGGTTTTGAAAACCGTATCCACGCTGTAGAAACCCCAGTCCACCAAGTGAAAGACAGGGGCTTACTGACCATGATCGTAACAAGCACAGAGTTCCGAGCTGCTGATGGTTGCAAAGCTAGATGCATTATACTGTTGTGTGTATATACGAAGTTCATACGTAAAACATTTCAAAACATTTAGGAGGGTACGTTATCAGCTAGGATTAAATTCAGTTTGGACGAATTATTTTGAAATATTTTGGGTAGGCTCAGGCTTTAAGCCTTAATGGATGCTCCGCCACTGTCGTCAATAAGTAATATTCGATAACTGCGAGTCACAATATGGCTGTCTTTGTTACGATACGGCGAATCCCGTGTTGCACTGTAGTACTCAAAATTAAATACTTCTTCAGATAGTGGTTTATTCAAAATTTTTCCAAAAATATATATGTTTACATGAATGTTGTGGTGAAAATAGACAAGATTTCTAAAATGACAACACAGAAATATAGTAACGGAGAGCTTGGCGTTGAAGAGAACGAGTTTCCTAACATGCATGAGTTCTGGAAACCGATCTGGAATTGTGCTCTGTAACAGATGCAGATATTATGACAATCTATTGGGTAAAAATTACGCTCATTTAGATGGTCTTTCACGTAGTGTAATTAATAAATCTGATGATAAAGTTTTACTAGAAGTTAATGTCCAATGGGTGATATTTCACGTGAAACGAACATACAAATAGGTGGTCAACTAGCTGATCTGATTGCTCTGCTGTTACAGAAATCTGAGGCAGTGAAGGAGACATAACCACAATTGCAAATCCAGTCTAAAGAATAAAAAAGAAGCGAAGATTTGAACAAAAGAAGAAACGATCTAGCTACTGATAACTACTTTCAACACATTGCTTCTGTCGTATAATACCTCAGCAAATGATGTATTTGCAGCTAAAGCAAGCTTACTGTGGTCTTCCAGAATACGTACAGAAATTGTTTAGAGATCTAAAACAATTAAAGAATACTCCTGAAAAACTAGAACAAAATCGATACTTTCGTGTAAGAATAAGGAGCGAAAATACTAAAGCAGTTCAGTGATAAGTGCAAACACATTGTTGATGATTTTCCCAATGGCTTTCGCACAAATCTGTAGAAACTAATGATAAATTTAAATTAGAGCATGTTATCAATGAGTCTATCACAGCCGCTATGTCCGAATGCAATAATTCGGGTGAATCTTTAAAATCCAATTAACTCAAATAAAGTCAGTGTGAGAAAGATTTGCCAAGATGGCGTGACCAGACAAGTCTGAAAGGTGTAGATCGAAAAATGTATGGTGATAAAACAAATTTTAATGACTTCGGCAAATCGTATACCGTACGAAGTAATCACTGCACAACCACTTTCTTCTGTTTTACGTGTAGGAAGTTTAAGGCAGCGCAAGCAATTCCAGGTCTTTTCGTATAAACGGTGGAGCTAAGTTGCAGTGCAGAATTACAAATCTACAAATCTAGCCAGGTTAACAGCTGTTGTACTGCTTATGTGACGTCACCTCTCACATTACTGGGCACATGTGAAAGCAGAAGCCTGGGAATAAGAGAAAGTATCAAAATAGTTATCATGCGGGTTACTGAAGGGTGGGGGGAGGGGGCTGGAGGGATAATTCTATAGAAATAATCACGACGGTTGCTGGGATTTGAGTAATGTCAACCAGAACCGCATGAAAACAAAAATTACTCGTATACAAAATAATCAGGTGACATAGATCTGTCTTAAACTAGCTGATAGGATTACGACATCTCCGTAAATATCCTTGATGTGACTAATACACCACACTCATACAATTATAACCAAGTTGTGATAAATTGCTTTAAATCTTATTAAGACCTCTGATTTTTCAAACAACGTAATATCAGCCTTTGGCAGTCCAGAAAATGAACTATTTTAGACGACAGAGAGAAATTTGACACTAAATTATCAAACAAAAGGTATGAAATGTTTTTTCTTTGTCCTGAATGATAATTTATCAATTGTAACTTGTCCCCTTTTAGAAATAAACAGTTAAATTCGAAGAAACAAAGTGAAAATCATTTGAAAAGAAAACTAGTAGTTCTTCTTATACACAAGATAAACTACACTGTGGATTACAGTTACGTGAGATGTTTGTGATCGATCATCTAAATGCGTCTTAAGCAAGTGAGAATAATTTTGAGGAGAAGGAGTGTTCTGAGACACAGCGACAAGAAACTGTTTCAAGCAACTCATTTTGCTGTCCACGTGAGCTGCTGAGGCCAGAGATACAGTGTCAGCTTATCTTCAGCCACTTCCTGCGCCACTCTGCCCATTTATCTCGTCTGGCGTCATTTCCAGTGAAATCGCACGCGTCCTATCTGCCTCTCCCAGCAGCATTAATAACTGCGCTATCGGTTTCTTCCGGTGGAGAGATGTCTGCTCATTACGGTTTAATAATAAAACGTCTTGCGGTAGCTCCAAGTGACGATGGCCCCTGCTCCCTAAGTCTATACTGCTTTAGAATGACTCAGCAAATAAACTGAGAAAGGACCATATCAAGAGAGTTATCACAGTGCTCAAAACACACTGTTTCCATTCTGACTTACCTTTCCATCATTCTGAATTCTTATTTCCGCATCTTGCCTAAACCATTGTTTAGAAATCACGCGACGATTCCTTCAAAGAGGCCCCGAAAAGTTTGTTAACCCTTCTGTTACAAATGTGTCAACTCCATCTCTTCCGACGATCTGCCGAGAGTAACAAATTAATCAAATAGGAATGCAGTTCCATTCAGCTGTCGCTCAAGAAATTTACGTTACACACTACAGCGTTACAGCAAGCGAACTCAGTGCTGTGGAGTGAAGTGTTGCGTTTAGGAGCGGATGGGGTTTCTATCGATGAGTAAATCCTATGTTATTCCTCCGTTACCAGCCAAAACTCTTCTATAGTTGAAAGATCTATAGCCGTACCCTTGAGGCCAATACAGATACTGATATTATAAATAGACTGAAATATGGACACCGAAGTCGTTTCAGTGGAGTCAAATAGAATGAATACCTTCTTATTCTAAGCTATCCAGGTTTATGATCATTCTTCTTCGAAATGGTTTGTACTTTTATAGCCAAAGTTATGAAGTTGCATGGAAACTGACTTATTACCTGTTGGCTTTTGTCTCGGGTTCTTTTGCCGATGTTTCAAGATCTTTCTGACATTTCGCCACTACGAGTGGCTGGCATTGTCAAAGCTTTATCCTCCTTAGCCATCAGCAATGACAGAAGTCAACAGGCAATATGTCAACAAGTGGCCACGAAAGCCTTTACAATTTCATGCATGAATACTCTTCTACAGTATATCATAGTGAAAGAAAGTGCATAATTTAAGCTGTAACTACTTTCTCCCGCAGTGTTTTGAATAGTCTGTCGAAACAACATTAGAAGGAAAAGAAATGGTTGAGACATGAATTACATTTCGTTTACTTACTGTGCAACATAGAAATTGTCATGCATAAAAATGATTAAAAACAAAAGAAAAAACATGTTCAATAGTTTTTGGGTTAGATGCCTGTGCACTCAATTTTTAACCTTTGTAGTATGTACTTTTATCCTTCAAAATCAGTGTAGCGTACGACATACACTCATGCACAGGATCATCGATTACTCTACACCTCTAAATGTAAAAAGAAGTTCTCTAATTCAACCGTCGGCTACATGGCATTGTTACTGAAGACAGCAATGTGCTTCTTGCGACCACAAAAATTTTAGTGTGATTTCTCTGCTAATCAAATCGACTTAATTACAAAGCACATCATCGAATATATCCAAGCGTTGGTATATCTGAGAAGTATACACGCTGTACATATTTCAGATGTACTTGAAAAAAGAGACAGCATTGGTCGTATATTTTTTACTATTGCAAAATCGATTTTCTGTCACCGAGTGACCATCTTCAGTGCTATATTGTATAACTTAAATTGGGATGCACTGTTGTCACTAAGCTTACGGCAATCACATAGACTATGTGATTGCCGTAAGCTTAGTGACAACAGTGCATCCCAATTTAAGTTATACAATATAGCACTGAAGATGGTCACTCAGTGACAGAAAATCGATTTTGCAATAGTAAAAAATATACGACCAATGCTGTCTCTTTTTTCAAGTATACCTGTTATCTGGTCGTAGTGCACAAGACAACATGGAGTCGCCAATCAATATTTCAGATGTTTTATATTGATGTAAATCGACCAGACTCATGACGACATATCTCTGAACTATTGTCATTTCTTCGTTTGCACTAAAACTGTATCCGTGCATGTGAAGGTTAAACGGAAAATAAGATCCGATCGATCGCAAAATGGAAACTACAGTGAAAATCTTTCTAACTGTTAGTTACACTTTACAGCTACTTTTTTAATTAGTTGCCGCTTCGTTATAGACATTTGTCGTGGCATTTTACCAGCTTTCCAATACACTTGCACTAAAAGTAGTTGTAGTTAGCGATATTAGTTGTTCAATTTGAGTAATTTCATTTTCGACCAAAATATGGTTATCCCGTACGCGCGCTGTAGTAGAACTAGCAGCACGCGCGGACGGGTACGACCCACCAGCCCACCCCCTAAACCGCCCACCGTGCCAATATATAGTACATCATGAGTATATAGTACATCATGAGTGTGGTATCAAGGATATTTACGGAGATGTCGTAATCCTATCAGCTAGTTTAAGACAGATCTAGGTCACCTGATTGTTCGTTGTGAAAACGCATCTCTACCTGGACTGGAATCTTTCGCTGACCGAGATGTCATCTGTTACAAGACCTGGCGACGTCCAAAGTAAAATTAACTCTGCAGCCACGGTAGAATATAGGTCCATTTAAAATTACTGCTTGACCTGTTCCATTTCCTCCAAGTTTATTCTCGAGGCTAATAATGTCATAGAGGGCAGCCGCCTGTGCTCTCCGCCAATTCCCTACGCTGAACTGCAGCTCTTTGTCTATGCCGAAACGTTGTCTTCATAGCCAACGGTTCAGGTGAGCAGAGATGACAATCAGTGGGAGCCAAGCCCGAGCCGAATGGTGGATGATCAAACACTTACTATCGAAAACGCTGCATAAGCGTCATTGTCCCTGCAGTGTGAGGCAGAGAATAATTGTCTGGAAGAAGGAAATGCATGATAGTTCACTGAACTGGGGTTGCATGAAATAAGGCGAAATCTCTCATCAGGCTCTCGTACTTGGTGGGAGACATATTTCTAGTCACCTTTACTCGCTCACTGTGCGCTCAGAACTGAGAAGAGCGCCGTGACGCTATCGACGACCATTCTAGACACACTGCCCAACACATCTGCGCAGATCTTTACAGGATTCTCACTGTGGTTTTCATTTCGCGACCGCCCGGACCTTAGTTCCCAAATACCCCCCTTGTACTACACACTCTGTTAGAATCAGTACTTTGTATGTTGCTGCTAAAATGCGTTTATTCATGATCAAACCCGTTTTGCCTCATATATAAAAAATATGGTCACTGAAATGGAAATATAATTAACTACTAGCTTTTTGTAGGCGGCTTCGCCCACGGAGCATATGTCACATACATTTCACACATATGCGTATCTTTAGCAGGTTTAATTTGAATTTTGAGGGAACTTGTAATTATGCCGGTAACTGATTGTATTTCGAGAAAAAGTACTGTCACTGGCAGTTGTCTGATGCTGTGGTGTTTTACGCCATGCAGTCTAGAGAAGACATTACGTGTATCTGTAACGCTGGCCCCAAAGCACGCCATCCAAGTTATTAACTCTCTGCTGAAGTAAGTGCAGCAGTGAACAAAACATATAAGTAACAGAAGGCACTGCACAATTTTAAAATATTCCAAGTCAACTAATTACAGGAAAGAAATGCCAACAGTTTGTTTTCGGACGTTTCTGCATGCCATCCTTTCTCACTGCCACCCCCAGCTCTAGCAATAGTACCGAGCGAGGTGGCGCAGTGGTGAACACACTGGACTCGCATTCGGGAGGACGACGTTTCAGACCTGATTTAGATTTTCCGTGATTTCCCTAAATCACTCCAGGCAAATGCCGGGATTGTTCCTTTGACAGGGCACAGCCGATTTCTTTTCCCATCCTTCCCTAATCCGAGCTTGTACTCCGTCTCTAATGACCTCGTTGTCGACGGGACGTTAAACACTGATCTCTTCCTCCTCTAGCAAGAGTAGGGATATCTTACACCCATAGCATTTTTATACAAATAAAAAGTGATGCCCGGACGTTCCCCATTAACTTCCCACCTCTATGGGTGATAGATGGCCCCTATCCCCTCAGCAACCTTTGTGGGCGCACACACACACACACACACACACACACACACACACACACACACACACAACAACTCAGCAAAGTTTCATTGTAATTGGATGAATGGTATAGGAACGGATAGAAGACGAACAAATAAACATTCAGTTTCATATATTAGGTTTATTTTTATCGTAATCCTAAAAACGGTTCTTTTTTACTCTATCGGAGCTAAGGTAATTTACTTTGCGCGTTTCCGTCTTCTGTTTTCCATGTACCCGGGGTCGTACTGAATGACTGACTTCCGTATCTGGTATAAGTATTCCTACTAATTTTGCATTGTTCAAGACATTGTTTCTGACATTTGAATGTTGATTTTTCTCGTCGAGGTTTCTTTATTATTATCTTTGTAGGTTTCTGATTTGAATTTTACTTAACTTTCATCGATTTGCTTCGGTTTTCGTAGCGCATCGGACCATTAGCACTAGACTACGCATCTGCCTTATCCAATAAACAATACGGACTAAAAAGTGTAAAATAATTTCTCCCAGCTCTACACAGATTCCTAACCCCAAGCAGATAGTCCTGAAAATTTGTGATTGTGTATTTTAAATAGCTTCAAAATTAAATTTTAGTATTTGAAACGGAAGGCGTGGGGCGCACGCAATAGATAGTAGTAAGGAGTGAACTACTCAAACATCAAATTGCTTGTTGGCTTCTGTCTCGGGCTAGTCGGCCGACTTTTGTCTGACAATTTTTCGGACTTTTCGCCAGCACGAGTGGCTGACACTGTCAAAGCTTTAACCTCCATTCTTGGTGGTGGGCCAGTCCAACACCAGCAGTGGAGGGCGACGCTTTGACGCTGCCAGCCACTCGTGCTGGCGAAAAGTCCGAAAAATTATCAGACAAAAGTCGGCCGACTAGCCCGAGACAGCAGCCAACAGGCAACTTGTCACCAAGCGGTCATGAAAGCCTAAATTTTATTTATGCTTCGAACAAGTATTTTATGCGCTCCACGGTTTTCCCTTCAAATCTTACAAGTATTATTACAGCTACTGAAAATTCACAGACACAAATGTTCAGGGCTATCTTGTCCGATTTTAAGTTTAGTAAATTTAAAAATGATTTTATTTAAATAAGCGTTTTCTGCTTTTTAGGCTTGTGCGAGTGTGCGAAATTTTTCATTCAATTTCAGACATTGTGATGAGATTACAACATAGACATGTGGTAAATTTCAGGTTTATTTCAGTTGCTCTTTACCTGAGACAACCAATATATGCAATGTGTTAGGTGGTGTTATTTTACAACTTACAAAGCCCGTTTACATCGAATAAGACATAAGTAAGCCCCTTCAATGATGGAAAAACATTTGTGCTCGTTCATTAAAAATATGTATGTGACTGACATTGTCTAGTACACTTAATTTATTATATAATGTCTGAATGTTGGGTGAATAGGGAACAAGCAGAGCTGTGAAACTCGTGGTAGAACGGAAGGACACACAATGCTCACACATTCCTTCGGAAAATAGGACGGCACAGCCGCTTCCGGTGTCAATCCCGGGACCCGCCCTTGAGCTGGACCACCTACAAAACGGAAACACGTAGCCGGCATGCAGGCTTGAGAAAACGGCCTGGTCAGCCAAAAACACATGGCAGCAGGTATTTGCGTTCTTTCCTACAGACATAGATAGAACTTGCAGAAACTTCGATCTGGATTCTAAACTGCGATTGGTCGGCGTTCAGAAACGAGCGCCTTCTGGAAAGATGGTTCACTACCCAAAGTTAAGGGGGAGAAAAGACTTCGAGCAGCGAAAAGAGGAGAGAAGTAAAGAGGGGAGTCGTTGTGGGGTCGTGGAGCAGGAGAGTCGTCTTGGAGGTCACGGCAGTCGGCGGACGTCTTCGGCTATAATTTTGGTGAAGTACAACTTTGCTATTTCCTAGCTGAGGCGAGAAGTTCTGCGGTTATAGCTTCTGATCATTACGGTGATCTTGCTAATGCACTGGCGTGTAGAAACGTGAATTTACATTGGTGAATCACGTGTTCCACTCCGTTCTGCACTGAGGTTTCACACTGCTCATTGAGACAGTAGTTCCTTCTTGCTATTTAGTACAACGGGGGATGTCAGTTGCTCCGCGACTAATCACAGATCGCGAGTACATTCTTGGTCAGAGCCAGACAGTTTAAGGGCCAGTATTAATACAGGGAGAACCTGATGTTTGTAATCATCACATAGTTTCTTTAAATTTTTTATTATGAATAAATGTGTTAAAATCACGTCATTTATCGTTTAGTTGATAGTATTTTCCTGTACCAATTACTCTTGTCTCTTGTGTACCTTTTATAACTTATTCGTTGCAAGGGGGACTGTATTTTGTCGTCTTATACTGACATTCTATCTTATACACAGGATAAGATTAGGAAACAGGTAGGTTATCACATGACAATTTACATAATTAATAAGAATAACGTTCTCCTACCGGGGAACGTATAAGTGTCAGGCGACTTCAGTAGCGTTAAAACATCCATTGCGAAAATTGTCACTTGTATGTAGTCATGGCAAGTCTCTGCCATCAACAGCCAGTCGAAGACGTGGAAGTACGTTAGAAATATATTGCTTCCTCATACGGACAGGTATATCTCAGGTAGTCGTTCTTCCCGCGAAACATTTGCGACTGGAACGGGAAAAGCGAGAAATGGCAGTGGTACACGAAGTATCCCCCGCCACTCACCAGGGAAGAAAGCGAGTTAATATTGCATTGTCATCCAATTCTGTGCTATGTTGAAAGTTTAAAGTTTCTATCTGATCGAGCAGTTAATTTGAAATCAATTGGAAAACCGGCACCTAGCAAACAGACAGGCAAGAAACTGACCTAACAAAAGCGTGTTACAATATGGATACTCTTTTTGTTCCTTGACGGTGTCCTTAGGGTGCATGGCGTAATACTCCTTGTTTCAGTTCAATATTTATCATCCGTAGTGGTTCTTTTGGAGGGTATCGGTTTCTGTAACTTAACAAAGTATCTTCTGGAATCACAGTATGAGAGCAGAAGGTTTATTCAATAAGCGTTTAGTACGGTACGCAATGTTAAACTGACGTAGCAGGAATGGAGCACAAACTTGATGGAAGAATGTGCCACTACGCTGATAATGCAACAATTGTTTTTAAATTGTTTGCGCCAATTAAGTCACATCGGGCTGGATTTGGGTAGTTATAGTAAACAGCAAGCAGTATCTAAGTTAAGGATGAGAAAAGCTGACCGGTTAAAACGGTTGCCGGTATTTTAGTTCTGAGCAACCGCTATTTTTCGGTATTTGTTTTGTCTTGGTTGTAATAGGTGTTTCTTTTTGCTAATAACCGTGTAAAAAACCGAGATATCAGTCAGCCACAGCAGAAATGCAAAATTTTTGGCTTTTAAATTAGTCCTTTTTAAAAACGAGTAATTTTTGTTTGTGAAATTTCCATTGCTTTTAAACATTGCGTTATTATGCAAAATGGGAAAAGTGATCAGTGTTACTCTTAATAATTATGCCGACAGAAACAAGCAGCAAACATTTGACTTAAGAAATGGTGCAGTAGTGAATAACGTACTTCTTACCATGTCACATGGCCTATTGGTTTTTAACGCGTGTACAACCAGTGTGCGAGGCTTTCGCTATCTGGTCTATATGTTAGCTTAACGAGTCGTTGTCGGACGTTAGTTGTATTACACAATGACACCGCCCCTAGTCTGGAAATATTCTGACAAGTGCGTTATCAACGAAGTACAATGCTCCATTTGCTTTAAAAAGTTGAGAACGGGATGAGTCACAACAAACTTGCGACTTATATGAGGAGGAAAAACTTAACAATTCATTCGTAGTTTACAATAAAAATTGAACATAGTTGATCTGTTGGCTGTGACCACATAATATGCCTTTATCCACTTGTAGCCCTTGAAAACGGAGAAATTAGCCCGGAAAGTATTCTCCAACATCAGTTTTCACCCTCTGGCGCTGGCTATTCATAATGCGCAAATAGTGGTATGATCGTCGATTACAACATGATTTTTGAGCAGAATTTCAAAAAATTAGACTTAATAGGAGAATAATGATGATTTTTTTTGTATTCTAACACTTATCACTTTTCGCCAAAGGCAGCCTATTCAATTTAATATTTTGATTCTATGTATCCTGAAACCGAGGCAGCCAAAATTTTCAGTCTTTGCTCGATTTCTACGTTTATTACAGGAAATAACAGAAATAAAAAACCAAAATCACTTATTTCAGAAAGCGATTATTTTGAGCGTTTTAACACTGTTTAAGGGGATACGGAAACACCTATCCCCGCAATGTTAATATATGCCTACTATAGGGAACATTTTCTCACAAACTACTGGAGACAGAGAGGTAAAAATTTTACTGTATGTGCATTCATATGTTACAACAATACTGAAACAACAGTTTATTGTCAAAGTATTTTCTTACAGAGATATTGTACATTTATTTTTAAGTAAATTTTTTCCATCGCTTTTTACTAGACTATCACCCCTAAGTCTTTTGTAAATCAAGTAATTAAAAAATCGTTGTTTCAGTATGTAATAGGGACCTATGTCACTACGTCATAAAAATTTCAGACTTCTAGGTTGACCAGTACCTGAGATAATGTTCCTAGATGAAGTAAAAAGTAAACTTACGGGAAACGGAGAAAGAAGATTAAAACATTCCTGATCCGTAGCTAATACCCCCTTCACAGTCTTCATAATCATCTTCAAGTCTTCTTTTGGCACCCCTCTGCACCTGTCTTGCTTTTTTCACTAATGTCTTGATTATATTATCAGCATGCCTTAGTCTGTGCTGATCTAAAAAGAACATAGCACGTACCGTACGGGAACCAACACACATACCCAACTTTTGAAGGACCTGGCATTTAGTTATATTTCCAAGATTGAAGGTTGCCACAGCATCATACACACCAAAATGTAGTGTATTAATTCCGACAAACACTGTTTTTGGGAGACGATGCCATATCACACTATTCAAGCACTCGTTGGGGTTCTGCATTTTTCCGTGAAGACATTTCATCAGAAGACTTCTGTCAGCCAGATCTCTGAAAATGGGCTTTATTTCTGCCATGATGGCTGATGGTAGACTGTGGTGGTGAATGTATTTCTCTCCTGTTGTTAGTCCCCTATTGTATTTACACCAGCTGTTTTCACCTTTGGGGCACAAACCATGTTGTGGATGCTCATCCGTGGATGCGGTGTGGAAATATAAAGCCCATATAGCTCTCCTCATTTCTTCAAGATTGCCTGTATTTTGCCTGATTGCAAGGCCATAGCAGTTCTGAATGTGGTCTATTATGGAATCAGTCAATCTTCCTCTGCCATCCAAGGTTTTCCCATCATCTAGTTTTTTCCCTTTCATAACTGATTTTAACCTTCTCAGCCTGGCACCCATTCTCTTCTGCACATGTCCTATACATTCAAGTTTGCTTATATTTACACTGTTCCCATATGGTTTGCTTTCCAAAACTTCTTTGAATGCTTTAGAGTCACCATCTCCCAGATATTTGACATAGCGAACATTATACCACTGTGAAGAGCGATGAAAAATTTTCTTCACCCCAGCAACCTCCATGCCACCACTACTACCATAATAATTAGCAATACAGTCATCACTGTGTTCATTTTTCAGCCTGCCTGTGCACCTACAGTATTTAGACATTATTGCAACATCAATAACCTTGCCAGTATCAACACTAGTTGCTGTTACAACACCATTGTTGGAGGTGTGGCCCCTTTTCTGCCACGTGCCATCAAACGCCACTGTGAGGTCACGACTGCCGTCATTTTCTTCCACTGCTTCTTCCACAGCAACCTGCATTGACTTCTGTGCTACATCTTCAACTGCAGATCCTAGTACATAATTGTAAGCTTCAAACTTTGAAGGTGCACTTGGAAGATTTAGAACACCACATAGCATATCACCAGCTGCTTTGCCCTTACCAATTGCTCGCAATCCATAAACTAACCTAATATTTACACTATAAAGTTCAGTTTTCTTGTATCCATTATTTACAGTTACTGAAACCGAACTTGGAAACTTACAGCTGTATTTACAAACACTGCATATTAAATTAAACTGGGCAGCCAGGCCAACATGGGATTCTACTTTCAGAGAAACGTTTCCATGACATTTTTTGCAGCACAAACTGTTTTCAAGAGCTTCACACAATATATTCGTATCAATGAGTTCAAAAACTTCATTCCCTCTATCAAGTAAATTATATTTCTCTTCCAAATCTCTTAGTTTTTTATGAGAAGCACTGTTTTCATTTGGTGTAAGTTCGTTCGGCAAATCAGTAATAAGTGGATTCACATTTTCCAACAGTGATGATGATGAACTGCTTTGCTTTGCTAATGAATCATTATTTCTTTTCTTTTGCCAGTTCACACGCTTTTTAAATACTTTTGCTTTAGCTCTAGGCATTTTCACTGCGAAAAATGAAGCACTAAATACGAAATAACTCAACAACAACTACTTTCTTATATCACACTGTTTACAAAACAGTCCCGCCACAAAGTCAAAGAGTAACTTGAGGAAACCAGAGAGAAACATTTTCGGGCAACTAGTGTATAAATAGTCGCTGGAAACCGGGATATTTGAATTCATGTCACTTTAAAGGTACTGCCAAAAAGTTCATGGTCAGCCACGAGAGACGTGTATAACTAAAGCGCAATACCCGATCTCACAAATATATAAAAATAAAATAGTTATAATTGTAGTAGAGCTATGTATGATACGTCATTTTAAAGAGGAAACATGTCACAATATAATACGCCAATAAAAAAAAATTCGATTTTTTAACCCAAAATCCGATTCCGTATCCCCTTAAATTGGTACTGAAATAAGTCAATGTAACCGAAAATCGGTTGTTTCAGCGGTAACCACCATTCCTAATCTAAGGGCGCCTTTCTTTACGAAATGGACTTTTCAATTGCCGGCCGCGATGACCGAGTGGTTCTAGGCGCTTCAGTCCAGAACCGCGTGACTGCTACGGTCACAGGTTCGAATCCTGCCTCCGGCATGGATGTGTGTGATGTCCTTAGGTTAGTTAGGTTTAAGTAACCGCGTGACTGCTACGGTCACAGGTTCGAATCCTGCCTCGGGCATGGATGTGTGTGATGTCCTTAGGTTAGTTAGGTTTAAGTAGTTCTAGGTTCTAGGGGACTGATGACCTCAGATGTTGAGTCCCATAGTGCTCAGAGCCATTTGAACCATTTTTTGACTTTTCAATTTGATGTTCCGCTAATTTAATTGCTTTCAACTATCTTCCAACGGAAGCTGCTAACTGTGGAATATTCTACAAGTTTTCGGTACATACGCAACTTTTTGGTGAAATTTGCCACTCCCATGTTTGGAAAAAAATGCATACTGTTGAATAAGTTTAGAAATTTCGGAGCCTGTCACGTGTGCAATTTGGACCTTTATAACACTACCGGTATTTTACCCAAATTGGGTATAAATCTAAGATGCCTCATATATTAAATTTTGATGGCAAATGAAGGGAACTACAGATTCCATGAATGTAACTTTGTAATAGCTGCCAGCGTAGGGGAAAGAAGAACTTGATTTCACCCCATCACTGGTATAGAGCACAGCTTTAGCTCTTCAGTGAACAGAACATTCATCAACAAAGAAGTGAAAAGATCATAAAGTAATTAACAACTGCGAACTTCAAATCAAAATAAGCATAAAGCTGACTCGCAATGAATTAAGTTATATGTCCTCATAAATGCTGAGAAACTGAAGAACAATGATCTAAATTAATTTCTTTTGTTGTATTTTTGTAGCTTCGGGTCGCACGATTGGTTTAGTCTTATTAGAAATCCATCATCGTGATTAAAATACATGGCTACTCGTCAAAGTATAACTAAAAAGCCAATGTGAACACCAAGGCAAGCGGAGCGTCTCTCGTTGCCTACGACCACATTTTCTCTAAACTCAAATTGTCATCCCTTCTTTCTCTTACGTTCTGTTCGAAGCACCTACTGAACGCTCACTAAAACGTCATCTAATGCTTTCTATACGTTAATCGTTACAATAAGTATTATCCACTAAAATGGGAGGGCGAGAATAGAAGCTGGAATATAAAGAAACATAATGAGATCATATGAACCTAAAATAAAATCGGAAAGAGCAACCGAGGGATATGAGTGACTCCTCGGTGATCATAGCAACACTCGATGACCTGCGCTCTGTCACCTGAATCCAGAGCGAAGAATGTTAACTCCTGCTTCCGAGAAGCGTTGCAAATTTCTGCCGCAATCTGTTCTACCCAAAGATTACTGTAATACACAGTTGAAAACCTCGTACTCTCGGTACAATGTATGTAAATCCAACTTTTAAAAAGCCAGGAAGGGATGTCAGTATTCACATATGCACTGGTGGGCTGTGTAAGAGTAACGTTTCTGAGAGAGGGGATTAGAAATCGATGTACCCAAACCGTACAGTAAACGACGCTATTAGAATCCACTTGTCAGAATAGTACGATAAAGTCAGTGTTCAAGCTGCGACGGCAGCAGAATGTGTAGATCGATAGTCAAGAGTTACTGGTGTTGTAGAAAATCCTGAAACATTCGGACAGATTCAAATTGTTTGCCGGATCAGGGCTCGAACACATAACCTTTTCCGTCGTCTGCAAAACTCTTTCCTACTGAATTCTCCAAACACTACTCACGGACTACCCCCAAAGCTTAACTTCTTCCACCACCTCTCTCCTATTGTGCCTCTGTAAAAGTAGAAGTAATAGTTGTAGTAGTAGTAGCAGTAAAAGTAGCAGTAGTGTTGATAGTAGTAGTAGTATTTGAGTCATTAGTAGCTAAATTTTACACGAATATTTGAGATGTTATGGCATAACAATTTAAGAGCAACTAAAATAACATAGTTCATATACACAGGCATTTACACACTCGCAAGTATAGTTTGTGAAAGATAGGACTGGTAGTAGGAAGTGGCTTTATAGTAACAACCATAACGGCATTCGCCTGTAATAATTTAGGAAAACCACGGAAAACCTAAATTTGCATGATCCGGTGAAGACTGAAACCTACGTCCTAATACAAGACTAGTCTTTAAAACAGTGATACCGCAATCCTTTATAGCTAGCATAAAATACTGTTTTCCAAAGAAATATTGAGTAATATAAAAGACTAGTGCTACATTGTTCATACATTTCTCATCCCAGTCACTACACGCACTATACACATATTCTTTCATAATGTAACACTGCACACACTTTCAGCTGCTATAAGGATCATAGCGACTATGTTTGGTTTCCATTTTCGTTATCGCAAACTTACACTTGATAGTTTGAAAAACTGAGTCAGCATTCCTCACTAATAATAGATGCTGAGATCAGAAAGAGAGATAAGGTGTTAAAGCTATACACTGATCAGCCAGAAGATGATGACCACTTACCTAATACCTGATACGTCCAACTGAGCATGGAAGCGATAAAGCGTTGGTAAGTCGCTGGAGGGAGTTAGAACCACATCTGCACACACACGTCACGCAGTTACCGTAAATTCTGGGGAGGGAGGAGATGATCTATGATGCCACGTTACATCACATCCCATATATGTTCGATCGGGTTCAGATTTAGCGAGTTGGGGGGGGGGGGGGGGCAGTACATCAATTGTAACTCACCACTGTGTTCCTTGAACCACTCCATCACACTTCTGGTCTTCACGTATGGCGCATTATCTTGTTGAAAAATGCCACTGCCTTCGGCAGTCATGAAAGCGTTTACGTGGTCTGCAACCTGTGTACGATACTCCTTGGCCGTCGTGGTGCCTTACGTGAGCTGCATTGGACTCATGGATGCCCACATGAATGTTCGCCAGAGTATAACAGAGCCAGTTTGTCTCCGTCCCGCAGTACAGATGTCAAGGAGCTGTTCCCCTGGAAGACGACGCATTCGCACCCTTCCATTGGCCGATGAAAAACGTGTCGGGATCCATCAGACAATCCAAAAGCTCTGCCACTGCACCAACCACCAGTACCGATGGTCGTGTGCCCATTTCTGTCACGGTTGCCGACGTTGTGGTGTTAACGTTGGCACCTGAATGGGTCGTCGGCTGTGGAGGCCCATTGTTAGGAGTGCTCGTTGCCTTCCGTGTTCAGACACACTTGTACTCTGCCAAGCATTCAATTAGATGTTAGTTCCGTCACAGTTCGCCATCTGTCTTATTTCACCACAATGCCCACCCTGAGACGTCCGACATCCGTAATGGGGGTGGGGGGGGGGGCGGGGGGGGGGGCCTCCCAGCCTACGGTGTCTGATTTAGCCTTGGTTTCGACACGTGTTTAAGACACTCATCACAGCATTCCTCGAACACCAGACAAGTCGTGCTGTTTCCGAAGAGATCGTGCAGAGCCTCCAAGCCATCAAAATCCGCCCTCGGTCAATCTCTGATAGATCGCGCGCCTTCCCCATTCTACACACGGATTCCAGGCTCTAAGATACTGCATCCACCGTGCGTGTGTCTGCCTAGCCGTCATTCTTTCCCAGGTGACGCTGCTATCGCCTGGAAGGGTTCATATCGATAGTCGGTAGATGGTCGTAATGTTCTGGGTGACCACTGTACATTGCATAGCTTTGGGTGTAAGATTTGCCAGAAAAGAACAAAAATAATAAAAAAAAATAGCGTGAAAGTTTAGTGTGAAATGACGGATGCGTTACTGTTACCGTCATTATCGTTATTATTTATTTCGGTTCCAATTTTAACAAACCGCTACTCTATTTTATCCAAGCAATCCTTCTTTGAATAGAATGCATTATTCAACAGGTATTTTTAAATTGCTTTTATATATAAATTCATTTTAGTAATCTCTTTAATCTTCTCTCGCAGTTTATTGAACAATTTTATTCCTCTGTATAAATGATGTTTTGAGTTTTACGTTTATTCTTTGCTGGTAAATGGAAATTCAATCTAGATCTTGTTCAAATGGTTCAAATGGCTCTGAGCACTATGGGACTCAACTTCTGAGGTCATCAGTCCCCTAGAACTTAGAACTACTTAAACCTAACTAACCTAGGGACATCACAGACATCCATACCCGAGGCAGGATTCGAACCTGCGACCGCAGCGGTCTTGCGGTTCCAGACTGTAGCGCCTAGAACCGCTCGGCCACTCCGGCCGGCAGATCTTGTTCCATGGCCATTTCGCGATAATTATCAATATTATATTTGATGTTCACAACTGATTGGTAAATCAGTGTTTTCAACTGATCTTTACAATCCGCTCGAGTACTATTTCTGGGTATTTTTCTCATGGTCCTTTTCTGTATGTTGAAAACTGTGTTCATATTTTGTCCATTACTAAGAAAGGAATTGTACAGATGAACAATATATAACTAAAAGATATTGGCTGTTATGCACAGATTACAGAACTCTAGGGACATAACATGTTGATCACATTCGGTTTGCAAGAATACTTGTTTGTTCACACTACTTCAACTGTGAATTGATGTCCATTCCTAAAAATTTGTATTTCTTGTGCAGAATGTTCGGATATCATCTATATTTAATTTAAGAGTCATTTTCGCTCTTCATATTGAAATTCATGGGAATTGTCTCTATACCCAATGTCATTTTATTGCATATTGACCAACTGCGAATTTCCTAGAGGGTTTCATTTGGTTTCTCCGCAAGAATTTCTTTAGTTTTTAATAGTGATTGAGCCATACCGGCTTTGCGGCTATCGATATTTGTTCAGGGATATTAACCTTTCGGCGCTTGAGTCGGTTGCGAGGTGGCGCAGCAGGAAGCGGATCGAGAGGCGAGCGCGAGTGAGCTTAGTTGGGAGGTGGAGAGAAGACGGTGCGATTGCCCAAGGAGGGGAGGTAACCGGTCGGTGAAGAGATGTTTTGAAAAGGCGTTGTACAGGCGACAGTTGCAACAGCTGTGTCTTGAGATGGTCTGCGCAGCCAAGCAGTTGGTGGCCGTTAACCGATGTCATCTTATTGGGAGAGTGCAGTGGCGACCTACTTCTTTGATGCTGGTGGACGAATATTTCGCTGGACTGATAAGGTGACGTCGTTCTCTTCATGTTGTTCACTGCCCATGCACCTTCTGCTTCCTGTATTGCAAGTGTACCTCACCTGAGACAAACTATTAGCGAGTGCTGAGTTATGAAAATCTGTTAGCAAGTGCTGAGTTATGAAAATCTGTTAGTAATTCATATGTGGTAGAACCCTATGCAATTTGTTGCACCATTTAGACGGAACTCTTGTAGCTTGGTGTGTAGTAGCGTCGGTATTCTGCCTTCCCATCCCAGCTGTGGGGCTTACTGCGTATGTTTTAAAACTGAGCGTCTAGTTTGTTCCAGACAGTCTGGTGGATTTTGAACTGTATGATGTACCAAGGTACCCTAACACAGTGAGGCACTTGTGCGGAGGTTTGAATGTCGGCATCCACCAAGGGGTCGATTACCGTAAGTATAAAATATCGTTTTTTTTCTTCTTCTAGGGTATCAAGTATGGAAGTGAGCTCAATCGGTTACTTAAAATATCTCAACCCTGAGTTTCATTGTTACTTGTAAGCTAAATTTTGCAGTCGCAATTTGTTTTAACTCTTGAAGTACTGCTGCTATGCCCTTTTATTGAAAGTTGTTGTAAGTGATTACTTTTGGTTTTATTAAAATAGCACTGTTTCAGGAATTTGATTGTAGCGTGTTGTTGCTGCGTCAGCACACGTAAGTTGTTGGACTATAATTGTGATGTTCATCTTTGCCTATGTTGTGGGTGTGGGCTACACCTTCGGGTTCTCGCTTGTTTTTGAGTCTGAGGGAACTGAACGTCCCAATAACAGGCCTCTGAATTAACGGCTTGAGGGGGAGGGGCAGCCGGAAAGCGAAGTTGGACGCACCTGCTGTACTTCGCGCCCTCGGTCGGGCCGATAAATCGGGTCCGAACGGCACAACCAGGTGTGGTCCTTGTTGACCGCTCCGCAGGACGTTCATGTCCGCTCTTGACAGATGCCGTGAGCTGGGAACTATTTGTAAGAGAAGCGTTTGACGTAGATTATTGCCTGTGTAGTTGGGAATCCGTATGTAAGGTGACTCTTCCTTTTAAATGAATGTATTTGGGCAAGTTTTTAAAACTATCTGTAAGTAAACTTAACGATAGCCCTTTGGCCGTACAGTGTTTACTATTTTCTATAAAAAGTTATTACCTGTCTCATTTGAAAAGTTGTTATACATTTGTTAGTAACTAAAGCAAACTGATGGCCTTTATGTATAAATATTCTGTGACTGGGAGATTATTATATAAATGTATTTCTTCACTATTTGTTAATATAAAATAGTTATTCACAGTTAATGTTTAAAGTTACCCTTCTTTTTAAGGTATTGTCTTTCTCGTTTGAAGAGCTGTTATATTTGCTTGGGTATTGAAAGCCAACTGATGGGCTTCATGTACATACGTTCTCACTTGAACTTTATGACAGTTGTTATTTCTGTACATTGACTTTAATAAATATTGTGAACAATAGAAGGTGAATGCTCTCCTGCCCTAAGGTCCAGTCCTTCCGCTTAGTCCTTTGGGCGTTTTATGATACGCCGAAATAATACCGGTTTCAGTAATTATGATATTGCTGTCACCAGCAAAGAAAATTTTTCCCCGCGTAACTAAAACTATTAGAAATGTCACTGATTTTTACAGTGAACAGAATTTGTCCAAATATGCTACTCTGAGGAACTCCTATATTGATGTATTGTGGTTCCGATACCTTTTTTATTAAGTTTTCCCTTGTCTGATGTTTGTGTTGTCTCTATTCTTTGTATCCTATCTTCTTGGTAGGATCGGAACCAGTCGTTAGCTACGCCTCGTCTTCCTAAAGACTATAGATTATTTAACAGAACACACTATCAAAAGCCTTTGAAAAATCTAAGAAAATGGCAGAGACGCACTCGTCCTTGTCAAGAGCTACACGTAACACTTTCGTAAATTCTACTACGGCTGATTTTGTATTTCTACCACTTTGGATTCACTTAAAATGGCTCTGAGCACTATGGGACTTAACTGCTGAGGTCATCAGTCCCCTAGGACTTAGAACTACTTAAACCTAACTAACCTAAGGACATCACACACATCCATGCCCGAGGCAGGATTCGAACCTGCGGCCGTAGCAGTCGCGCGGTTGCAGACTGTAGCGTCTAGAACCGCTCGGCCACTTTGGCCGGCTTATTCACTTAGAATATGATACTGTTGAAGTAATTCATTAATCTTTTTTCCATAATTGAGTTTTTTTTTTTTAGAATAATGGCAGCAGGGGAATGGACCGGTAGTTTTCTGTGTCTTCTGCCTTACTTTTCCTTAAGAGACGCTCAACTCATGCTTATTCTAAATGAACCGGAAATTCTCCTGTTGTAACTGACTAAGAGTTATTATACTCTGTATACAGTTGCTGCACATATATTGCTCCTTTATCTAAGGCTTCTGACATTTAGTTCTGCTTTGTGTGGTTGGTAGTAACATCATTGCTCCTAGTGTGTAATTATTTACAGACGCTGTACTTGTTTTCATACATACTGTTTGCTAGGTGCTGTGAATAATTTATTATTTTATCCTCAATCCTTTCCAGTACGTTACTATGATTTAGCTCATTTGTTTCCTATTTAATGACACCCACGACTGATTTCCACTTATTCTATGATTCGTGTATTATTTTGACATTAAATTACTTGTTTGCACAATCAGCGTCTTTCTATATTCCTGTACCTAAGGTAGGAATGTAAAAACTGTGGCTCCTTGTGGTTCTTTTTTCACGGAAATGATGTGCTTAGGGGTTTGGGAGGACTACCTAATACCTTCCGTTATCCATTCGCTGCTGATGTCGGTTTAATTTATATAATTTGAATGACGTTGATATTTTAGAAAATTTAGCTTGCACATTTATTTCTCTATAAACTTCATTTTATCTTTCATTTCGTAGTACCCTTAAACAATTTATATTTTTATTTCTGATAAATAACTTCTGTAGACTTGCTGTTTAGAGATTTTTGCTATACTTGATTTTGCTGTTATTATGTGGCAGTATTGGTCTGAGACTCCAAGATCACGAGCGTCACACTACTCTGTCTGCATTTCTAGCCACATGGTCGATTACCGATGCAGGCACTGTAATTACTCTTGTTGAACTATTGACCAACAGGGAGATACTAAAACTGTAAAGGATATTTGTGAAGGAGCTACTAGTTTCATTTGTGATGTTTGTTTCTATATTTATGTGAGGACATAAAATTATATTGGCTTCGGTAACTGAAACCTGAAACAGTCTGAAAAGCTTGTAAGACTGTTGCAGGTAAGATCGTACTGAGACATAACTGTTAAGGAAACAGTTCAATACGTAGCGCCGTTCCCAAGTTATTTAGCATTGAAGTTAGCCGGTCAGTACTCGCACGCACTAAAATGCTGTAATGCACAGACATCTGCGGGTCCATTTGTTCAAATGTTCATTACAAGTAAAAATGTGCCTTTTCGGAAGCGATGTATGTAAGCTACGTGAGCAAAAGCTACGTTTGAGGAAATCAAATGAAGAACACGTTTGACGCAACTGTCTTTGGCAAACAGCTTGAAGTTACGCGCAACTGGCTGACTGGCCAACTTCGATGCTAAATCACTCAGAAACGGCGTAACGTATCGAACTTTTTCGTAAGAATCATTTCTCGGCACAACCTCGGCAGAAACACCCTCACAAACTCTTCAGACTGTTTCTGACCCCTTATATATTTTCTGTTAATTTACTGAAAAAAGTGGCCACACTACCGTTGGGTTATCGATACACACATAAGTGCTTACTTTGTTGTTCATGTCAAGTTCTGTTAATTCAACAAATAATATTCTGAAGTGTTTGTCTCCACTTACTGTATTACTGGGATCATGTCTTGTTCCTTTTCCGACATACGAGTGGTCGTACGTCATCTGAAGTAGTCCTACAGTAAGAGTCCGTTCATTCACACATCGATAACACATGTTAGATATCTGTGTCTGTACACCAATGTTCAGCCATACAAACTACAATGCAGTCCAAAGATTGAAGCTCAGCCTCAAATAACTGTATTATTCATTTATTGCATGTTTTCGTGAAGGATTGTCAAGTCTGCAAAACATCCCATGTTAATTTTTCCAAAGTATTTCTTTTTTTCGTTATGGAATGCTATAAGTGTACCATTTGGTGTGGCGGGATCTACTTTGTAAGTGCTTATGGAAGACTTCTTTTCAACTATTGGGAACACTCTTTAGGCGGCCGGCCGAAGTGGCCGTGCGGTTAAAGGCGCTGCAGTCTGAAACCGCAAGACCGCTACGGTCGCAGGTTCGAATCCTGCCTCTGGCATGGATGTTTGTGATGTCCTTAGGTTAGTTAGGTTTAACTAGTTCTAAGTTCTAGGGGACTAATGACCTCAGCAGTTTAGTCCCATAGTGCTCAGAGCCATTTTTGAACTCTTTAGGCAGGAAAATCTGTTGCCTGGATTTATCTTACATCTACATCTGCATACATACTCCGAAAACCGTCACCCGGAGCATGGCGGCAGGCACCATGTATCACTGCTAATTATTTCCTTTCCTGTTCCACTCGCCAATAGAGCGAGGGAAAGACGACTGTCTACAAAACTCCATACAAGCCTTAATTGCTCTCCTCTTACCTTCGTGGCCCTTACGTGACATGTACATCAGACTCGATCTGCAGTCGGCCTCAAATGCCAGTTCTCTAAATTTCGGTAATAGTGCCTCGTGAAAAGATCGTCGTCTTCCCTCCAGGGATCCCCATTTGAGTTCAGGAAGCAGCTCCGTAATAGTTGCGTGCTGATGGAACTTACCGTTAACAAATGTAGCAGCACGCCCCTGAATTGCTTCTAAGTCTTCCTTTAATCCGGTTTGGTGGGGGTCCCAGACACTCGAGCAGTACTGAGCCTCACGGAGTGGCCGTGCGGTTTGAGGCGCCACGTCACGGATTGCACCGTCCCTCCCGACGGAGGTTAGTCTTCCCTCGGGCATGGTTGTGTGTGTGTTGTTCTTAGCACAAGATAGTTTAAGTAGCGTCTAACTCTAGGGACCGATGATCGTAGCAGTTTGGCCCCTTCGGAATTCGCACACATTTGAACTCAAGAATGGGTCACGCTAGTGTACTGTACGCCGTCTCCTTTATGAAGGAGCTACTCTTTTCCAAAATTCCCCCAATAAAGCGAATGTGCGTGTATGTGTGAAATCTTATGGGACTTAACTGCTATAGTCATCAGTCCCTAAGCTTACGCACTACTTAACCTAAATTATCCTAAGGACAAACACACACACCCATGCTCGAGGCAGGACTCGAACCTCCGCCGGGATCAGCCGCACAGTCCATGACTGCAGCGCCTTAAACCGCTCGGCTAATCCCACGCGGGATTAAACCGAAGTCGACAATTCACCTTTCCCACTACCAACCTGACATGCCCATTCCATTTCATATCGCAGGTTTCTCTCTTAGAAATTATACTCATCTGTATCAACATTTATTGGAAGTCAGAACACCTCTTTTTCTTATTTTTCTAGTGATTTTTCTACAATCGTTTTTCCGCTCTTCCGCCACTTTTCAACTCGTTTCAATATATTTTAAATACGATTTCGTACGAAGAGAACCGGCAATTACTGGGTGACCTCCAAAGTCATTTGGATGTACTAATGTATAACTGGTCATTGATATAGACTAAAATTTTACGATTTTGATTCATAAGATAATCGCTGGCGGAGGGCTTAGTTGACGCCATAGGGATGACGTCAAAAGCCACTAGAATAGAAGCAGCTCAGCTGCAGATGAGAAGCTGTGATAAGAGTCTTGACACGCTGTCGACTGGTGTTTGCAAGCACACGCTTTGACAGCTGCAGATGTGCGCCTTTTTCAAGATGGCTCGGTGTTTTCTTTTTTTTTTAGCCTGAAAGTGGCAACACTTCTGCAGAGAGACAGTTAAGTGCATCTCACTGATGTTCTTTTTTATTTTACAAAGCAAATAAACGAACATTAAGCAAATTCTTTGTTTTTAATTACGAACTTAAAAAACATCTCACTCAAAAAATGAAACTATTTTGTCAAAAACTGACGTTTCGAGGCCGTGGCTGTATACAAAATATAGGTTGATTCTTTCAAAGAAAGAGAGTAACCAGCCACTATCGACAACGCTATTTATATTATTTATACTGATGATAAAGAGTTGCAACACAAAAATAATTAGTTTAGAGTAATGAAATTTCGGGAATACATTTATCTAGGTAAAGTATTTAAGCGATTAGCTTTGCAGGATCAGAGGCTAATGTAACTGCGAGATAAGCCGCTGCACATGTGAAACGCTGGTACAATAATAGCCGGTGCAACCGCCAGAATGTTGAAGGCGTGCATGCACATGTGCATGCATTGTACAGCTGCCGGAGGTCAGTTTGTGAGATGGAGTTCCATGCCTGTTGCACTTGGTCGGTCAATACAGGGGCGGTTAAGGCTGTTTGTGGATGATGCTGGAGTTGGCATCCGATAATGTCCCATATGTGCTCGATTGGAGACAGACCTGGTGATAGAGCAGGGCAAGCCAACATGTCGATACTGTGTAAATCATGTTGTGTTACATCAGCGGTATGTGGGCGTGCGTTATCCTGTTGGAAAACATCCCTTGGAATTCTATTCATGAATGGCAGAAGAACAGATCGAATCACCAAACTGACAAATTTGCACTCAGAGTTCACGAAGGTAGCCACGAGAGTGTTCCTGCCGTCATACGAATCTGACCCCGGACTGTAACTACAAGTGTAGATCCAGTATATCTAGTAGCAGGGAGGTCGGTTGCAGGCCCTCAACTCGCCTCCTTGTAACCGTCACTGGTATCGACGCAGACCAAGCTTTCATCAGAAAACACAACAGATCTCTACCCTCCCATCCAATGAGGTCTCGTTTGTCAGCCGCGCGGGATTAGCCGAGCGGTCCAAGGCGCTGCAGTCATGGACTGTGCTGCTGATACAGGCGGAGGTTCGAGTCCTCTCTTTGGCATGGGTGTGTGTGTTTCTCCTTAGGAAAATTTAGGTTAAGTAGTGTGTAAGCTTAGGTACTGATGACCTTAGCAGTTAACTCCCATAAGATTTCACACACATTTATTTTTAAACTCTTGTTTTTCAACACTGTAATCGCAAATGGCCGTGGATTGGGGTCAGTGAAATGCACGCTTCAGGATGTCTGACTCAAAGCTGTCGTTCAAGTAACGGGTTTGTAGCAGTTCGTTCTATCACTGTGGTGGTAACTCCTGCTCAAAATGCTGCTGCAGATGCAGTAGGACGGACCAGAACCATATTCCAAACACGATGGTCTTCCCTCTCGACAGTGCCAGGTGGCCGTCCGGTGCGATCGTACATTCCTGTGACCACCACTGCCACCAGCCATGTACAATGGTTACATTTCTGCCAAGCGTTTCTGTAATATCGCAGAAGGAACCTCAAGCTACTAGCGCCACTCTTATGCGACTGGCGCGAAATTTGAATAGACGTCATCTTTCAGATGTAGAAACACGTCTACCAACTTTCGATTATGTCGCACAACTCATTCCTGGTGTTACGATTTTTTTTTCCTGTCAGTGTATTTACGTTAACAGCCTTGTAACTTGGTCCGAACCGGGAGGTTCATCTTCAAACGGGTATTCACATCAAGACTTCAATAAATGTTTTACTTGATTTAATCAGCCGTCTGAAAATATGATTCAAATGGCTCTGAGCACTTTGGGACTTCTGAGGTCATCATTCCCCTAGAACTTAGAACTGCTTAAACCTAACTAACCTAAGGACATCACACACATCCATGCCCGAGTCATGATTCGAACCTGCGACGGTAGCGGTCGCGCGGTTCCAGACTGTAGCGCCTAGAACCGCTCGTCCACCCCGACCGGCTCTGAAAATATACCTGTCGGTTCGAAAACAGAATATGGCACTTTTATGTAAATAAATAGCATTATCTGTAGTGGATTGTTGCTGCATCTCTTCTTTGAGAGAAACAGCTTATAAAATATAAAGCCCCGAAGAACCAACGACGACAAAATCAGTATATCCACGGGAGTTGTTTACACTAAACAACAAACCATAGATAGATTTCACCGTGGTAGTTTTTCTTAAAAAAATGTTTGACGCACCAGCCTTCGGTTTCACAGTATTCCTTCCCTGAATCAAATATCATGGCGTTTCAAAGAATAAACATGGAAGAATTCGCACTCCGATGTCCGCCATAGACATTCCTTGATAACAAAAGACAATTTTGTCATGTGAAATATTGGAAAAAAAATTGGTGCTCCGGTAAAGTGCCTGAAAAGTGAAGAAACGTTGTATCCTGATGAGCCAAAACATTATGACCACTGCCCACCACGACGTTGGATGCCGCCTGGTGGCGTTGTGGGCACGTGACGCGGTAACAAAAGTATGTAAGCGGAGCAGACAGGGACTGGGGATCACCCTAGCTAAGATATGGACTCAAATGCAAAAATCCATTGAGAGAAGTGACTTTGACAAAGGGCAAATTATTATTAGGCAGAGCCCGGGGACGAGTATTATCTCGAAAATGGCGAAGCTGGTCAAATGGTCACTGACATTACCTCTAGGAGCAAAATGGTTGGATGACAACAACTATTCACAGAACGTGGGTTGGTAGGCATGTCTGCTCTGTGAAGCAGGATATATAGTGATCTGTGGCATCTCTGCCCAAAGAGAGCAATGCTGGTGCACGCACAAGTGTTTCGGGGCACATTGTTGAGCATGGAGCTCCGCAGCTGTGTTGACACGTGGGCCCAACGCCATAGTTAATTACGGCTGTAGTAGGCACCGGACTATTGGCATTCGACCGTTGATCAATGGAAACGTGTCGGCTCTTCGGGTGAATCACATTTTTACTACACTAGATGGTAGTCTCCAGAAACGCCGTCATCGAGGTGAAGGGCGGCTCGAAACGTGCAGCGCGCTACGGACACAGGCGAGTGGGATAAGTATTATCCTGCGAGACATTTTCCTGCGCTTCCATGAGACCTGTTGTAGTAATCGAAGACAGGCTGACAGCTGGCAACGACCTGCATCCCTTCATGTTTCATGTATTCCTCAACGACGATGTCATCTTTCAGCAGTACACATGTCCGTATGTTGGAGCCAGAACCATGCTACAGAGGTTTGAGGAGCGTTATAGTGAACTCACGTTGATTTCTCGGTGAGCAAATTTGTCTAATATAAATCCTATGGAACCCATTTGGGTCTGTATCGGGCGTCATCACTGCGTACGTAAATCAGCGACCCGTTATGTACGCAAATTACACGACCTGTGCGTAGAAATCTAACGCCACAGACGTCCTCAAACCTACCAACGAAGTATCGAATCCCTGTCCAAATACCGAAGAACAAGCTATCAAGCAGATGGTGATAATGTTTTGGCTCATCAGTGGATTTGCCAGGGGAAGTTCGGACATCAGGTGCTAAAGTAACTGCCAGAAATGTGGAAAAAAAAATGAAATATCTAAGCACAGCAGTAAACCTGAAAACTCTGCAAAGTCTAGTACCTGGAAATCCACCACCACCACCACCACCACCACCACCACCACCACCATCATCATCGATATCAAGCATTACACCTACCGGCCTGTTCCCCACCGCAACTGTAAATCAAAAGATTGAAAGGTCTCTGTTGGGTTCCTTTCATGTTAATTTCTTAAATCTGTTGTCATTTACGGCATACAGTCCACTTCTAAATTTACTGTAGTGTTTCTGACTCTATCTGGGAGGAGATTGAGCAGTGGAACGTGTTACTTTTGCACATAAACAAGAACGATCTGTCACACTACTACACTTTAAAACACATTTTATATGTAATTCATGTCACACAGTCTCATCCGCTTTCTTTTGTATAGTGTATATGATAAGATACTGTCATCTCCCTTCCCTTCTGTGTGAAAGGATGAATGAGCAAATGTATTTCTAGTTGCATGCTCGATGGTAGCAGACAAGCCTGTCTGCTAGAGAACAGTAGGAGCAACATTGGAACAGGTAGCAACGCTTTCTAAAAGCAAAGAGGTTTCTATTCTTGCTGTGGTCCTGTCCGTCCCTTGTCATGTTGGTATAGGAAGCTGCCTCTCTGGTCACTGCCGATTGTATCTGTGAGGCACCGTCAGTAGGCGCCCAGGCCAGTGTGTCCGCTCCGAGCGTCCGAAGTGGTAAGATCTCCGGCTAAGCGCGTCTCTGCTAAGTCCCTAGGACAATGGATTTCTCAAGTTCAGCCTAAGTGAAAATTTAATCACCTTTGTTTCAGGTTTAGATCTAAAATATCTTACGTTATCTTAAATTGCAACGCAGTGTAATTTGAGTGTGAAGTTCAGAATATCTTCCAGTAGTTGCTTTGTCACTACTTTGTAAGCAAAGTGGAACCACGTGTTGATGATCCGTAACTAAAACTAAGATCATCGATCTTAAATGCGAATGTGCGTGAGATTATAACGTCTTGCCTTGACAGTACTTTTCAATACAGCAACTTTTCTTTATGTTCAACCCACGTGGGGTGAGACCAGTACCACGTGCTTATATAGTTGTTTGGCTCATCATGTTAATAGTATGACGATAATAACCAGTTCGAGGTTTCTCTTTTGTAAATTGCGTTTCGATGTAATTTATTTTAACTATCAAAATTATTGTGGAGTTACACTCTTTACGTAAACAAAGCTGACCACGTGAAGCATGTGGTGTAATCATCAAAGTAGCCCTCAGCTATTCTTTTCGAGAAGATTTCACAGACAATTAGTATGAATTTAGTATACCAGTGTGTTGTAACTTCATGACAGATAGGATTGCGCTACGACTGTAACTTCTTTGGGTGAAATTTGAATTGGTTGGTTGTGGTTAATTTCCTCTTGCATATGCTTCAACGTTCTTCGTGTGTTATTTTACGAATGCAGTGTTGTATGCAGTCTCCCAATCTCGGCTCCATATTTGATGTGTTCCGTAAGATTACAAACTCACATTTTCACAGTCCTAAATAAGGCACCAGTTTACTTATGAATCAAGTTTAATATGCTGAAATTTTAACGGAACAATGATCAATGTTAAAATACATGGTCAAATATAAAAAACTGATTTATTTCTTTTTATTTAAATTCTCTTTATATATATTATATATATATATATATATATATATATATATATATATATATATATATATATATATATATATATATATAAAACCACCGGTTGTCGTAAGATGACTATTAAAAGATTATAATTAATGTTAGTGTGGTTGCCAATTTGGTAAACTAGACTGGATACCTGGCGAAACAGTTGCTCAGTAATGCAAGGATAACTTCCCCAGACAGCTCACAGCTTTTAACCCGCTTTTATTATCTTGAATATCAGCACCGCTTTCAGAACAACTTAATGCATAAACTTTACAAGATTACTATTCCTTCTTGACAATCAATGCTTTATTTTGCAATAAAACGACCATTACAGTCACAAGGAATGAATGAAAAGATACAACATAACACAGAGAAGATTACTTCATTAAGTATTTAGTGGAATGCTAACAAACATTCCTTCAGCGTGGTCTTAGTACAAGTGAACACATCCGTTACGAAAAAGTCTACTTCAGTCGTGATATTGAAATTATTATTCGATGGAAGTTAGTGTCGATGTAGGCGACGGTATCGATTAATAAAGCAAAACGAAGGAAGGTCAATTGCCCCAGTAGAAGCCAGTGGGAGAGAGAGCCGCTTCAGCGGACGCCGGCCTGCATCAGCGAGAGGCTGCCGAGGCGCGGGTGCCGGCGTCTCGGGTGTCTCTGGGCCGCCTCTACGAGCGCCCTGTAGTAGGCCTCCCTGTCCTCCTCCGGCGGCGCCAACGCCACCGACCTCTTCTCCGGCAGTCTCGGCTGTGTCACCGGCTCATCTGCAAGCAAAACGGCGCTTTAGAGGTCAGGAGCAAGCTTCGACCGTGTTAGCTGTAACGAAACTTTACAAAACAATGTGACTTGACCTCAGAATCAAATCAATGATCTGGCCCTTTGCGGTCAATGTACACAACAAATTCTTCATTCGAGGGCGCCTCGCCGCTTGACGGAGCTTAAAAATAACAGCACTCTTTACGTATACGATGGTGTTCCAAAAACTAACAGGAGACTATTTTTTGCGAAACATGTACACTGAAGCGGCAAAGAAACTGAAATCGTTATAGGTACGAAAAGATGGCTGAAGCCAGAGATAAATTATGCCGAAATTTTTACAAAGGCACAGACGGTGTTTAGAAAGGATGGATTGCATGCAACCGGTGGTGGCGTGTCTGTCGCTGTTAGTAGTAGTGCATCCTGTAGTGAAGTAGAAGTGAATAGTTCCTGCGAATTATTATTGGTGGAGGTTACACTCAACAACCGAGCTAGGTTAATAATTGGCTCCTTTTATCGACCTCCCGACTCAGCAGCATTAGTGGCAGAACAACTGAGAGAAAATCTGGAATACATTTCACATAAATTTTCTCAGCATGTTATAGTCTTAGGTGCAGATTTCAATTTACCAGATACAGACTGGGACACTCAGATGTTTAGTACGGGTGGTAGGGACAGAGCATCGAGTCACATTATACTGAGTGCACTATCCGAAAATTACCTCGAGCAATTAAACAGAGAACCGACTCGTGGAGGTAACATCTTGGACCTTCTGATAACAAACAGACCCGTACTTTTCGACTCTGTAAGCGCAGAACAGGGAATCAGTGATCATAAGGCCGTTGCAGCATCCCTGAATATGGAAGTAAATAGGAATATAAGAAAAGGGAGGAAGGTTTATCTGTTTAGCAAGAGTAATAGGAGGCAGATTTCAGACTACCTAACAGATCAAAACGAAAATTTCTGTTCTGACACTGACAATGTTGAGTGTTTATGGAAAAAGTTCAAGGCAATCGTAAAATGCGTTTTAGACAGGTACGTGCCGAGTAAAACTGTGAGGGACGGGAAAAACCCACCGTGGTTCAACAACAAAGTTAGGAAACTACTGCGAGAGCAAAGAGAGCTTCACTGCAAGTTTAAACACAGCCAAAACCTCTCAAACAGAAACTAAACGATGTCAAAGTTAGCGTAAGGAGGGCTATGCGTGAAGCGTTCAGTGAATTCTAAAGTAAAATTCTATGCACCTACTTGACAGAAAATCCTAGGAAGTTCTGGTCTTACGTTAAATCAGTAAGTGGCTCGAAACAGCATATCCAGACACTCTGGGATGATAATGGCATTGAAACAGAGGATGACACGCGTAAAGCTGAAATACTAAACACCTTTTTCCAAAGCTGTTTCACAGAGGAACACCGCACTGCAGTCGCTTCTCTAAATCCCCCCACGAACGAAAGAATGGCTGACATCGAAATAAGTGTCCAAGGAATAGAAAAGCAACTGAAATCACTCAACAGAGCAAAGTCCACTGGACCTGACGGGATACCAATTCGATTCGGAATAATTATGCCGTCATTTTCAAACACTTTTGATGTATGTATCACTGCTAGATCCGGCAACTTATCATTTCCATCGGAACTACTACTGCACACGTCCGATCACTTTCATTGCTAGGCTTCGACTCCTCTCTACCACCAGAGAAGGGCGCGCGAAGAATATTGCTTTACCATTGGTCAGTTTACTCAACAACAAATAGCAAAACAACATTCTCCCGCGTCAATCCGCGCTTTTCATCAATAGCCAATCGCAAAATAGTATACCTACCGACTGCACTTTTTACCGACGCAATTTTCTAATATGCTGAAGTTTTGCTTATGCATAAAGTTATTTACTATTGTTATTTACACCTGAATTAACTTTCCCTTTACCATAAACTTACTTTACAAATCTATTCTACAAAAATCCCCTTTGTCCATATCCATACTTCTTCGGAATGTTCCCACACTAAATCCCACTACATAACTCGTTAAACAATTATCTTCACATTAACCTTAAACCACACTCACGCATCATTCATGCTACTAAAACACATTTATAACATTTTACATACACAAAAAGACATAACACTTTATGAAAATACTAGAACAGTTTATGAAAAACATTATTACTTTAGTGCATTCTAGTGGGCACAATCGAAACTAAAATCACAGTCCCCCTATCCAATATTGTCTTCTATCGGCTGATACATAAACTACGTGCGCGTCCAGTCTTGCATCGCCATCTGTCACTCTCCAGCTCTGAGACACATCTCCCACTTTAACCGCCTCCAAGGCAGGATCGTTATTCGGCGCTACGCCTCAGTATGACCGGATTCGAAACCGATACTCAGTTCCTGGCTAAAGCTTCTACAGAAAAACGCCGGTTGTCACGAATCATGGCGTCAGTGCATCTCACATTCTCGTCAGTAACGGCCGTGCTGGGACGACCAGAGCGTTCCTCATCTGTGACCGACGTACGCCCACTTTTAAAGGCACTTAACTACTCGCACATACTTCTTTCACTAATGCATCTATCTCTATGCTTTTCCAATATTCTTCTATGGATTTGTCGAGGTTTTGCGTCCTTCGCCATACTGCTCGCTTTTCTTGTACAGTGTACACAGCTAGGGACGTGGCAATTTTGTTTCAGTTGCCTTTCCTATTCTCCTTGTCATGCCATCTGTCAGTGTATGCCAGAATTTTCTCAAAGCATGCATCTTCACTCGTTGGGAAACATGTCTGACGTGTTGATTGCGTTTAATAGTGACAGTTTGTTATTACTTTTTGAATTGCCCTCGTACTAGTGACGAAAATGTACATCAAAAGAAAGAAAATATGTTGCTCTGCGTGGTATCGGCCATGAAGAAACCGGAAAAGAAGGTAGTCGAAGAACCTGAGAGTGTTACAGAAGGATACTTAAAGTAAACGGACTTTTATTAAAATTCCAAACATCTTCGTGTGCAGCGCAAAATAAGAGAGCTCGATGAAACTCGCTCATACATAGGAAGAAATGCTGTAGTACACTATAGAAAGTAACTGAAAGAAATATGCAATGAGACTAACAGAATGAGCCGTACGTGGCTCGTATTCGTGCAATATCTCATTGGACATCCTGTTTTTACTGTACTACCACCTCGTTATGTTAATTTCATTTACCGGTGTCACTGAGTTGCCACTTCGCCCGCCTGTGAGCGGCAGCAGCGGCGCTTATCGATATAAGCCCTGGCGTATTATCTTTGCTGACTGCTGTTACTTCCCGGTTGTCGTGTGTTCGGAGTTAGTTCGGATCTGCCAGTGAGTTGGGAGGTGCTAGCAGTGCAGTTCTGACCTGGCAGTGTTTGACTTACGACGCAGCAAAAGTTCAGTCGGGGCGCAGCTGCAGTTAGGTCTGGACAGCCATGACTCGCCCGACGGTTGCCGATGCGTATCACTTGAGCGCGGACCACCGTGGTTGGTAGTCAGTCGGTCGTCTTGTCGGACGACGTCTATGTTGGCCGGCGATCGCTTATGGGTTGCCTGCGTGTGCCGACTGGCGATTCGTCCTTGTTATTGCACAGTCGATGCCGTTAATATTGTCTAGTCCTTCGTGCAAGTGTTCGTGAAACTGTTTGTAGCTTGTGATGTCGACTGCTCAGTTGTTTTAGTGCTGTCTCTGTGCTGATGTGTGGCAGTCGGTCGTCTGGTTTGGAGCAGCGAGGAAATCTCTGCGGGGCGTAGTTTGGCTGGGCCCGCTGGCAGTCTCTATGCAGTGTCGGAGTGTGTGGGGCTGTTCCCATCGCTACGAGGTCCGTGGCTCACCGACCCTGGACACGAAAGTTGAGTTGGGATTTAATTTACTAGCAAGTCAAGTCTTTTCACAGTGTGCCATCTGGTTCTCGTTGTTGGCTGTTGGGACATTCCCGTGAGCAACAACATGTGTGTTCGAGTTGGCGAAGGTTTAGCCACCGTCCGGTGGAGTCTAACTGTATTTGGTTATTTGCAATTGAAGTGCACCAGCGGAGTTTTCTGCCTTGTGGCCGTTAACGTTCCGGTTACCTGCCCAAGCCGTTGACGTAAATTCAGGCAGTCTCCTTCCTCACTGTGTTGTCGCTGTCCAGTATGGTGTGTTTTTGCTTGGTTGTGGGCGTCCATGCCTTTTACGTTTTGCATTGAACTCCCGGTTGTGTGCTTGTCGAGTGGAGCGCAAGTTACCTTGTCGGTGGGTCCACAGACTGTCTGTTGTTTGGGTTGCCGTCGGATCGAGAATAGTTGGGCCGACTGCCTATCTCACCTAAGTGATCTTTAGTATTTAAAGTGCTGGCCGACCCCCGAAACTTCTGAGCGCCGTTAGCTGCACGGCCTTTTCTTATTTTCTGTTGTGTGTATTTGTATGGCTCATAGTAAATTGTTTTGAACTAAAGTTGAATTGTTTTTAGTGGTGTTTTAAGTCATGGGCCTTCAGCCGTCTTTAAGGTTGTTGTTTTCCAAGTGTTACATTTTTGGGCCTTCAGCCAAATTATAGAACTTACTTAACATGAGGCGTTCTGCCTTCTAAATATTCTCTTTGGCGTCTGAATTTTGAGTTAATGGCTTTTAGCTGTTTTTTTTTTAAATTAAAGTGGTTGTGCCCTTAGGCCATAAGATAGTGTGGCGTATTCAGCCGATAACTAAGTTATGGTCGAATAAATAAAGTTATGTGTGTTCGAGTGTAACTGAGAGCCGCTCATTTTGGCCCCTTTCCTCAATTCCATCTACTTGTCCTGTCCTGCAGGCTTAGCAGGGCGTCTCACAGAAATCACACTTTTACTCAATAATTAGTCACCGCGATTGATAATGGCAGTACACGGTCGGCAACGTGCTTCCATGCTGGCCGCAAGGTTGGTAAAGCGTTTTTGTGGTAGGGTGCCCCATTCCTCCAGCAGCGCGGCTGACAACTGTTGGATAGTCGTTGATGCGTGTTGACGTGCTGCATTACATCTTCGAAATGCATCCACCAGTTCCCGACGGGATTGGAGTCTGGGCAACAGGTAGCCCAGTTCATTCGCGAAATATCCTCTAGTTCAAAGAGCATCTCTAGTTCCGCTGTTCGAAGTGGTAAAGCATTGACATCCGCAAAAATTAAGTAAGGGCAGAATAAACACCTCAAAAGACGCACATGGGGAAGGAGTACGGCACCATAATAAAGCTGACCGGTAAGTCTAACATTTTCAAAGCCCTGAAGGCCAGTACCACCACGCAACGTTATGTCCCCCCTCCGCATCCAGACACACACACACACACACACACACACACACACACACACACACACACACACACACACTTCATTCTTCGTTTTACTTTTATCGACGGCATTGCATCTAACAGCACAGGTGGACGAGCTCTTGAAAAGAGAGGATGTTCGGCGAATAGAGTTGCCAGTTTGTCCCCGCGAATTAAATCCCATGGAGCACTTCTGGGGTGCATTGGGTAGACATACTGCAGCACGTCTTAATACGCGAATGACCAGTCGACCAGTCAGCAGTTGGCAGCTGCGCCCTACCACAATTACTCCTTACTAACCTTGTGGCCAGCATGGGAGCACGTTTCAGAACATGCATTTCCGTCAGTGGTGGTCACACACCCTATTAAATACTATGTCTCGCCTTTTTTAGCGTCCAGTGGACCATCATGAACTGTGATAATTTCAGTGCAATTATTGTCTCTGAATAAAAGTGTCATTTCCGTTCGTCTCCTTGCGTATTTCTTTCAGCTACCAAACAAAATGGTTCAAATGGCTCTCAGCACTATGGGACTTATCATGTGAGGTCATCAGTCCCCTAGTACTCAGAACTACTTAAACCTAACTAACTTAAGGACACCACACACATCCATGCCCGAGGCAGGATTCGAACCTTCGACTATAGCGTTCGCGCGGTTCCAGACTGAAGCGCCTAGAACCGCTCGGCCACACTAGCCGGCTTTTCAGCTACCCTCTGTACTCTAACGTAGCAGATCTTTCTATGTATGGTCCAAGTTAAATCAAGCTACGTAAGACACTGACACATCGTAAGAGATTTACTTTCGTCTTTAAGTTTCGCAACACCGGTGAATCAGAAAAAATCGCCTAGAAGAAAGAAGAAAGATTTGGATCTGACGTCCCGCAGACACCGAGGTAATTAGCCACGAAGCATCACTTTGGCGTGGGGAAGTATCCATAAGAAAATCGGGCATGCCCATTTCAAAGAAACCACCCCTCCACTTGACGTTATGTGATTTACGCAAACACGGAAAACGGAAGTGAATTTGAACTACCGCCTGCCCAAATACAAATGCATTGTTTTACCTCTGTTGTATCTCGCTGTATAATTAAGTGAACTGATAAAATGAGAAACGATCATTATTTGCAGTCGGAAACACACAAATCACTTGGGGCTCTAATCGTGTCGTGGCTTAACACTGATCAGCCAGAACATTATCACCACCTATCTAGTAGGCGGTATGTCCACTTTTGGCATGGATAACAGAAGCGAATCTTCGTAGCATGGAAGCAATAAGGGCTTGCTAGGTCGCTGGAAGAGTTGGCACCATATCTGCAAATACAAGTTGCCTCATTCCTCTAAATTCTAGGGAGGGGAGCGATGTTCTTTGGCGCCACCTTCAGTCACATCTGAGATGCGTTCGCTGGCCGCTGTGGCCGAGCGGTTCTAGGCGCTTCAGTCCGGAACAGCGCTGCTGCTACGGTCGGAGGTTCGAATCGTGCCTCGGGCATGGATGTGTGTGGTGTCCTTAGGTTAGTTACTTTTAAGCAGTTCTAAGCCTAGGGGACTGATGACCTCAGATGTTAAGTACCATAGTGCTTAGAACCATTTGAACCGTTTTAACCAGATGTGTTAGACTGTATTCAGATTTGGCAAAATGGGGGACCAGCACATCAATTTTAGCTCACCACTCGTCGAAGGACTCCACGCGCTCCTGGTCTTGTGACAGGGTGCATTTTCTTGTTGAAAAATACCACCGCCGTCGGGAAACACGATCGCCATGAAGGGGTGTACATTGTCTGCAACCAGTACTCCTTGGCCGTCTTGGTGCCTCGTATGAACTCCACTAGACCCATGGATCCCCACGCGAATGTTCCCGAGAGCATAATGGAGCCGCCACCAGCTCGTATCCGTCCCGCAGTGCAGGTGTTAAGGAGCTGTTCCCATGGAAGACGACGGATTCGCGTCCTCCTATCCACATGATGTGGAAGGTATCGGAATTCATCAGACCATGCAACCCTCTGCCACTGCGCCAACGTCCAGTCGTAGTTGCCGATGTCGTGGTGTTATGCATGCATGGGTCATCGGTTGCGGAGGCCCATCATTACGAGTGTTCGGTGCACTGTGTGTTCACACACACTTGTACTCTGCCCAGCATTGAAGTCTGATGTTAGTTCCGCCACAGTTCGTCGCCTGTCCTGTTTTACCAGTCTGCCGAGTGTACGACATGTGTAAAGAGGGTGGCCGCTCGACCCGACGACGTATGGACGTGGTTTCACCTTCATTTCTCAACGTGTTGAAGACACGCACCACAGCACTCGTCAAACACGCGACAAGTCGCTCAGTTTCCCAAACGCTCGTGCCAAGCCTCCGTGACATCAAAATCTGCCCCCGGTTAAACTCTACTACATCGTACGCCTTCTCCATTCTACACATGGCACGCTCACTGATGCTACATGCACCGCCAGGTGACGCTACTATCGCCTGGACGGTTTATATCGATAGTTGGTCTGTGATCATAATGGTCTGGCTGATCAGTGTGTCTCGCGTCGGCGGCACTGCTTGTGCAGTGGGACTGTATACACTTGTCAGTCCACGCCTGTTGTATGAACGAACGATTACGTTCCAGCCTCGAGGAGATATTAATGAGGCATGGCTGCATGTAATAGGTTGCGAGACGGAACTATGAGGATAGCTGTGAAAACGCACGAATGGCACTGATTTGTTTAAGATTTTAACAGCGTCATCGTGATAAAAATTTTGCCAAGTGCTAGTAGAACTCGTGCTATGAGGTTCCGTACAAAATAATGTATATCGACACCTCAGACATCCCGGTAATCGAGAATATGGACGACGTTTGCCTGCTATCGATACCTATACTGACAAGATATTAGTTCAGGGGACTCCAACACTTCCGAGATTGCGAATATCAAAATATGTTATATCTAAGTGACCGTGTCTTTTGACTGCACTGTCGTTAGAGCTTAATTTTTTACACTAAGAGGTCGTAGACGTGTGACATAAATTTCAACTTGATATGTATGTATTTTTAGATTATTTTGGACCATGTGGGAACTGTGGAAGGAACATTTGCCTCTCAGTTATTATGTAAATACGTACTATTTCTTCCGGTTTTTCTGATGTATTCCACAACCTCGAGTATCTTCTCATTAAGGGTCAAAGAAATGAACGACTTATTTAATATAAGCCGTTTCGTAATAGCTCGCTACAATGCTGTTCTTTATCAAAATAAAATGGTACCAACCACAGGGTGTTCACAAATGTGGCCGCCGCGCGGGATTAGCCGAGCGGTCTTAAGCGCTGCAGTCATGGACTGTGCGGCTGGTCCCGGCGGAGGTTCGAGTCCTCCCTCGGGCATGGGTGTGTGTGTTTGTCCTTAGGAAAATTTAGGTTACGTAGTGTGTAAGCTTAGGGACTGATGACCTTCGCAGTTAAGTCCCATAAGATTACACACACACACACACACACACACACACACAAATGTGGCCCATATTATGTTCACCAGTTATTTGATTATTGGGAATTGTCACTACGACCACATGAATTCACGTACGATTGGCAGTGAATATCACGAACATTTCAGTTGAGGAGGTAACTAATCAGCTTCCCGAAGCTGTACTTCTTCAAATAAGTTCATCTGGAGAAGCGGATGTAAGGGTGTCGTGCACACTCACGGAAAGCCTGCACAGCGTAATAAAATCGCGAATACTGTGGATTGACTTTTGACGGAAATTTTTATTTCCGATAACGTAAACGTTATTCAAGAGTTCAAAGTACAGCGAATCATAATCGACAGATCAAATTTGTCGTAATTTCCCCGAAGCGCGCATCTGCAACGACAGTAAAATAAAATGTTCAAGAAGAATAGGACATTTGCTACAAATCTGCGACAGCAAGTGATTTATTCAGGACAGTGAATTCATTCTAATTAATTCGAAAGAACAAACAAATACTTGTGTCTTGTAATGGACTTACTCGTGTATTGTGACCTCTAAAGTGAATGGGCGCGACTTTGAACTAATAGCAAAAATTGCATGGCGTTTGTAAAATAGTGTAACATTGGAGTTTTTCGTATTTCTAGTTTTTCTCACTGCTTCTTAAGATCGCGTTTGTTTAATGTGAAATTTTATTTGTTGAGAAATATGGCGTTAAGTTATAAAAAATGATAAAGTGCTCTAGAAAGAAACATTAATTTTTCGTTTCTTAATGTAAGAGCTCGAATGTTAGGTGAAGAGAATGTTTGATGTTTGGAAGGAATGGGGAGAGGACTTCGTACCAAGCTCTTTTTATGGAAGGAGAGTGCGGAAGGGGGCCATGACGTGGGGAGAAAAAGAGATATTACTGTGTTAAAATTGGAAATATGGTAGATGCCTGGATGGTTTTCGTGGACAGATGGGAAAAGATGGTTAAAGTCTCGTTGAGCTACGATATGGAGAGTGTGGCGGTGTAAGTTTCGGAAGCTGTGTTGTTTTAAGCATGATAGTACTAATAATGGAGATGAAATTGAACTTTCCGTAGGTGAGTATCTACAAGTGTTAAATACTTTGAAAAAAAAAACATATTCGTGCCATCTGCTATGCAGTTGTATGCGTATTCCGCATCGGCTTCGGTTATTACAACCATGTTAACAGGAGGAAACTGTACGATACAAAAAATACGAGCATTGGATATACACAGTCACCATAGAAAATGGGGGAATTAAAAAAATCATTTTAAAACCATTACACATTGTATATCAATAGGTCAAAAATACATTTTCGTCAAGTATGACCGAACTAAATGTAGAACACATGTCATTTTTGCATTGCTATTGCTTTAATTTTTGACTGGACCGAAGAACATCTGTAAGCTTTTAGGTAATCATACTTTTTGTGTGTTTCAATTTCATCACGTAATATTTATACGTTCGACAGTTGTGTCAGTTACTGAGTGTAGAGTGTAATTGTACCACCACACAGCACATTTATAATGAACTGTATAAAGACTGAATATTATGACAATTATGTATGTTCTACATTTGGTTGGATCATATTTGATGAAAACATGTTTATGATCCGTTGATGTACACTGTATAAGTACTTTTTTCTCTCTTGGAGCCTTTGTCCCGCTTTGACGCTAGGTAGGCCGTGTACTATTGATTTGGCAGTGTTAGTTGCAGAGGATGGCCGGATGTGGCAAACCGCCTAAAAACCACATCCTGGCAGGCCGGCATACCGGCCCTAGTCGTTACTCCGCCGGGCGTATTCGATCCGGGACCCGTGTGACTCCCCTAGTCCAGGAAGCAGCGCATTAGCACTCTCGGCTACCCTGGCGGGTACTGTGTAAGTACTATGGTTGTAAAATTAAGTTTTTTTAATTCTCCAGTTTCTTTGGTGCTTCTGTATTCGTCTTTTTGGTACCTTATAGTTTCTCCTTATAAGATGGTTATAACAACCGAAACCGGCAGAGAATAAACATACAACAGGGATCACTCATAGCTTGCAGAACAAGAAACACACTCCAGTCACTGGCTGAGCGGTTCTAGGCACTACAGTCTGGAACCGCGCGACCGCTACGGTCGGAGGTTCGAATCCTGCTTCGGGCATCGATGTGTGTGATGTCCTTAGGTTGGTTAAGTTCAAGTAGTTCTAAGTTCTAGGGGACTGATGACCTCAGATATTAAGTCCCATAGTGCTCAGAGCCATTTGAACCATTTTTGAACAATCACATTTACAAACAACAGACAATCCAGATAAATACCAAGGAGCAGGTATATACCAGCTAGAGTGCCAAGAATGTTAATTAGTATATCTGAGGATGACAAGCTAGCCACCAAAGCAATAACAAACCGATGTGTAACCAGGATAAATAATTAATGAATCTCCTCCGCCACCCCTTCTCTCTCTCTTTCCCCTACACACACAGACACACACACACACACACACACACACACACACACACACACACACACACACACACAACAAATAAACAATATCGAACCACAGCAAACACAAGCAAAAGACACACAAACACACAAGAACAACAACTGGCAACACTACACACCGAAAACACACACACATGTTGATCAGAAAATGGAAAGTGCGAGTGATATATGCGATGTGAAAAATGTGAGTGAAAGAAATCCAGAAATGAGGCAGCTTGAGAATGTAAACTAACGTATACATCTCCAGGACCACACACATGAGTTAACAGCGCTGGAAATCGTAACAAACACCGAACGATAAGTTCACACTACAAAATTTGTGCTACAAAAGTTGATTCTAACCTAAAAAACAAGAGAAAATCACGACAAAATGTAATATGGCAGCATATTATAATTACAACATAATACGTTTATTGTAGGTATAAAAGGAAATATGTATTACAGGCCACTGATGATGCTTCCCAAATAAAAGAAGCGAAACCCGTATGGCAATAAACAAACTGCCTTCAATTAGTTGCATAGACGGTACATACCTCGACTAATAGACATACAGTAGCACAACTGATGACACAAATATGCTTTTTGCAAAATTGGCTGAAATGACTGGTTGGTGTCAAGTGTCAAGTGTAGAAAATCAGGTGTTTAGTGATGCAGAGGAGAGATGGGAAAACGAAATTGGTCTGGAAAAATCTACATCTACATTTATACTCCGCAAGTCACCCAACGGTGTGTGGCGGAGGGCACTTTAAGTGCCACTGTCATTACGTCCCTTTCCTGTTCCAGTCGCGTATGGTTCGCGGGAAGAACGACTGCCGGAAAGCCTCCGTGCGCTTTCGAATCTCTCTAATTTTACATTCGTGATCTCCTCGGGAGGTATAAGGAGGGGGAAACAATATATTCGATACCTCATCCAGAAAGACACCCTCTCGAAACATGGACAGCAAGCTACACCGCGATGCAGAGCGCCTCTCTTGAAGGGTCTGCCACTGGAGTTTGCTAAACATCTCCGTAACGCTATAACGCTTACCAAATAACCCTGTGACGAAACGCGCCGCTCTTCTTTGGATCTTCTCTATCTCCTCTGTCAACCCGACTTGGTACAGATCCCACACTGATGAGCAGTACTGAAGTATAGGTCGAACGAGTGTTTTCTAAGCCACCTCCTTTGTTGATGGACTACATTTTCTAAGAACTCTCCCAATTAATCTCAACCTGGCACCCGCCTTACCAACAATTAATTTTATATGATCATTCCACTTCAGATCGTTCCGTACGCATACTAGCAGATATTTTACAGAAGTAACTGCTACCAGTGTTTGTTCTATCATATAATCATACAATAAAGGATCCTTCTTTCTATGTATTCGCAATACATTACATTACTATGTTAAGGGTCAGTTGTCACTCCCTGCACCAGGTGCCTATCCGCTGCAGATCTTCCTGCATTTCGCTGCAATTTTCTAATGCCGCAACTTCTCTGTATACTACAGCATCATCCGCGAAAAGCCACATGGAACTTCCGACACTATCTACTAGGTCATTTATATATGTTCTGAAAATAGAATAGGAGGAAAAGAATACAGAAAAAACACAGTGCTTAAGGAGTAAGGTTTCTAGCTTTTTTTCGATACATTATTGCCTTCTCGGCATAACAGGAGGTGTGTTCTACCTTTCATGCGAACGGAGACAGACGGCGCGGAGAGAGGGACGTGCGCCAGCTTGCCGGGCGGCGCGCCCGTGACGGGCCCCAGTACCGGGTTCTTGCCCAGGCGCGGCACTAAGTACATTCCGCCACCGGACGGCGCATCCTCCTCCTCGCTAGCCGCAGCTTCAGCAGCTCCTGCAGATGCTGCCGACTTCACGCAACCTGATGACGCCGCTGTGGCTAAGGCCGCCAGCGCCAACAGGCCGAAGGCGACCGCGCGACCCGATCCGGCGTTACGCATGGCTGCTGCACTAGTGTGCGAGCGCAGCTGATCGTCCCAGCAGCTGCGGTCCTCCGCGGAAGGTGGCAGTCGCCGCAGCATCCTGTCCGTTGCGCACGTCCACACCAGCGGTATCGGCGTTTCCTGAAGTGCGAAACGCGTGCGATATACCCCGCCAAACTCGTGAGCGGAAACCGCATGTATGGCAGCAACAGATACTTCCGGACGTGGCTGCGCAAGACGCACTATTCGACAGAAACAGCGCGAGAGGAAAGAGGCTGGAGAAAGAAAAAACCGCAGCAGCCTAAAAGGCGACACATTACGACAATAAGTTATTGGCACTAGATGTGCAAGTTCAGAGAGAATTCCACATGCGTCCCTACAGTGCTACATTGTAGGGTTTAGACCGATATCGCGCACAACCGACACGGAAAGAACACAGTGCTGCCAGTTTCTTCTGTTGATCAGTATTATTATTATGGTATGCCATTACAGATTATACACGTCCGGTGATGCTGTTACAAACTTTGGAGAAGGGCAAATTTAGCAATTTTAGGAAAGGGACCCTGTCTGGAAACGACCAAGTCGGAAGTTACAAGCGAAACTCGCTCTAGGATAGCCTACATTCGGAGGTGGTAGTATGCACCAAAACAAGAAGAAAAGTCCAGTAAATATGATCTCTGAAATGCATACCGCACGAGCTTTTAGCACTTGTTCACCTTCGCTACTGTGAAACACATCTCTTTTAGTCAACAAGTGGCATATCTCTAAAGATAGGCGTTTAGATCCCATGTTTACCAGGCTTTTTTGTTTTGGTCCACAGCTGCGTGTGGTAGCCGCGCGGTCTCAGGCGTCTTGTCACGTTTCGAACGGCTCCCCCCGTCGGAGGTTCGAATCCTCCCTCGGGCATGGGTGTGTGTGTGTGTGTTTTCTCCTTACCGTAAGTCACTTTAAGTAGTGCGTAAGCCTAGGTACCGATGACTTCAGCAGTTTGTTCCCATAGGAACTTTCCAATTTTGGTCCATACTACCGCTTCTGAAAGCTGCCTACCTTAAGATTCGTAGTAACAACAGTGCCGGTATATGTATTCCAATGTCAGAGTTATTAGAATTATCACTTCCGGACGAAAGTTCCTTTAAATCTGTTAGACTGGGCCGGCCGGGGTGGCCGAGCGGATGTAGGCGCTACAGTCTGGAACCGCGCGACCGCTGCGGTCGCAAGTTCGAATCCTGCCTCGGGCATGGATGTGTGTGATGTCCTCAGGTTAGTTAGGTTTAAGTTGTTCTAAGTTCTAGGGCACTGATGACCTCAGAAGTTAAGTCCCATAGAGCTCAGAGCTATTTGAACCATTTTTTTTGTTAGACTGGGGTCCTCTGATTCGTCTAGTGCACGGAAACAGCCGGCCGAAGTGGCCGCGCGGTTCTGGCGCTGCAGTCTGGAACCGCGAGACCGCTACGGTCGCAGGTTCGAATCCTGCCTCGGGCATGGATGTGTGTGATGTCCTTAGGTTAGTTAGGTTTAACTAGTTCTAAGTTCTAGGGGACTAATGACCTCAGCAGTTGAGTCCCATAGTGCTCAGAGCCATTTGAACCATTTTTTTGCACGGAAACACATCGGGTCACATTCGGACCTGCAGTCTCATTTCTTGTCTCAATTATTGCTACGTTTAGTACATGTAATCTCTGTTTATCTACACGTCTTAGTGGTGAGCGTAAGACCACAGCAGTTGTAGCGTTCAGACACAAACACACAACCTTTTATCATGAGTAGCTGGTAAACTAAATAAACTCTGTCCTTTTGGCGTAGTATTTTCCTAGTCGAGGGGCTTACTTGTAACACGTTGTTAATGCTGTCTCTCCTTTTTGGCCCCTTCTTGAATCTTGTTACACTGTTTCATTATGTCCTCACATAGATTAAAATGACACAAGGCTTTTAGAAATTCATCCGTACATGAGCCTGGCACTGTGAGTACTGCTGGTAGCGGCTTACGTCAACGGCATAAATGTCAAACACCGAGGAACACCCAAGACTCCAGACTACGGTAATGTAAAGTTGTACTTAAAATTAAGTAGATTAGAGAGGAAGGCGACCTTTCAAGCAGCGCAGAGACTAATAACCAGGTTGACACAGCCGAAGGGTAAAAGTATATGCTTCCACAAGACATAACAAACTGGCTCTTAGTAAAAACAGAGGACTTGGCGACATATCCATAAGACCTCTGTGATGTACCGAGACAGGTATGCACACGAAGGTTAGGACTTGACAAGAACAAGATACACAAAGACATAGTTAGGGTTCACTTTGACTTTTCCCAAATTGGTAAGACGTGCTACATTTACGTAGAAAACCCTTCAGAGCACTTCAGCCGAATGCTTGTCACAGCACTCCGGTTTCTGCGGGACTCCCTTAGTTAACAACACAAAACAGAAACCATCTGTCTCCAGGAACGGGAAATTAACAGCTCTATAATAAAGAAGTTTCGGCCACGGACAACCCAGAGGCGAATAGCTGTCCTGAAAGCTTAATGGGCAGTGATGAAAATGAGTCAGTTATGCAACGAACACCAAGCAACGATGAAAGGAACGATGCGCAGAGAAACCTGGATGGTGTCAACCACTTACGCACAATGCTCCAAGTGTGTTGTGATCATACGCAGCAACTATTAACGAAACAGCAACCTATGCACAACCCTGAGACTTATAATAACTGCAGACGTAAACTCAAGACCTATCCTGTGTTGCAGGTGACGAGTAGTATACGACGTTATTCGAGAATATGGACTTCACACAGTCAGCAAGCAGACCAACCACCGACGTACAGGGGATACATCGGGCCACAAAGTAACATTGACATAACGGTAGTTAATAATAGATCGCTTAGAAACATCACTGACTGGACTGTTTGTAAACTCGTAATGACTAGCTTCCGCAGCATAATAACCTTTCGCAGCCGCGCGGGATTAGCCGAGCGGTCTTAAGCGCTGCAGTCACGGACTGTGCGGCGGGTCCCGGCGGAGGTTAGAGTCCTCCCTTGGGCATGGGTGTGTGTGTTTGTCCTTAGGATAATTTAGGTTACGTAGTGTGTAAGCTTAGGGAATGGTGACCTTAGCAGTTAAGTCCCATAAGATTCCACACACATTAGAACATTTTTAACCTTTCGCACTACAAACTAAGTATTGACTAGAGAAAAACAGGGACAGTGCCTGCTAATTGGAAAAGCAGAGCGAGTCAAGCTAAGCACGTTACTTCAAGACAAATTGACTACAGACCCTTCAGACACGCCGAAGCTACACTGAAGAGTCAAAGAAACTGGTGCACTTGCCTAATCTCGTGTAGGCCCCCCACGAGCTCGCAGAAGTGCTGCAATATAACGTGGCGTGGACTCGACTAATGTCTCAAGTAGTGCTGGAGGAAATTGACACCATGGATCCTGCAGGGCTGTCCATCAGTCCGTATGAGTACGAGAGGGTGGAGATATCTTCCGAACAGCGCGTTCCACGGCATGCTGGAGCCACTCTGTAGCAATTCTAGATGTGTGGGGTGTCGCAGTGTCCTGCTGGAATTGGCCGTCCTTCGGAATGCACAATGGACATGAGTGGCTGCAGATGAACAGACAGGATGTTTACGTACATGTCACCTGTCGGAGTCGTATCATAGACGTATCAGGGATCCCATATCACTCAAACTGCACACGCCTCCACCATCTTGAACAGCCCCCGCTGACATGCAGGGTCCATGGATTCATGAGGTTGTCTCCATACCCAATAAATTCATCCGCTCAATACTCGTCCGACCAGGTAACACGTTTTCAGTCATCAACAGTCTAATGTCGGTGTTGACGGGTCCGGGCGAGACGTAAAGCTTCGTATCGTGCAGTGATAAAGGGTACACGAGTAGGCCTTCGGCTCCGAAAGCCCATATCGATGTTTCGTTGAATGTCTGTGACGCTGACACTTGTTGATGGCTCATCATTGAAATCTGCAGCGGTTTGCGAAAAGGTTGCGCTTCTGTGCCGTTGAACGATTCTCTTCAGTTGTCGTTGGTCTCGTTCTTGCAGCATCTTTTTCCTTGTCTGTATTTGAATACACACGCCTATAGCAGTTTCTTAAGCGCTTCAGTGTATAATACAAGTTAAGCGACAGAACGCCATGAGCCGACAACGAGAAACAAACGAGATAAATATGCTGCATAAAACTAGACCGATAAAAAGTGCCGTGCGACAAAAACGACGGTTATACCAAAGGGCTATAACAGCAAGAGAATGCGAACTGAGAGTTCTGCATATGGACAAGATAAGGAGACCATCAAGACTACATTGACGAACACCATCCAAACACTGGGAACGCTTCGTAAGCCCGCAGACACAAGAAAACATAGGTGGAGAATCTTGCAACAGAAAAGATAAAGATAAAAAAAAAGCACTCGTTCTTGCAACGCTTTTTCAAGAAGACAGTTCTGCGACACAGGGATGGAGACAGACAGCACAATACCTGCTGGATGTGTTCCTATCCCGCGATGTCATACCCACAGATGAGGAACAAAACAGTACACTAACAGTACAAGTAGAGGAACTGCATAAAAGAGCTACCATCACCTGTTCGTTTGAGCAAGAGTAGGTTGCATTGGCGACTGCAAAACTGCGAAAGAGAAAAGCACCCGGCCCAGACTGACTCTATTAGGTAGTATAACAGGTGTCGCCTCAGATCTTCCCAATGTTAACCAGGATAACAAACGACGCTCTCAGGCTGGGAAGTGTAGCAACAGTTTGGAAAACACCCAGCAGCACGATAAAAATTATAAAATTCACGAACAATAACCTGTCAGATCCAAATTGATACAGACCGATTTGTCTTATAAATGCATTACACGAGGTCGACGAGAGACTCCTGTGTGACCGGTTGCGGGCACGAAAAACCCTTTCTGAACTTTAGTTCGCAGCAACTTGACTTAGGGGAAGAAAAACCAATCGATGAAAGAGTAATTGTAATAGTTTCAGACACAGTGCGAAAATAAGCAGTTTCAATTAACCATAGAGATTGCAAGCGCCTTTGAATATCTCTGGTCGCTTGAAATGTACGCGAAGATAAGAGAACTGGAGGTACCTGAGGCGCTGTACTGCAGTTTCCTGGATTACTGTAAGGACAGGGTCGTAGAATGGTGCTCGGGCGATCACAAAGTAGTTTTGAAAATAGCCAAGGGATGATATCAAGGATAGATCTGTGGGACCATTTTCTGGGACATCACCATCGAACGCCTCTTCCACAGTTTGGATGGAGACGTGGGAACGGATGCAGTAGTCGTATATGCAGATGACCTTTTTAATTACAGCAGGCACATCTAGAAGAGAAGGAAAGTGCGATATTAAACACAGTTAAGAAGTGGTCCAACAATAACTAATTAACACTCGCGAGCAACAAAACAACATACATTCTATAGAAAGGCTCGCTTCAAAGGGACAACTCCATTCAGCTGGGGAACACAAACATTAAACGCACAACAGTAAGAAAATTTTTGGTGGCTCATATAGGCAAAATAGTAACTTCAACGAATACTCATTATTGACAACATATAAAGCAGAGGAAATACAAGACAAACTAACACGAATAAACTCAGTCAATTACAGACTGACAACCAGGCCAGGCCACCAAGAGCTGTTGCAGGACGAACTGATTCACGGATCCAGTTATATGGCTTCTTCCGTGTATAGTGATTTTACGACTATGACGAGTGGGGCCTGAAGATGGCATCAATATAATGCCGAAACTGGTAGCACATAGTTCATAAAATAAAATAAATTTCTACAATACATACGGCTGTTGGTAAATTATTGCATCAAGAAAATTTTATTTAAAGTGTTGACCAATTGGTCATACTGGACCCGTGAGTTCAGCAGATTTTATGACATGTGTATTATTTATTCATTCAACACTGATTCAGAAACTTTTGTCATCGTTGCGTTTGCAGCTGCCTTGCTTGTGCGCGGGTGTACCTGCAAGCGCCTTCAAGCTGGAATCAGTGTGGAAGAGATATTACTCTGTATGAAATTTTTTATTACGCGAATTCTCGCGTTTGTACAGTGATTCGCTGTTAATGTGGGCGTCCGACGACCATGCACAATGCCTCTTCCCTTTTCAAGGTTTATCCTGTGGAGAGCGTCCTTACGCAGATTCATTTGCTAATCTATTTTCTGTCACGGCAATTGTTTAAGTGCAGTATTCTCCTTCTGTCACAGCTCACTCATACATACACTTAGCAACTACTCTATATCTAACAAGCACAAGTATAAAATCAAATAAACATGGAATAAATCTTACTAACTAGTTATAAAACTTACATCTACCTTTACACTCTACACATTTTAGACTTATACCCTTAAGTATCCCTGGATATAAACGGTTGTAAGTCCTCGTGCGGTAACAACGCTCTTATCTTTCCTGTGCCCGGGTGTGCCAGCAGGTAACACCCGTTATGTGGTATCTCTAAAATCTTATGTGGTCCTGCATATAAGAGCTGCCACTTTCTGTTAACTTTTTTGATACTCGATGACTTGGGACGACTCTTGAGCATCTCAGAGTCTCCTGTGTTGTACGTGTAGAGTTTATTTAATTTGCGATCGTACTTCTTTTTCCTAATGGTTGCATTGTGTTGCATTGCGAGCAGGGCTTGCTGTAGCTTCTGCTCTCTGTTTACAACTCGTGGAATTCATGGCAAAGGGTTTACCCATTCCTCGTCGGGTGCGTCCTGTGTCATGAGTTCACTTGGTGTGCACCCAGTGGATGGTTCAAATGGTTCAAATGGCTCTGAGCACTATGGGACTTAACGTCTGAGGTCATCAGTCCCCTAGAACTTAGAACTACTTAAACCTAACTAAGGAAATCACACACATCCATGCCCGAAGCAGGATTCGAACCTGCGACCGTAGCGGTCGCGCGGCTCCAGACTGAAGCGCCTAGAACCGCCTAGAACCGCTCGGCTACTCCGGCCGGCATACAATGACACACAAACATGCTTGATGTTATGTTCCCAAACAAACACTTTCCAGTCGTGTCTTTTAAAATAAGTAGCATTGTCAGTTAATAAGGTCATCGGCTTTCCGACGTTCGGTATGTAATCTGATAACATTTTCCTATTGCTTTTGTAGTAGACATTTTTGTAGGATACAACTTCAGATGTTTTGAAACAATGTCCGAGGCTGCTACAACATACATTAATCGGCCTCTTGCTATCGGCAAGGGTCCTGTCACATCAACAGCAACAATCCGTGCTGGTGCTGTCGGCACTATTGGGTGTAGCTCGTTTCTCGCGCAACGAGTGCACGGTTTTGTCTTTTGACAAATAAGGCAAGTTCTCACTAGAGCCTTCACCTTACGATGTAAGTTTGGGAAGTAGCAGTACCTAGACAATAAGTCTGCGCATTTCTTTCCGCCAAAGTGTCCCCAAGGATCGTGTGTATACCATATTAAATTCTCTACTGACTGTATTGGTACACACACACACACACACACACACACACACACACACACACACACACACACACACACACACACACACACACACACACACACACACACCAGTTTTCAGATGTTTCAGCCCTTCGTTGGTACAAAATATCATTTTGTGTCATATATAATTTGGCAAGTCCCACATACGGATCATTGCTTAAAGAATCCATTATTCTACACCTCAACGGATCATCATGTGCGATCTCTCGACACATACGCGCATATTTGTTGATGGAATCTCCCAGTACCAAGATTTTAAATTCTGTAGATTGTTCTACAAGCCCTGCAAATTCTGGTAATGCTCGGGGTAATCTAGACAACGCGCCTGACACAACGTTGTCCGATCCTTTCACATATCTGATTTGAAAATCGTAGTCCTGTAGAGCTAAAATCCACCTCGTGAGCCGCTTGTGCAACAAACAGCACGTAAGCCCATAGCGGAGCGCCTGGTGGTCGCAAAAGATTGACAGCAGTTATTCCAGCGTCGAGGGTCGGCGCAACTTACACCACGGAGTCCACCCACCGTTCTGGAATCTGAAGATGGCTCTTAAATAGAATCGAAACCGGTCACTCCAATAAAAATAAAAAGTTCCGATCAAGACTGTTTTTAATTTTTAATTTTTTTAATTTACTCATTTTTTTCTTATTCCAGCGTCGAAGGTCGGCGCAACTTGCACCACGGAGTCCACCCACCGTTCTGAAGTCTGAAGATAGTTCTTAAATAGAATCGAAACCGGTCACTCCAATAAAAATAAAAAGTTGCGATCAAGACTGTTTTCAATCTTTAAATTTTATTTTTAAAGATCGCTGATAATGTTTTCAAAAATTTTACCTTACTGGGAGTATCAGTCTGGTGTGGTCTGTGATCTTGTGGGTTAATCGGGCAGAACTTCCTTGAAGACACTGCAACAGGCAACTCTTATCGATAAATGTTGCTTACGATAACTCCACGTCTTAATATTTTTGATAATGAAGATTATTACTTTCAGCAGGATGGTGCACCACATCACTTTCATCTTGATGTGAGAGGATTCTCAATTGTATGTTCCGTGTGCTGTGGGGTATCCAGCCCGATCATAGCATTTAGCCCCTATAGAGTTCTATCTTTGACAAACTGTCAAGAACACAGTGATCCGCAAAACGACAAAAGCTGGATGATCTAAGAGGGCCAGTTGCGCAAGCCTGCGCTGTTATTAACTTCGAAACAATACAATTAGTGCTTACTATGTTATTGTACAATGTCTTATCTACAATTCACATTATACACTATTCCTTCAGAATTTTCGAATTAAAAAGTAAACAAAATTTTGTAATACACAGATGGTATGATCCCCGATCGAAAGCGTCAACGATGAACTACATTGGAAGGTGGTCTTTCCGAGCATACGGGTATACGACGTTTAGTGATACCTTGTTGTACACCACAGCAAAAACTTCACATATATAGACTATGTGCTCAAAAGTATCCGGCCACCTCCAAAAACATACGTTTTTCGTATTAGGTGCATTGTGCTGCCACCCACTGCCAGGTATTCCATATCAACGACATCAGTAGTCATTAGACATCGTGAGAGAGCAGAATGGGGCGCTCCGCGGAACTCACGGAATTCGAACGTGGTCAGGTGATTGGATGTCACTTGTGTCAAACGTCAGTACGCGAGATTTCCACACTCCTAAACATCCATAGGTCCACTGTTTCCGATCTGATAGTGAAGTAGAAACCTGAAGGGACACGTATAGCACAAAAGCGTACAGGCTGACCTCGTCTGTTGACTGACAGAGACCACCGACAGTTGAACAGGGTCGTAATGTGTAATAGGCATGACATCTATCCAGACGATCACACGGGAATCCCAAACTGCAAGTACAATGACAGTTAGGCGGGAGGTGAGAAAACTTGGATTTCCTGGTCGAGCGGCTGCTCATAAGTCACACATCATGCCGGTAAATGGCAAACGACGCCTCGCTTGGTGTAAGGACGTTAAAAATTGAACGATTGAACAGTGGAAAAACGTTGTGTGGAATGACGAATCACGGTACACAATGTGGCGATCCGATGGCAGGATGTGGGCATGGCGAATACCCGGTGGAGGTCATCTGCCAGCGTGTGTAGTGTCAACAGTAAAATTCGGAGGCGGTGCCGTTATGGTGTGGTCGTGTTTTTCATCGAGGGGGCTTGCACTCCTTGTTGTTTTGCGTGGCACTATCACAGCACAGGCCTGCATTGATGTTTTAAGCACCTCCTTGCTTCCCACTGTTGAAGAGCAAGCAATTGGGGGATGACGATTGCATCTTTCAACACGATCGAGTACCTGTTCATAACGCACGGCCTGCGACAGATTGGTTACACTACAATAACATCCCTGTAATGGACCGGCCTGCACAGAATCTTGACCTGAATCTTATAGAACGCCTATGGGATGTTTCGGAACGCCGAAGAATGGGCTGCCATTCCCCAAGAAACCTTCCAGCATCCGATTGAAAGTATGTCTCCGGGAGGGGAAGCTGTCATCAAAGCTAAGGGTGGGCCAACATCATATTGAATTCCAGCATTACCGATGGAGAACGCCAGGAACCTGTAACTTATTTTCAGCCAAGTGTCCGGATACTTTTGATCACATAGTAGCCGGCCGCTGTGGTCGAGCGGTTCTAGGCGCTTCAGTCCGGAACCACGCTGCTGCTACGGTCACAGGTTCGAATCCTGCCTTGGGCATGGATGTGCTTGATGTCCTTAGGTTAGTTAGATTTAAGTAGTTCTAACTCTAGGGCACTGATGATCTCAGATGTTAAGTCCCATAGTGCTTAGAGCCAACACATAGTATATCTGCTTTAATTACAGAGATATTTTACAAAATATGTACATTATTTTGGAACACTACATTGCAATTATAAAAATGCGAAACGGGATATTGATTTTTGATTTGATTATAGATCTGAAAAGTGGTTCATTTCAAAAGGTACTGATTATGATTTTAGCTTATTGTTTTTTCTGGTGTTTTCTCTTACATTTCAAAAATTTATCTGCATTCACATTTTTTTCAGATATTTCTGCGTTCGGCGCTGATGTTTACGTTCTCCTAGCCAAACGTATGTCTGTGTTTAGCGGTGCCAACTTACGTTCAGCTCTTACGACCTGTACTTTACTACACTTGTTTGTCCAGTTTTGTTTAAATTCAAATGTGAGTGGGGTGGGAGATCAGTGTGGTACTTAATGAGTTAAGCGAATAGGAGTATGTGTATGTGTGTGTTGGGGGGGGGGGGGGGGGGACGAAGGGGCTAAAAACGAGTATGATGCAGGCAACATTGGATGCAAAAGTGGGGGAGGGTAGAATGGGTTGAAAAAGGATGAAGAGGAGGTAAAGGTGAAATGGAGGAGAGAGACAGAGAGAGAGAGAGAGACACACACAATAGAGGGAGGAAAGTCTTTAAAGTCATTGTGTTCAATGTTTTTGTATATTGTCTGGATTCCAGTATTTACGCCGTCAGCCGTGTATTATTTCTTAAGCTTTGTGAATACGGCAGTTTTCTTGAAAAGTGAGTGGAGTTCGTATTTTATTGACTTTTATGACGCTCATATTTTTTTCCATTGTGCATAGGCATGAGGTTTTTGCTCATGGTGGTCTGTGAAAGTTGTGTTGTTTCTCCCGCATATCCTTGACTTGACATGTTCCTTGTCCTTGACATGTTCCTAATCCCTTGTGTATACTGCTCTTTCCGTCTTAGCGATGTAAATGTTATCACATTTCTTGCAGTTCTGGGCTGGCAGGTATCAGATGATCTGTATCAATTTCTTTCTCTCTCTCTGTGTGTGTGGGTGTGTGTGTGCGCGTGTGTGGGTGTGTGGGTGTGTGTGCGCGTGTGCGAGCACGCGTGTACGTGTGTGTGTGTGTGTGTGTGTGTGTGTGTGGGTGTGTGTGGGTGTGAGTGTGGGTTTGTGTGCGAATCTAAGTACATTGATGAGCCAAGACATTATGAACACCTGCTTAAATGTTTGTTTGTCTGTCTTTGGAATGAAATATAACATTGATTTTGCTTCTCAGCAATCCGGTAGTTTGATGGTAGGTTTGTGGAGGTATGTGGCATTGGATGTCTACGCGCGGGTCACGTAATTCGTGTAAATAACGGGTCGCTGATTTGTGTTCGCGGTGACGGTGCCCGATAACGACCCAAATGGGTTCCGTAGGATTTACATTAGGCAAATCTGGTCCTCGAGAAATTAACGTGAGTTCACTATAATGCTTCTCAAACCACTGTGGCATGATTCAGGTTTCAAGGCACGGGCAATCATACCGCTGAAAGATGACATCGCCGTCAGGGAAGGCACCAAGGACGAAGGGATGCATGTGGATCGCAGCTGTCACCGTGTCTTAGATTACTGCCACAGGTACCATGCAAGTGCAGGAGAATGTGTCTCACGGTATAACACTGCTCCCACCAGCCTGCGTCCATGTCGAGCTGCTCGTTTCGAGCCGCCGTTCACCTCGATGACGGCGTTTGTGAAGATCATCGATATAGTGTATCAGAAATGTGGTACACCTAAAGAGCCATGTTTCCATTGATCGACGGTCGAATTCCGATTGTGCCGTGCCCATTGCAATCGTAATTGACAATGTCGTCAATATGTGAACACATAGGAGTCTGTTACGGAGCTGCATTTTCAACAATGTACGATGAACGATATGCTCCGAAACACTTGTGCATGCACCAACATTGCGCAATTTCGGCAGAGATGCCACAAGTCACCGTCTATGGTGCTTTGTGGAAAAGGAAAGCCTCCGAATCTCACGTTCTATGAAGAGTCATGGACGTCCAGCTATTTAGCGCCTAGTGGTAATTTCACTGTCGTTCTGCCTCTTTCTGTAGATGCTCATGACAACAGCTTTGCCATTTTCGAGATATTCGCTCACAGACTCCGCGTAATAGCATTCTGCCTTGTCTCCCTTGTCTCAATGGATTTCCCCACTTGCAGCCCATATCTTCCCCACGGTGACCCCCGCTTACGTACTCCTGTTACCGCGTCACGTACCCGTAATATCACCAGGAGGTATCCAACGTCGCAGTCAGCAGTGGTCACAATGCTTGGCTTATCAGTTTATATTTCAGTGACGTAACAAATTCATACATATCTAGTTAGAAATGGTTCAGTAAAATAATGTTTGTAAATTAGCTTTTTCAGATATTCATTGGTAGGTCCAATTCCAACACTGAGATAGGAGATAACGATTAATCGTGTTTTGCATTCTGCGGATTTGAGCGAAGTGCAGTGGAATCAATGTTTTTATAAATCATGCGAATTACGGTATATGAAGTTCACTTAATAAAAAATACTTGTAAAATATTTATCAACACAATGTCATTAATTTTACTTATTTCTGAAGTATACAAAGATTGTTAGTGACGAATAATAGGATGCCAATGTATTAACTTACGGAGATGCGTAAAGAGCAGTAGAGCTCATGTAGGGTTATTATTCTGGAACGTAAAAACCACGATAATTTCATTTTAGCTCACATAGCCGATAAGATGTCAACATTATTCATTGCAAAGCTTTTGCGTACGGTTTTCCAGAGTCAGATGAATATAGGGTAAGACTATGTTGTGGAACGGATAAGGTGTGTTTTTAGTATTACTTAAATCTATAGGCTTTTGTGACCGCTATGATTGAAGCTCAAACCTTCTAGGTTGTTATGCTGTGTCATATTCCTTTGTCCTCGATTAACTGAACGCTGTCCCAGACGAGCCAACCCGTGATACCAGTCTGTCTTTAAGGATATCCCAGCAGACACTATTCGGATCTCTGGGAGGGGACTGCAAAGGGGGAGGTTATCATGAAAAAAGGATTGAAAATCCAACGAAACGATAACGTTCTACGAGTCGGGGCGTGGAATGTCAGAAGTTTGAACGAGCAAGGGAATCTAGAAAATCTGAAAAGGGAAATTCTAAGATTTAATCTAGATATAGGTGGGGTCAGTGAAGTGAAATGGAAAGAAGACAAAAATTTCTGGTCAGATGAGTATAGGGTAATATCAAAAGCAGCAGAGAATAGTAAAACGGGAGTAGAATTTGTTGTGAACAGACATAAAGAAAGTATACAGGGTGAGTCACCTAACATTACCGCTGGATATATTTCGTAAACCACATCAAATACTGACGAACCGATTCCACAGACCGAACGTGAGGAGAGGGGCTAGTGTAATTGTTTAATACAAACCATACAAAAATTCACGGAAGTATGTTTTTAACACAAACCTAGGTTTTTTTAAATGGAACCACGTTAGTTTTGTTAGCACATCTGAACATATAAACAAATACGAAATCAGTGCCGTTTGTTGCATTGTAAAATGTTAATTACATCCGCAGATATTGTAACCTAAAGTTGACGTTTGAGTACCACTCCTCCGCTATTCGATCGTGTGTATCGGAGAGCACTGCAACATACATCGCGTTTCTACAGAATGATCTGCCAACGTTGCTCGAAAATGTCCCACTGGAAACGCGTCGACGTATGTGGTATCAGCGTGATGGTGCACCTGCACATTCCGCAATTAACACTAGGCTGACCCTTGACAGGATGTTCGACAGCGTTTCATAGGACGTGGGGGACGCATAAATTGGCCAGCCCGTTCTCCTGATCTTACACCTCTGGACTTCTTTCTGCGGGGTACGTTAAAGGAGAATGTGTACCGTGATCTGCCTACAACCGCAGGGGATATGAAACAACGTATTGTGGCAGCCTGCGGCGACATTACACCAGATGTACTGCGGCGTGTACGACATTCATTACGCCAGAGATTGCAATTGTTCATGTGGCCACCACATTGAACATCTATTGGCCTGACATGTCGGGACACACTCTATTCCACTCCGTAATTGAAAACGGAAACCACGTGGGTACGTGTACCTCACCCCTCATGGTAATGTACATGTGCGTCAGTGAAAAAGACCAATACAAAGGTGTTAGCATGTGGACGTAATGTGCTGTTCCAGTCTCTTCTGTACCTAAGGTCCATCACCGTTCCCTTTGGATCCCTACGTAATTCGGTGCTCTCCGATACACACGATCGAACAGCGGAGGAGTGGTACTCAAGCGTCAACTTCAGGTTACAATATCTCCGGATGTAATTAACATTTTACAATGCAACAAACGGCACTGATTACGTATTTGTTTACATGTTCAGATGTGCTAACAAAACTAACAGGGTTCCATTTAAAAAAACGTAGGTTTGTGTTAAAAAACGTACTTCCGTGCATTTTTGTATGGTTTGTATTAACCAATTACACTAGCCCCTCTCCTCACGTTCGGTCTGTGGAATCGATTCGTCAGTATTTGATGTGGTTTACGAAATATATCCAGCGGTAACGTTAGGTGACTCACCCTGTATAACGGTACTGAACCGGTAATTCAGTACATAACGGGGGATGAAAATCTAATAATCATGTGGAACTGGAATGCAGCTGAAGCGGAAGGAGTAGAAGAAAAGGTTACAGGAGAATATAGGCTTGGGACAAGGAATGAGATAGGAGAAGGACTAATTGAGTTCTGTAATAAATTTTAGCGAGTAAAAGCGAATACTCTGTTCAAGGGTCACAAGAGATGGAGGTATACTTGGAAGAGACCGGGAGACACGGGAAGATTTCAGTTGGATTACATTTTCGTCAGGCAGATTAGGAAATCAGATATTCAAGTGTAAGGCATACCCAGTGGCAAGTATAGACTAGGATCACGATTTAGTAATGATAAAGGGTAGGTTGAAGTTTAGGAACTAACAAATATATGGAATACGGAAATACTGAGGAATGTAGAGACCCGCTTCTCTGAGGCTGTAGGTACTGTGATAATGAGTAGCTCAGTAGGCAGTTCAGTTGAAGAGGAAAGGACATCTCTAGAAAGGGCAATCACAGATGCTGGAGAGAAAAACATAGGTACAAGGAAGGTAACTTGGAACAAACCATGGCTAACATAAAAAAACACTTCAGTTGATCGAGGAAAGAAGGAAGCATGAAAATGTTCCTGGAAATTAACGAATACGTAAATACAAGTCACTTAGGAATAAAATAAATAGGAAGTGCAGGGAAGCTAAGGTGAAATATCTGGTGGTGGTGAGGTGGTTAGTGTTTAACGTCCCTTCGGCAACGAGGTCATTAGAGACGGAGCGCAAGCTCGGGTTAGGGAAGGATTGGGAAGGAAATCGGCCGTGCCCTTACAAAGGAACCATCCCGGCTTTGGCCTGAAACGATTTAGGGAAATCACGGAAAACCTAAATCAGAATGGCTGGAGACGGGATTGACCCGTCGTCCTCCCGAAATATCTGGATGGAAAATGTGAAGAAATCGAAAAGAAATGATCGTCGGAAGGACTGACCCAGTTGGTGAAATTAAAAGCAAGGGTGGTAACATTAAGTGTGCAATGGGAGTTACACTTTCAAAGCAGAGGAGAGAGCGGATCGTGGAAAGAGTGCATTGAAAGCCTCTATGAGGTGGAAGACTTGACTGATAAGAGGAAACAGGAGTCGACTTAGAACAGATGAGGGATCCAGTATTAGAGTCAGAGTTTAAAAGAGCCTTAGAAGACTTAAGATAAAATAAGGTAGAAGGGATAGATAACATTCCATCAGAATTTCTAAAATCACTGGGGGTAGTGGGGACAAAACGACTATTCACGTTGGTGTGTCGAATTTGTGAGTCTGGACTTATCCCATCCAACTTCCGGAAAAATGTCATCCACAGAATTACGAAGGCTGCAAGAGCTGACAATTGCGAGGATTGTCGCAAAATCAACTTAACAACTCATGCATCCAACTTGCTGACAAGAATAATATGCAGAAAAATTGAAAATAAAATTGAGGATTCGTTAGATGACAGTCATTTTAGCACTAGGAAAGGTAAACGCACCAGAGAGGCAGTTCTCAGGTTGCGGATGTTAATGGAAGAGGCACTGAAGTAAAATCAAGCACGTTCGCATGACGTGTCAGCCAGGAAAAGCGTTATACAATGTGAAATGGTACAAGATGTTCGAAAAGTATGCTGTAGGGAAGGCAGGTGATGATGTACAATATGTACAAGAATCAAGAAGGAACAATTAAAACGGAGGACAAACAACGAAGTGCCGTATTAAAAAGGAAGCAAGGCATGGATGTAGTCCTTAGTCTCTACTGTTCAGTCTATGCATCGAAGAAGCAATGACAGAAATAAGAGAAAGGTTCAAGAGTGGGATTAAAATTCAAGGTGGAAGGTTATCAATGATAAGATTCGGTGATGATATCGCTATCCTCAGTGAAAGTGGGAAAGGTTTACAAGATCTGTTGGATGGAGTGAGCAGTCTAATGAGTAAATAGTATGGGTTGAGTGTAAATTGAAGAAAGATGGAAGTAATGAGAAGTAGCAGAAATGAGAAAGTCGAGAAACTTAACATCAGAACTGGGGATCACGAAGTAGATGAAGTTAAGCAATTGTGGTTCCTAGCCAGCAACATAACCCATGGCGGATGGAGTAAGGAGGACATAAGAAGCAGACTAGCGCTGGCAAAAAAGGCATTCCTGGCCAAGAGAAGTCTACTAGTATCAAACATAGACCTTAATTTGAGGAAGAAATTTCTGAGAATATATGTTTTGAAACGTAACAGCCCATTTAGACCCGCTTAAAACATACATTCCCCAGATGAATTCGAATTACATATGCATACAAAATATGTAACTTGTCTAGAAAAAACCAGCCACATTTAGTTAATGGTTCCATTTTTTCCAACTTCCGCCTTCAAACTGATGTTTATGGCATTTGTATTGTTATGTTCAGTTTAATTTTGTTTCTTATTGGCCATTGTAAACATGAGTGTTTATTTGCTTGCTCTGCAAGAACTCTCTTGTTTATTTTTTTGTAGTGAATATAAAGTTTCTGTCATCAGCAAAGAACAATTTAACCACATAGGAAAGTCGTTGATGTATAACAGGAACAGTATTGGTCCTATTGTGCTGCCCTGAGGAACTCCTTTATTTATGTATTTTGGTTGCATTAAGTGTTTCATTAGAAGTTCATCTTTATTTTAGGTTTGCGTTCGCTCTGTCTTTTATAACTTATTTGCTACGTATGATCGGAGCGAATCGTTAGTTACACCTCTCATTACTAATGATTCTAGCTTATTTAGTAAGAATTTGACACTCAGCAGTATCGAAAGTCTTGGATAGGCTTCAGAACAAGCCTGTGACATATTCGTTTTTGTCAGCAGCGTGAAGTATCGCTTTGTAAATTCTGTGATAGCTATTCTGTATCTCTGGCACTTATTCAAGTAATTCACTTTCAGAAGTGATTTTATTATTTTTGAGAACGCTGGCAATACGGAAACTGTGTCTTCAGCAGTGCCCCCTTTACCAGAGGCACAACTATTACCTGTTTAAAATACTCTGGAAAGTTCCCGGATTGAACGACACATTGTCCATTGCTTCAGCACACACAGTGTCACTTCTTCTAGGGCTGTTAACTATTTACGTTTTTTTTTTGTTTTTGTATACTTACTGACATCATTAAATGTCGTTGGTCATAACAGAACCATACTTAGAGCACAAATATTTTACACGTGTCGTATTTGTAATTTTTACTGTAATTCCCTTGCAATACTTGAAAAATACTCATTCACGAAGAGGATCATTTATTACTTTACTATAGTCCTTTATCTGTATATTCTTTTTGTCATGTCTTCCCGTTTCCTTTTAGCTGCTTCCTGCTTTGGTATTATTCTCTGCGTCATATGTTATCTATAACACCAGCTTAATTTTCCGTCGGTGTTAACGCAGTATATCAGTATTAAATGGAAGATATTTTCCTACTGTTCTACAAAATATTACTTATTAGTTACAAATCGGTTTTCAGATTCTCAGGCCATCTTGACGCAACAACTGGATTCTGTTTTCACCTGAAAATAGTAACCTGCCGTGATCCGGTTCTTGGCAAACAAAATAATAATGTTTCCTATTTAATATCATACATTATTTTGTTATTAGATGACTTTTTGTAGTAATCTGTACTCTCTTCGAATGCTTTCGTACTCTAGGCACAAATATAAGGTATCTTGCATGCAATGATTCCTTTGCGTGGAAATGAGCTACATAATTGTTAGAAGAACTTCTCAATACTTGCGTTTTCCATTTATTTTTGTGTGACATCGAAACTGATGTATTTTTGGAAACGTTTCTTCAAAATTCATTGTAAGTAATGGCCGGAAGATAGAGAATTTCCCTTTTAAATTGGTTTATGTATAATTTTAATACCTATTTTGGTTTTCTATTTCTCTTAATTTTTTTTTTACTTTTGATAAGCCTATGCTAACGTTTGGCAGAAATTGCAAAAACTGTTTTAGTTACCCTTGCTGCACCGTTGAATGACAGGAACATTTTGAAATTGTTAATGATGTTGCTATTCATTTTGTATGCAGAGAACCTCTTCATTTTATATCTTATCACTCCAATTAATTTTTAATATACTTCTGTATCAATGTCCGTGTTACTGATAAGTCGCATGTATGTACAGTATTTAATAACCACTTTCTGAATATACCAGGTGAACTAAATAGAAACCTAGTCCCAACAGGGAATCATATAGCGCTCTTAGAAAAAAGTGTTCCGAGACTGTTACCTGAAATGCTCCTCCATGATACTGACAAGAGGGAGATTGAGTTAATAATTAAATCACTAAAGACCAAGAACTCTCATGGATATGACGGGGTATCTAACAGAATACTGAAGTATTGTTCTATGTATGTTAGCCCAGTTCTCAGCCGTATCTGTAACTTTTCCTTCAGGAGTGGTCGGTTTCATGACCGATTAAAGTACTCGGTAGTGAAGCCACTTTATAAAAAAGGAGACATTGAAAATGTTGACAATTTTAGACCTATTTCTATGCCATCGGTGTTTGCTAAAGTTATCGAGAAGGTTGTATATACAAGGTTACTGGAGCATTTAAATTCACATAACTTGCTGTCAAATGACAAACTGCCTATTGGCTTCCGTCTCGGGTTCTTCGGCCGACGTTCATCTAATGATTTTTCTGACGTTTCGCCAGCACGAGTGGCTGGCATTGTCAAAGCTTCACCCTCCATTGCCGGTGGTGAACTGGAGCCGAGGTCGCGGGCGCAGACTATATGTACCTGGCGCGCCAACGTCCGAGGGCTTCTCCGCGGAGAAGCCCTCGGACGTTGGCGCGCCAGGTACATATAGTCTGCGCCCGCGACCTCGGCTCCAGTTCACCACCGGCAATGGAGGGTGAAGCTTTGACAATGCCAGCCACTCGTGCTGGCGAAACGTCAGAAAAATCATTAGATGAACGTCGGCCGAAGAACCCGAGACGGAAGCCAATAGGCAGTTTGTCAACAAGTGGCCACGAAAGCCTCAACAATTTTGTATTGCTGTCAAATGTTCAGTTTGGTTTTAGAAATGGCTTAACAACTGAAAATGCTATATTCTCTTTTCTCTGTGAGGTTTTGGACGGATTAAATAAAAGATTGCGAACGCTAGGTGTTTTCTTTGATTTAACGAAGGCTTTTGACTGTGTTGACCACAAAATATTACTGCACTAGTTGGACCATAATGGAGTAAGGGGAGTAGCTTACAATTGGTTCGCCTCTTACTTTAAGAACAGAAAGCAGAGGGTAATTCTCCGCAATATTGAGAGTGGTAGTGATGTTCAGTCCCAATGGGGCACTGTTAAGTGGGGCGTTCCCCAAGGGTCGGTGCTGGGGCCACTGCTGTTTCTTATTTTATATAAATGATATGCCTTCTAGTATTACAGGTGATTCAAAAATATTTCTGTTTGCTGATGACACCAGCTTAATAGTGAAGGATCTTGTGTTTAATATTGAAACAGTAACAAATAATGTAGTTCATGAAATAAGTTCGTGGCTTGTGGGAAATAATTTGATGCTAAATCACAGTAAGAGTCAGTTTTTACAGTTTCTAACTCACAATTCAACAAGAACCGATATTTTGATCAGACAGAATAGGCATATTATAAGCGAGACGGAACAGTTCAAGTTCCTAGGCGTTCGGATAGATAGTAAGCTATTGTGGAAAGCCCATGTCCAGGATCTTGTTCAGAAGCTGAATGCTGCTTTATTTACCATTAGAACAGTATCTGAAATAAGTGACACTTCAACACGAAAAGTAGTCTACTTCGCATATTTTCATACGCTTATGTCGTATGGTATTATTTTTTGGGGTAATTCTGATTCGAAAAGGGTATTTTTGGCTCAAAAACGGGCTGTTCGAGCTATATGTGGTGTAAGTTCGAGAACCTCTTGTCGACCCCTATTCAAAAATCTGGGAATTCTGACATTGCCCTCGCAGTATATATTTTCTTTAATGTCGTTTATTGTTAGCCTATTCCCAAGAGTTAGCAGCTTTCACTCAGTTAATACTAGGCAGAAATCAAATCTGCATGTAGAATGCACTTCCTTGACTCTTGTGCAGAAAGGAGTGCAGTAGTCTGCTGCATCCATTTTCAATAAGCTACCACAAGAACTCAAAAATCTTAGCAGTAGCCCAAACTCTTTTAAGTCTAAACTGAAGAGTTTCCTCATGGCTCACTCCTTCTATTCTGTCGATGAGCTCCTGGAAGAGCTAAAAAATTAAGTAAATTCCAGTGTTACATTGTTGATTTTCTTCATTTAAACTTACGACTTGTCACCTGAATATGTTTTTTTATATTTCATTTTATCTGTCTCTAATATCGTGTTATAATTTAATGTATTGACTCGTTCCATGACCATGGAGACTTCTCCTTAATTTGGTCCCACGGAACAATAAATAAATAAATAAATGAATCAACAAATCTCAAACGCTTCGCTCATCTTTTTTCCCAGAGTTCATGATTCACTTTCTTACATTCCACTGTCCCAGCAGTTCATTTTAGTAATTTGTACACAATTGCCATAGTGCTTCCTAATGCGAGCATCTTCAATCGTTATTGGTCGTCTACATACTATATGTTTCCCGTCCTTCTCCATACCTTATTCATACTTCTCTGAGGAATTAAAGCATTTTGCAACATTTTACGTTGTCGAATGCCTTTTCTTGGGTCAAAAAATCATAAAAAATATTTTGATACTTCTCAAGTGTTGTCTCTGTTATCATGCAAAACGTCGGAGCTGCCTCTGTGGTGCCTTTATCTCTCTTAACGTGAAACTGCTAGTCATCTTACAAACCCTCAGTTTTCTTTTCCATTTTATTGAATATTATACTTGTCAGTAACTCGGATGAAGAGTTTTTCTACTGAGGTAATTCTCGCCTTTCTCTACTCTTTCTATCTGCGGGGCTGCACAGAAAATATTCTTACAAAAGTCCGATGGAGACTGTAAAAATTAAATAAGTCAGTATATACATAAACTTCTTTTAGAGGTGAACTTGGAAGTGGATGAATATTATTATGAAAATGTTTACTCTGTAAGCGATTTATTAAAATCTATTAAAACTACAGTGATCAAGTCCATTGTGGCTAGCGAAGCGTCTATGCAAACAACTGCTAGTGGCTTCTAAGCTGCACATTTCGGGTACGACGTCATGAAGTGCCGCAACAGATGAAACAGAAGCGATCCAGGGCGTCGGCCGATGTGTACTGGCGGGGCGGGCCTCATGTGTGAACGCAGCGTCCAGGGCATCATCCTAGACGCAGCCTGCATTCGGCCACGTGCCCCTGGGGAAAAAGAAATCGTTTTAAGCGCCGCAGAAATGATAATCTGTCAAGCTTTTTTCGGCAAGCGAGCTCCACTGCAAATATAGTCAGCAGTTCTCAGAAGGAGTCAATATGTATCTACACGGTGTTCGAAAACAGTCTCGAATACTTTGAGAGGTGGTAGTACTCATCGAAACAGGAAAAATAAGTCCAATAAACATGGCTTGTCTTTGCAATAAACACGTGTTTACAGGAGGTGTTCGACGTGGCGTCCCTTCATGACCTACCCAGTTGTTGTTGTACCTGCTGGCACGCTTTGAAGACGTGACACTGTGAAACATCCCCTTAGAAAAATTTATGAATGACTGTGCTGATAAATCCCTTACGTTATTTGATTTTCAAACAGCTGAGCAGAACTGAACGTACTCAGATATTTCGCTCTTTACTTATTCTGATCAAAACTAAACTACACACAATATTTTTTATCGCAACGTAATCTGACTTTCAATAACCCCTACAAAAAATGGGCCTGACTAACAATAACCTATGCCTTTCATGAGTCACTTACCTCACAAAAATCTTCATTACTCGAACTAATGCAACACAGCGAGCGCCAATACTGCCAGCTGAATAAAAGATTCTAACTACTGAAGGCACTAACTACTGATAGGCATAGTTAGCAAATGAAAGATTTTGATAGAGAACAAACAATGTATTTACCTTAATAACGTTCAAAAGTGATCATATATATATCCCGTGTGGGGTTGTTGGTACCCGCATCGGGCGCCTCCCCGGGTGGCGGATAGGGGAAAGCTTCCTAGATATAGGTGGTACTGGGGAAATGAAATACCCAGGGCGGACCAAAAACCAATAAACCCAGTGGTGTCTGTTCAGCATCTGACGGCCAGTGGCCAGCGTCTGTTCTTCTAGTTGAGGCGGCTGCACAAAATCTTCTCGAACTCAAAAATCGAGTCGTTCACCTGTGGTCTCAACAGAGATCACCACAAAAACTAAAATTCAACTTGAACGCATGATGGAAAAGACGACCACAGAGTCACTACCCCAGGCACCAGTCGATAGACTGGATTCACCTGAGCATCGGATTCTGGGGGATCAGGGACACCATGCGGAGAAGAATCGGAGCTCCTCAAAAACTCGTCACACTCTCAAAACGAAACGTAAAAATTTTATTGGTACAATTAATGTGAACACCCTCACTAAAACAGGCAAATTAAAGCAACTTACCAACACAATGGCCGGCCGCTGGTGGCCGAGCGGCTCTGGCGCTACAGTCTGGAAACGCGCGACTGCTACGGTCGCAGGTTCGAATCCTGCCTCGGGCATGGATGTGTGTGTTGTCCTTACGTTAGTTAGGTTTAAGTAGTTCTAAGTTCTAGGGGACTTATGACCTCAGCAGTTGAGTCCCATAGTGCTCAGAGCCATTTGAACCATTTGAACCAACGCAATGGGAAAATTTAACCTGAAAATCACTGCACCGCAAGAGACAAGATTCACAGATGAAGGACACTTTAACACAGAGAATTACAGGATCTACAAGGGCAAACCTGCCATAAAAGTAAGAGACAAACTACCACTTTTCGGAACAGGATTCGCCGTACACACTTCCGTACTTGACTCAGTTATTGACTTCACGTCTCCCAATGAAAGAGTCTCCCTCTTATCAGTAAAATCAGCTAATAAAGCATACACTCTGATCAATGTGCACGCCGCCACAAATCACCACAATAAAATCTACCCTGAAACAGTGGATAATTTCTGGGAAACACTAGAAGTAACAACAAATAAAGTACCTAGGCACCATGTGAAAATCTTAGTAGGCGATTTTAACGCACAATTAGGGAAGGAAAAAAAAATTCAGATATACCACTGGACCCCACACCAAACACAAACGTACCAACAAGAATGGTGAAAAACTAATCGACTACTGCAGAAACTTTGGACTTAAAATAATGAGTACCCAGTTTCAAAAACCTGCACATAAATTAACCACATGGACATCACCCAGTCTTAGACAGGGTGAATACCAAACAGACCATGTCGCAATTTCCAAAGAAAACATAAAAGAAATTCAAAACATCAGAACCCGCAAAGGTGTCTTTGAATCAGATCATCATCTTCTCCAAATAAAAACAAAATTCCAACCCAACAGAATGCTAAAAAGGCCACCCAAAAGTACCAAACCAGGTCCGGAATATCTGCAACTCAACAAAGAAAAAATCATCAAGCAAATTAATCAGGAAAAATCAACAGACTGGAAGAAACTAACAGAGAAAATTCAGGAAGCCCTCAAATTAGGACAACCCCCTCGCAACAGGAAACATCGTTGGTGGAATGCAACCTGTAATGAGGCAGTCGACAACCGAATAACTGTATGGAAAAAATTTAGCAGTCACGAAACTGAAGAAAACTGGGAGACCTTTCAAAAAACTCAAAAACAGACCTCAAAAATAATTAGAAAAGAAAAACGGGGATATGACAACAACAGACTCTCTGAAATCCAGCAGGATTTCATCAAAAACAATACAAGAAATTTTTATAAGACTTTCAGAGAAAACTTACAGGGATACCAAGCGCCTAGCTTGTGCTTCAAGATACCCGATGCTCTTTGGAAACCAACACGAAAAATAACTGCAAAATCTTAGCCCAATATTTCAGTTCCCTCCTCAACTGCGAACCACCCCAAGAAAAACTTGTCTTCTCTTCTCCAGTATTCACACACCCAGACTCACATGCCCCGTATCTCGAAGAAATTTTGGAGATAGTCAAGCAGTTGAAAAATAACAAAGCATGAGGAGAAGATGGGATCATTGCTGAGTTCTGGAAACTAAACGATCCTATACTTATGCAGAAATTACACCATATAATGTCAGACATATGGATAACGGAGCAGATACCAGAGGGCTGGAAACGCGCTGTAATTCACCCGCTACACAAAAAGGGCGACAAGACAGACATGAACAATTACAGAGGAATTTCCCTGCTCCCAGTCGCTTACAAAGTCCTTTCCAAAGCACTTTTAAACAGGATAGAATCCCAAGCAGATACACTAATTGGTGAATACCAGGCCGGATTCAGAAAAGGACGCTCATATGCGGAACAGATCTGGTGCTGAAAGACAATATTACAAGTGAGGAAATGCAGAAACACAGTAGTTACATTCATCGACGTCAGGAAAGCATATGATTCAGTGGACCGTGGAACCCTGTTCAAAATCATGGAAGAATTTGGGATCGACCGAAAGACACGAAAAATCACAGAACAGACACTTACAGGAACAACGGCCAAAGTGAAATTCATGGGCGAAGTATCAGAAACCTTCGAAATCAAATCTGGAGTCCGACAGGGGGACGGACTGTCCCCAATCCTTTTCAATATTGTTCTAGAAAAGATAATCAGGGAATGGGAACCTCACGTAAAGGGTATCCAAATTGGTATCAAGAAAGAGAACCGAATTAAAATCAAGTGCCTTGCTTTCGCTGACGATATTGCAATTATCACCAATAACAGAACAGAAGCGATTCACGCAGTGGAAAAACTACATGAAATTTCACAAAAAACCGGACTACAGATATCTTATGAAAAAACCCAATATATGGAAAGGTAGCCAGAAAATAAATCCCCTTTAATAAAAAAATATGGTAAAAATGCACAAGTCTGCCATTTTAAATACCTCGGTGAAACTATACAGTCCTCAGGATTAAACCGAATTGCCAATGAACAAAGAATCACCAAGCTCCAGAAGGCCTACAAGCTAACATGGGCGCATTACAACAAGAAGTGCATTTCGACAGACGCAAAATTAAGGCACTATACAACAGTGATTCTTCCAGAAGAAATTTATGCAGCTGAAACAATGGTGATTGATGGTCATTCAAAAATTAAGGAAATAGAAAAGCAGGAAAGAAAAATTCTCAGGAAGATTTACGGTCCAATCAACAAAAATGGCATTTGGATGAAGAGACCACAAAACGAACTCAACATAGTAACAGATTAAATCAGAAAGCGCCGAGCCAAATTTTATACACACATATACAGGATGGAAGACTCCAGAACTTCAAAGAAATTATTCAATGTTATAACAAGGAGTAAATGTGGCACAGGATGACTGAAAGAAGTCCAGAGGGATCTACAGCAGATCAACATAAAAAATTTCGAAGATCGCACCGAGTGCCGGCATAAAATCACAAGTGTGAAGTTTGTGGAAAGAACATCGCGTCAGCCTGGTAAAAAATGGACAGAGGAACGGAAGAAGGAGCATTCTGAGAGGATGAGGAGGTTTTGGGAAGCAAAGAAGAAAAACATCCGAAGATGAAATTATGAATTCAAGTTCAATCGCTCTCCTAAAGGGGAACAATCGTTATAATATATATATATATATATATATATATATATATATATATATATATATCAGTTCATGTCCAGTATTACAAATTTACTCTTTCTGATGGACACACGTCCAGATCGTCCGCTCTCAAAATTCTGCCATCTCTCTCCCCTCATCCACCACTGCTGGCAGCTCACCTCCAACTGCGCAACACTACGCGCTGTTCACATCCAACTGCCCAACGCTACAATAGCGAATATTACAACAATGCCAACCAGCCACAGACTGCACACAGCACAGCCAGTGATTTTCACACAGAGCGCTACGTGACATTAGCAACATAAAAACCTAAACAGCCTGCTTACAACGGTAGTGGGCACACATCGTTGACTGGCGTGGTGTAGACGAATTCGTTCAAGTGCCCCCATAACAGAATACCTAGGAGAACGAGCTGGCCAGCGTGTGACGAAAGTATTCTGGTGCACCATCACGCATGAACCACATTTGTTTTCGTTGCTGCAATGGCACAGCCTCCAGCAAGGTAGGCAATACATAAATTAGAAAGTTTAGAAAAATGAGCCCCAGTTAACCTTTGTCGTAGCATATATGATCCTATTAACCTATCGCCAAGTACGCCTGCCCATACGTTGACTGAGAATCGCTGTTGATGCCCTCTTTCCTGAACTGCTTGGAGATTTACGTCCGCCCATACATGTTAGTTATGGAAATTCACAAAACCACCTCTTGTGAACATTGCGTCATCGGTAAATAAGATTTTAGATGTGAGCAGTGGATCTGTGGCCCGCTTTTGCAACAGCCATTGACAGATCCGCCGTCTGCCATGATGATCCTGTGGCCTTAGGGACTGAACACGCTGTGGATGATATGGGTACAGCAGTTGTCCATGAAGTACCCACCAGATAAGAGAGTGAGACACGCATTCTGCTGCTGCTGCTGCTGCTGCTGCTGATCGTCACACACTGGTTCCACAATGAACGTAGCACACGCTCCTCCAAGTCAGGAGTGAGGACTGTTGAGGCCTTCCATTGTACGTCTTCCGAGGTGCAAAGGTACCTGCGTCCCTTAGATGCTGAACTACCGAACAGCTTATCAGAGGGCACTTTGCGCTGTGGAAATTTTTCAGCGTAGAAGGCACAGGCTACGTCCGTTTGCTAAACCATAAATAGAATGGCATATTCACCATTCCCCTTGTCTAGTAGTAGGCTTCCATTGCTAGGAAATGGTGGAAGAGAGAAAATGTAGATGTGCTACACCATTTGTACGTACAAACAACGCAATAACAGTAAACACCTAAGTGAATCAGCGTTTGGAAGAAAGTAAAACACGAGGGTCGACAGTACTGTATAATAGGTCACACAAACATGACGAAAACTAATGTGCCCCACAACACGACTGACTGCAGACCACGTAATGATAGGTGGAGTACTGCAAGAGATCATAATACCTTGCCGACACATTTGACGGAGCTCCAATGGTATGCCTGTGCTAATATCCGCAATCACTGTCTCACAGCCCTTCCTATAAACACGTATTGATCTCAGAAAGCAGCGTTTCCAGACCCATGTTTACTGGATTTATTTTTCTTCTTTCGATGAGTGCTGCCACCTCTCAAATTATTAGGCACCTTTTTTTTAATATATAAAGGCAAATCGTTGTTTAACGTTATTAACAAAAATCTTGAAAAGTTCTTCACTAATTTATTTCAAATTTTTACGCAATATATAAACATTGAGACGGACGTAGGTTAAACATTTTTTAAATGTATATAATATGTAAATATATATTTAATTTAGAAAGGGGAAATGTTGTGAGCAAAAATCTCGAAAAGTAAGCCACGGTATTACTTCTACAAGACCAGCAGACAGTAGCGAAGTGCAGGATGGTCTGTGGGAAATCGACGATTTGTGAAAAAACTGACAGCTGAAAGTAAACGTAAACTAATGTAACGTATTGAGCATAAACTGTAGAATAAATCGGTGCGATGACGGCAGTGCACGGTACCAGTACGTTTCAGAAAGCCACACGTCAAAATGCGTTTTTGAAGGGGGTCATGCATCGGGGTTTTGTTGATAATATCAAGTGTTTTTTATAGCCCTGGGCCTAGCGACTATTTGTGTATCTGTCGGAAGAACAAGCACACAGTGTGTACCTACAGTACAGGATCAAAATTTAAACATTACACACTTCCTCCAGCCCAGGCAAATTGAGCAAATCGGTTGGTTCTTTTGTATTGGGTGTGGTCTAAATGGCTCTGAGCACTATGAGACTTAAATCTGCGGCCATTAGTCCCCTAGAACTTAGAACTACTTAAACCTAACCAACCCAATGACATCAGACACATCAATGCCCGAGGCAAGACTCGAACTTGCGACCGTAGCGGTCGTGCGGTTCCGGACTGAAGCGCCTAGAACCGCTAGGCAACAACGGCCGGTGGGTGTGGTCTCCGGCGGACCTTTCACAGCTTACAAAAGTACCATTTGTTCATGGGTGGTTCCTGAGGAAATCCCGAAAACCCTGAATTTTGGGTACGAAAAGTACCAATTTTGGGGATGGCTACTTGTATAATTTCTATTCGTGGCAGATCGTCGAAATCTCCTGTTCTGTTCTGAAAAACAGGATTTTGAAGCCAATCTAAACGTAGTGTAAGTAAATTGCTAGCCGAGTCGTGTTACGTTGCATATACGCTACTGCAACGCCCTTATACCTGCACCTTAAGTCAAGACCTAGATGTATGCCGAGAGACCTCGTCCACTGGAAACACAATAAGGTGCTGTTCCTTCCTCTCCGAACCGCGTCGAAGTAGCCATGCAAATGATAGCAACGTAAACATCCTGCTCCGGGAAGAAGGTCGACATGACGTTGTACATCAGACCCCCCTTAAATACGCGCGTTTTATTTGTTCTAGTTGTTTTAACGTTTAAATCCTTCTTTCCCGCTTTTCATGATGCACGCTCTGTTCAAAGTTGAAAGAATAAGTTATGCGTTGCACCTTAAAAACTTGTGTGTTTGTTATTACATAAGTTATTGTACGATGCGTATCCTCAACTTTTAAAGAGCGTCTTATTAATATACAATTTTATAATTGTCATATACCACTTGAAAATAATGACGATTATAATGATAATTGTTGTTTTTGTTGTGGTCTTCAGTCATGAGACTGGTTTGACGCAGCTCTCCATGCAACTCTATCCTGTGCAAGCTTCTTCATCTCCCAGTACCTACTGCAACCTACATCCTTCTGAATCTGCTTAGTGTATTCATCTCTTGGTCTCCCTCTACGATTTTTACCCTCCACGCTGCCCTCTAATACTAAATTTGTGATCCCTTGATGCCTCAGAACATGTCCTACCAACCGATCCCTTCCTCTAGTCAAGTTGTGCCACAAACTCCTCTTCTCCTCAATCCTATTCAATTCTTCCTGATTAGTTATGTGATCTACCCATCTAATCTTCGGCATTCTTCTGTAGCACCACAATTCGAAAGATTCTCTTCTTGTCCAAACGGTTTATTGTCCATGTTTCACTTCCATACATGGCTACACTCCATACAAATACTTTCAGAAACGACTTCCTGACACTTAAGTCTATACTATGTTAACAAATTTCTCTTCTTCAGAAACGCTTTCCTTGCCATTGCCAGTCTACATTTTATATCCTCTCTACTTCGGCCATCATCAGTTATTTTGCTCCCCAAATAGCAAAACTCCTTTACTACTTTAAGTGTCTCATTTCCTAATCTAATTCCCTCAGCATCACCCGACTTAATTCGACTACATTCAATTTCCTCGTTTTGGTTTTGTTGATGTTCATCTTATATCCTCCTTTCAAGACACTATCCATTCCGTTCAACTGCTGTTCCAAGTCCTTTCCTGTGTCTGTCTGAATTACAATGTCATCGGCTAACCTCAAAGTTTTTATTTCTTCTCCATGGATTTTAATACCTACTCCGAATTTTTCTTTTGTTTCCTTAACTGCTTGCTCAATATACAGATTGAATAATATCGGGGAGAGGCTACAACCCTGTCTCTCCCTTCCCAACCACTGCTTCCCTTTCATGTACCTCGACTCTTATAACTGATAATTATAAAGTTATAATTATAAAGAAAATTGTTTTCATGACTTGCAGTACCGGACGCGCGCGATTTTTAAATTACGTTGCTGGAATTTGTTTCTTATGTTTTCCATTGCACTTTCTGAAGATCCAGTCATAATTAAAAAAATTTTCACGGCGTCTGACAGAAAATAAAATTAATTATTATCGTTTCCAATTTTAAAATTTTTGCCATTATAGTTCTTGTTCGAGCACATCCAGCTCTCTTTCATCAGCACACTACGTAAGAGTCCTTGGCTCATCTACCTGCCGGACAAGTTGCGGATCAGGCTGAGATATTGCTGGACCTCTTCTCGACCACCTCTGGGCGCAAATTTCTGTGCGTACAGTTTACAAAAAAATGGCTCTAAGCACTATGGAACTTAACATCTGAGGTCATCAGTCCCCTAGACATAGAACTAACCTAAGGACATCACACACATCCATGTCCAAGGCAGGATTCGAACTTGCGACCGTAGCAGCCGCATGGTCTGGACTGAAGCGCCTAGAACCGCTCGGCCACAGCGGCCGGTGTACAGTTTACAGGACTTCCCGTTATACAGCAACAAACAAATGACAAAGTAACCCTTGGCCATTCTCAAAGTGGATCGAATACCGCTAACATTCGAGCACGTACCGCTCGTAGATGTGGATGTACATGTACAATTGCGAAACCGGTTTCCGGAAAACAGAATTTGGGAGCCAATCTATATGTAGTGTAAGTAAATTGCAAGAGTCGACGAAAAAAATACTTTTAGAAAGATCAATTTAATTGCCTAGGAACTTACCGAGAAGAAGCATAAAGAGAAGCATCGGCGGAGAGAAGAAATGCATTGAGGGTGCCCAGAAGTTAGGCGGTTGCATACATCCCGATGGCGAAAACGCCTCCGAGCACGGAGGCCCAGCCGGAGCTTCTCGGCTTGGCGGCTGGTGAAGTGCAGGCAAGCGGCGGCTTCTGCCCGTCGGCATCGTGACCCGGCGTCCTGTGTTCAAAGAAAGCTCTCTGAGGGACTATAGTCGCTGCACGACGCGTCCGCCGTCAGAGGCTGGCAGGAAAGTGCGCTGCGCGCATGCGCCAGACGAGGAGTGAAGTACTAGCGGCAAACATGTCATGTAATGGTTGGCGTGGTAAGAGGGGAATGTTTTCAGTTCAGTCTGTAGCGTCAGCAGCAGATGACATGTCTACAAGCTACTGAGATTGCTACTGACACTCGTATAATAAAATGTTGTGCTTGTAGGAACTGGCTAGTCAAACCTGGCATACAATGGAACGAACGCAATCGAACGGGTATCACTGAACCAGATTCTTTTGTGTACACAGTAGCCGAGAGCCAGAGAATAGCATTCGGTTTGTTCACTTAGCATTCACTTGTGCTCGATCGCCTTCCTATGGTCGTCGGTCATTTAGCGAACCATCCAGGGAAGTTCGCGTTCTCCCCGTCTCGATGCTTGCAGTACAGACAGGATTCGTCTGCTTCGTTGCGTGAGAAGTACTTTTGTTATGACATGAGCTGCGTGCGGTATTGTATGGTCTGAAAAGAAAGTAATATTGATGACAGAAGAGTATATATGTCATAGGTATTTCTGGGAGCCAAGAGATAAGCAATATAAATGCTAAAGAAAAAGAAATGTAATTGGTAGAAAATTTCCAAAGCACTCAATGGTCCCACGGGGGATTTGAGGAAGACGATAATCTCATTGGGCACTTCCGTCAACCAGAAATGGACTGAAGAAGCACAACTTCCATGTTGGGTTTTCTTAAAAAGGAATGGCACCACAAATTTACTTGAAAGTAAACAAATACGAATATTTGCGAGGAATGGACAAAAATATGGGAACATCATGAACACAATACATTCATGTGCCTAATACCGTGTAGGGAAACCGTTGGCATTCAAAATAACTTCCAGTCATTTCGCAATGGTTCAAATGGCTCTGAGCACTATGGGACTTAACTTCTGAAGTCATCAGTCCCCTATAACTTAGAACTACTTAAACCTAACTAACCTAAGGACATCACACACATCCATGCCCGAAGCAGGATTCGAACCGGCGACCGTAGCGGTCACGTGGTTCCAGACTGTAGCGCCTAGAACCGCTCGGCCACTCCGGCCGGCTTCTCGCAATGGGTAACTAAAGGTCCTGTATGGTTGTCAAGGGAATCTTATACCAATCTTCCTGCAGTGGTAATTTAAGGTATCTATGTTGGAGATGGAAAGAGATCATACACCCTATTCACCAAATTAGACGACAAAGGCTCAATAATATTGAGATTTGGTGGCAGTGGTACCCAGGGGAGATGGGAAAATTCGCTGTCGTGCCCAGAAAACCGGTTCTGGACGATGTGAGCTCTGTCGTTTTGGGACACAGCATCACCAATGAGGATCAAACACTATATGACAGGATGGACGTGATCACCCAAAATAGTCTCATAATCCTTGGCAGCAATGCGAGCTTAGAGAGTAACCATGGGGCCCTTGGAATACCACGATATCGTTGCCGAAATCATCACCCTCTCTTTATTTCACTGACGGGGCGTAAACTGGATCAGAAGTTGGAGACACTGTTGAACAAGACTCATCACATCTTCCTTCCATTGCTCCACAGTTATGGTTTTACGGCCTCAGCACCACGTTTTCTTGATAAGGGCATTTACATCACTGATGGCTGGTGTTGGAATTCCAGCTAGCCCACAGTTCCCTGCTTCTGCAGCTCCCTTCCTGTTGGTTTGGTGCTAACAGGATTAGCGAGTGCAACACTCAGTTCTTCGGTGACCCTTGCAGCTGTCATCCTCTTATTTTTCGTCACAACCCACTTCAATGACTCTCCGTCACGATAACTCGATACACACTTACCACCACTTTGTTACTTAGCGGATGATGTCTTTCCGCTTTCGATGTATGCGGTAGACACTTTCCAAATGGCGCCTCTTGAGACACCAAACACTTTGGTTCCTTGGTTACGGAAGCACCACCACACAGGCAAAAACAATTTCTGCACGTTAGAATTTACTTACACTATGTGATCAAAAGTATCCGGACCCCCTCGAAAACATACGTTTTTCATATTAGGTGCTTTGTGCTGCCACCTCCTGCCAGGTACTCCATATCAGCGACCTCAGTAGTCATTAGACATCGTGAGAGAGCAGAATGGGGCGCTCCGCGGACCTCAAGAACTTCCAACGTGGTCAGATGATTGGGTGTTACTTGTGTCATACGTCTGTACGCGAGATACCCACACTTCCAGACATTCCTAGGTCCACTGTTTCCGACGTTATAGTGAAGTGGAAACGTGAAGGGACACCTATAGTACAAAAGCGTACAGGCCGACCTCAGCTGTTGAACGACAGAGATGGCCGACAATTGAAGAGGGTCGTAATGTGTAATAGGCAGACAGGAATTCCAAACTGAACCAGGATCCACTGCAAGTACTATGACAGTTAGGCAGGAGATGAGAAAACTTGCATTTCATGGTCGAGCGTCTGCTCGTAAGCCACACATCATGCCGGTAAATGTCACACGACGCCTCGCTTGGTGTAAGAAGGGTAAACATTGTACGACTGAACAGTGGTAAACTTTGTATGGAGTGACGAATCATGTTATACAATGTTGCGATCCGATGGCAGGGTGTGGGTATGGCGAATGCCCAGTGCACGTCATCAGCCAGCGTGTGTAGTGCCAACAATAAAATTCGGAGGCGGTGGTGTTATGGTGTGGTCGTGTTTTTCATGCACGGGGTTTGCACCCCTTGTTGTTTTGCGTGTCACTATCACAACACAGTCTTACATTGATGTTTTAAGCACCTTCTTGCTTCCCACTATTGAAGAGCAAGCAATTGGGGGATGGCGATTGCATCTTTCTAAACGATCGAGCACCTGTTCATAATGCTCGGTCTGTGTCGGAGTGGTTACACGACAATAACAGCCCTGTAATGGACTGGCCTGCACAGAGTCCTGACCTGAATCCTACAGACCACCTTTGGGATGTTTTGGAACGCCGACTTCGTGCCAGTCCTCACCGACCGACATCGATATCTCTTCTCAGTGCAGCACTCCGTGAATAATGGGCTCCCATTCCCCAAGAAAACTTCCAGCACCCGATTGAACGTATGCCTGCGAGAATGGAAGCTGTCATCAAGGCTAAGGGTGGGCCAATACAATACTGAATTTCAGCATTACCACCGGAGGGCGCCACGAACTTGTAAATAATTTTCAGCCGAGTGTCCGGATGCTTTTGATGCCATAGTTTAGTTCCGACATAGCGCAGTCACAACTACGCAGAATACTGTTTTGACGACTGACACTTGTAAGGCATGGCACAGGTACCATTCGTGGCCAAATACGATAGCGTAATCTACAGGCGTGGCTAGCATCTGCATTTATGTTCTAGGATGAATTTCTCGCGGTGTTCCCATATTATTATCAAACCCCTGCACCAATTATGCCGATTTAAATTAAAGATGAGAGAAAAACCCCATCGATCTTGTTGCTTATGTTTATGGTATCTGTAATTACATGACTGGCTGTAGCGAACTGTAAAGCGGGTATATCATGTAGTGTATATGATAGCCTGTGTACAGGGTGAAACAGAATTCCACCGATAAACTTTCAGACGTTGTCCAGGGATATGATCTGAGTATTTTGGCACCAGGGACCCACTGTCTCCGGCTACTCGTTTCAGACTAACAGTGTAATTATAATTTATGTGTCTGTTATCCCAATGACATTTGGTTCTGTGAAAATAGCTCCATATCAACGAAAATGATTGTAACGCGCTATCATTCCAACACGGAATGACCTGGTATCTCGTAGGCGACTATGTACAGAAGCAAACATAGTGTGGTGAGGTTCCTGTCTCTGCAGGAACATCTCAGCATAGCGTCGTCGTGTCGTTCTTCCATTACGTTCGTGAACTCACTCACGAAGCCTTCACTACATCACTAAATCTCTCCCTACCACTGCGTATAATTGTTACAATACAGCAACTGACATATACGAGCAGTGCTCAACACAAGCTTAACGGGGTAGCCTAATGATCGTCGAAGTTCTTTGTTCAAGAGCCAATACTGATACCGTGGGGTGGCACCTCAAACGGCATATGCTCAGATTTTATTATTAATTGGTTGTGTTTGTTGTGTTCTTCGCTCGTACTGATTTGATTCAGCTCTCCATGTTACTCTATCCTGTGCAAGCCTCTTCATCTCCGATTAACTACTGCAACCTACATCCTTCTGAATCTCCTGACCGTGTTCATCTCCTGGCCTCCCTCAACGATTTTAACCCCCCCCCCCCCCAAAAAAAATTCCTTGATGTCTTAGAATGTGTCCTACCAGCCAATCCCTTCTTCTAGGCAGGCTGTGCCACATATTTCTTTTCTCTCCAATTATGTTCAGTACCCAGTTAAGCGATCTATCCATCTAACTTTCAGCATTCTTCGATAGCACCACATTTCAAAAGCTTCTATTTCTTCTTGTCGGATCTTTTTATTTTCCATGTTTCACTTCCACACATGGCTACACTCCAATCAAATACTCTCAAAAAAGACTTCCTGATACTTAAATCTATACTCGACGTTAACAAATTTCTCTTCTTCAGAAATGCCGCTCTTGCCATTACCCGTCTACATTTTATATCCTCCCTACTTCGACCATCATCAGTTATTTTGCTTCCCAAATAGCAAAACTCATCTGCTACTTTAAGTGTCTCATTTCCTGAAAGCATCACCTGATTTAACTTGACTACACTCCATTATCCTCGTTCTGCTTTTGTTGGTCTTCTATCCTCCTTTCGAGACACTGTCCATTCCATTCAACTGCTCTTCCAATCCTTAATAGGTAACATACATAAATTAGCATGTTATGAGAGTCCAGTAGACGAGATACACTAAAGGCGCGGTAAGCTGGCCGTCGACCCCAAAGTACTGATAGTTAAAGCCTCCACCATTAGGAACACTTCATGCCGACCTCTGTCTCAGGTTGCTGCCACATTCACTAACCCGAACTGCCGGCCGCGGTGGCCGAGCGGTTCTAGGCGCTTCAGTCAGGCACCGCGCGACTGCTATGGTCGCAGGTTCGAATCCTGCCTCGGGCATGGATGTGTGAGCTTCCTTAGGTTAGTTAGGTTTAAGTAGTTCTAAGTTCTAGGGGACTGATCACCTCAGGTGTTAAGTCGCATAGTGCTCAGAGCCATTTGAACCATTTTGAACTAACCCGAAATATGTTCCACTGCAGTTGCCTGGCGAAGTGTTCCTGTGTTGTCTGTGTGGGTGTATCATTAACTGGTTAATAACAGTACATAAATTTAAATGCGTTATGCGGTATGAGACACAATCACAGATGTTTACTACATCTTTCAAATGTCAGTTGTCTTCTACTCACTGCATTCTACTACAATAGCCTTAATTAATATTCCTTGGAACAAAAAAAAGTACCTCATTTGAAAATGACTGTCTCTATGACCTTGTCAATATTTACACGACAGCAGATGATCGGAAAGCACCTCATATTCCCGTGAACGGTCAATACTGGAAGACAGACAACAAAACATTTTCCCTGTCACATCCTCAAACCCTTTAGTGGCCACTCTACTTGCTCCTCTACCCCCGAGGTAAGCGGCCAACATTACTTATCTCACGACCGAATTCACCAACATCAATTAAAATTGTGGTGTCACAGCCAGACACCACACGTGCTAGGTGGTAGCTTAAATCGGCCGCGGTCCTGTAGTACATGTCGGACCCGCGTGTCGCCACTGTGTGATCGCAAACCTAGCGCCACCACAAGGCAGGTCTCGAGAGACTGACTCGAACTCAGCCCCAGTTGTACGGACGACAGAGCTAGCGACTAGACGTACGAAGCCTTTCTCTCTCATTAGCCGAGAGACAGAATAGCCTTCAGCTAAGTTAATGGCTACGAACTAGCAAGGAGCCATTAGCCTTACAGTTATTGTAATTAAAGTCTCCTTTGTGCGATGTACCACAATGAGTGATTAAAGATAAGTATAATAACAGCTACGTACTTTTCTTCATAGCATTAATTACGTATCCTGTTCCAGTACTTCACGCCCGTCTGCGTTAGTCTCGCGTGCCTTTAAGCCACCTCTATTTACAAGGTGTTGGCCCAGCTGCCGACACATCAAAAATTAAGTACATCTTAAAATATTACTGTTGCTGTAGGTGTTTTTGTTGGCAATGAGCAGGAAAACTACACTCTTAAGAAACTCTTAACGTTAGTTGACGTTATAGCATTCTGCTGGTAATTGACAGATGCATATTACTGTAGAGGATCGAATGGTTAGAGCGATTAAGTAAGTTAAAGTTGGGAATTTTACAGTAATGAGGTTAGTTAAAAATGTTAAGGAATACTGGGAGCCAGAAGTCGTATGTGCGTTAGATTCTGTTGCCCAGCTCGCTAATGTACAGTGGCACAAGTGGGTGCCTGAGCTGTGTCACTGACCAGTGCAGGGTGTGACCAGAAGCAACTCGCTGCACGCCAGGTGGCAACATCGAGGCCGGTAATAGGGTCAGTTATGCAAGCTGAGCAATGCCAGAATATTCCACCAACCTACTGGGGAGGAAGAACCACAAACTTCAGCGTCAGAGAGACGTATTTAAGGACCGGTAGCCAGCTTCTCTCCATCAACCGTCGTGAGGTGCTGGAGTGAGTCAAAGACTGTTTCACTCAGTGCTGCCACCATCGTAATAGCAACCATCGAAATGCAGGTCATCGCCTAGGAGGCGCCAGAGTTCAAAAATGGTTCAAGTGGCTCTGAGCACTATGGGACTTAACTTCTGAAGTCATCAGTCCCCTAGAACTTAGAACTACATAAACCTAACCAACCTAAGGACATAACACAGCCGGCCGGAGTGGCCGACCGGTTAAAGGCGCTACAGTCTGGAACCGCACGACCGCTACGGTCGCGGGTTCGAATCCTGCCTCGGGCATGGATGTGTGTGATGTCCTTAGGTTAGTTAGGTTTAAGTAGTTCTAAGTTCTAGGGGACTTATGACCACAGCAGTTGAGTCCCATAGTGCTCAGAGCCATTTGAACCATTTTTGACATCACACACATCCATGCCCGAGGCAGGACTCGAACCTGCGACCGTAGCGGTCGTGCAGTTCGAGACTGTAGCGCCTAGAACCGCTCGGCCACCCCGGCCGGCGGCGCCAGAGTGACGCCGCCGCTGTGGTGACCACCGTCACTATTGTCAGTGTAATAGCAGTCATCGCCTCGTGTGCGCTGTGGTAACGCACGGTTGCCATAGTCCTGGGACGCTGCCTCCATAAACTCTGTGACCGGGGCCGGAGCCAAGGATCCTGGCCTGCCGACGCCAGACATCCGCCGCCAGGGATGGTCGCTCAAGACGGGGCGCTGACCTGACCCACTGTCGCCGCCGCCGACGGCGACGCCTCCTAGCCGCGATCAGATCAAAGGCCTGCGGCTCGGTACGACCCACAAAGGCCATAGAGCAGCTGCCGACGCAGCGGATTCCAGTTACGCCAGAGCAGCTAGAGTCGCAGCAGCGGCCACACGTGTGAGCCACCTTCGTGGCCGCCGAGAATATGATGGGCAGGAGCAAACTTCGCCCGGAGGGCCAACAACCAATGTATTACAGTTGACCAATAAATGTTGTTATTCTGTCCTCAGGACCCATCCGTGGACACATCCCCACCATCCTTTTCCTAACGCCTAGCGGAGAACCCACGTTAGAATCTAGCGACGGGGAGTCGAGTCCAGTCCAGTGCCTGTTTACGTTACTATAAAATACGGCTGAGAACCGCAGGCCGTACGAGTACTTGTTCACGCCTTATGCGGCCAGCGGGCCGCAGTTTGACGGCCACTTGCGTATACTGAACTGCGCTTTACAGTTGTCAAGAGCAGGTACCGTGAGTGAATGGATCAACTAGGTTTCGGAACATATCATCGACATTTGCACAACTGTGCACTATTTTCAGTGCAATGAAGATACAACGCTAATTGGGGCAAAAAGCAAACGAAGTGCATTAACTTTTGTAGCTGTACTGTTCCAGTACAGCATTCGTAGCTGCCGCATCGCGGTCGCGAAGTGGGGCCGAGGCAGTTTCAGATAAGTTTTTACAGTCTGACGATAATTTATGGATTTGTAGTTTTAGCTTGACGATGCCCGCTATGGACAAACGGTAGTTACTGTTATTCTGAAGAAGGTTGGGTTATCCCGACTGAAACCTATGTAAATTCTAGGTAAACAGTGCAACTAAGGCTGCTGGTTATTAAAATTAATATTTCGACATGTATTAACTCTCACTTTTAATACAGTGACTGATGCTATGAACAGACATACGGAGTGGCAATGGTCAGTCCGTGGTCACCTATGATTGTCAATTTATTTATAGAATATTTCAAGCAACGAGCCTTGGAGTCGTAAGCGTTGCAACCTGTGTGTGTTTTCGGATGGGTAGACGAAACTGTAGTTGTTTAACCTCGTGGAAGTGAGAACTTCAATGACTGTTTAGAACATCTGAGCTCATTCTAAAGGATTTTTCTCTTCCAGTCTTTGACTTATTGCCCAGCAGGAAGGCTGATGACTCGTTGGGACTTGCCATTTACGGGAAGCTAACTCACTGTGATCTGTATCTAGTGGCTGATAGGCGTCACCATTCACCTCAGCGGAAGTGAGTACATCGTACCTTGGTTCACAGGGCCCACGTCATTTCAGCCCCTCAAAGTTTGTCAGCTGAGTCAGCCTATCTCGAAGACAAATTTCGGCAGAATGGTTATAGCGAAAGGCAGATCATAAGCACGTTACGCTTTCGACCAACCGTGAATCACGTAGGTGATGATGATAAGAAGGTGGCACCAAATGCTTCTTGCCTGACGTAGGATACATTTCCAACAGGATTGGTCGTTCCCGGCGGAAATATGATGTGAAATTTTCGACCAGCAAATGGCCTAATTTAGGACCCGTACAGGATGATCTTGGTTTGCGTGAGGCGGGTGTCTACCGTATTCCTTGCACGTGTGCCTGTCATACATCGGTCAGACTATCAGGGCCGTGGAGGAACTGTGTTTTGAGCATAAGCGTCACACACACCTACAACAGCCGAGTATATCTGCTATAGCGGACCATTGTCTTGGCACTACCATCCTTTCGAATTTAATAACACGGAGATTCTAGCATGCAATTCCACCTACTGGGATAGTGCTATTAAGACACCAATTAAAATTAAATTAGCAAGTGGCCTTATAAATCGAGATATTTTCTTAAATCCTGCGTGAAAACTTCTCTGTCCCTTGTTAATCAAGAGAGAGACATAGTTAATGATAACTCGTACATTGGTTGTCGATAACTTCGCATCACCTTTGGTTTTACACTGGACACCGAGGTTTTAAATTACCTTGCGCAGTGACCCGTCATTCCATTTGTGACTTGAGAAAGACAGGGTGATCACCTGTCTAAAAATCGGCCGTTCTCCAAGACATCACTTATTTGAAATATGAAGGATAATTGTGATCTGATAATCATTGCAGTTTGTAGAAGATGCAAGTTCAGAAACAATGATAATGTTTTCCTATTTGGGAAGGAATGCGGGATTAAATGACGAAAGCTATGGGAGATATCAGAAAGCTATCTTTAACAAAAAAAGCTTTACTGGTATCAGGGAATGATGTGGGACAGAGGAAGTAGTTCCCGATACAGCACGTTTATGGGAGACTATTATAAAGAAGTAAGACTTGAAATGAGAATGACTTTGTGAATAATATGACACATGATGTGTGAAATGTAAACATATGAGAAATAATAAAGAAAATTGTTACCAGAGGAAACATCTCCTCTAAAGTTCACCCACTCATCTAACCTGTAATAGTTAATACGTGACTGGAATCAGATTGAAAGAGAGGAAAAACAAAAGTTGCTACATATAAAACATTATAGAGGAAGTAGCACGTAGTAGACATTGACCAAAATAAGAAAAGTAGAAGGCCCGACACTGAGTTAAAACTGCAAAAAGGAGAAATGCGGCGACTGCTGCTGAGTAGAGCTGTAAAACTACCGTAGGCTGTAGTAGACTATCGTAAGTAAGAGCAGACTAGGGTAGTTTTCCTCGTAGCCTTGGTACGATCGAAACCGCGTTACCTGTACGCTACGTGTGTTGCATACCATCGAGCTTTATCTCATTTCGATAGTTTTCTTTGAGTATGCGAACAGTATCTTACTAGATTTCTCTAGACCGTCTAGGAAATGAATGTGAGTATACAGGGTGATTCACGAAGATAGGCAAATATTTTAATATGCTATTCTACAAGTAAAACTAAAGAAAAAGGTTCATATAAATATAGGTCCGCAAATGTTTAGTTTCGGAGTTACGGCTAATAAAAGATTTTGCCTGAAATTCGCTAACATGAAGCCATCGCAAAACTGTAGGAGGTTAAAGTAAAGCACGATTTCCATTTATTTTGTTGTTATTGATCTGGTAAATCTAATGAAACATGTCCCAGACGTGAATCTGCAATAGTTTTCCAAAAGATCCAGAGAAGCAAAGAAATAATTTCGTAAAATTTTCAATTTTATAACTCCTTGGCCAACTTGTTTTTTTACCTTCCAGACATTTGCCATAAATAAACACCATATCGGCGTATTCCTCTGTCGTATATTTGAAAGGCATCCCTTTTTCACAAATAATGCACAAACTACAACAGTTACTGTGTGGTTTCACTTAAATACACTGTTGTTATGACGTTCTTTCAGCGAACAATACAGAAAACTAACTCGTTTTAAGGTTAAGAAGCGACTGAAACAACTCAATGGTTGCCAACAATGACATAAACGTTTCTACATTCTTAATGGAAAGTAAACAAATTTAATTGTATAATAATCTTTGCTTCTCTGGATGATCTGGAAAACTACTGCAGATACACGTCTGGGACATGTTTTATTAGATTCACTAGACCAATAACAACAAAATAAATGGAAATCGTGCTTTACTTCAACCTCGTACAGTTTTGCGATGGCTTCATATCAGCGAATTTGTTAAATTTCAGGCAAAACCTTTTATTAGCCGGAACTCCGTAACTAAACATATGCGGATCTATGTTTACATGAACTTTTTTCTTTAGTTTTACTTGTACAATAACTTATTAAAATATGTGCATATCTTCGTGAACCACCCTGTGTAAAGGGCTGCGTAACCCAAGCAGAATTTTTGTTCTATATAATTATCCCGCTGTCTGCTCCTCCAAAGCAACTACTACTTTTAGCAAAATTGAAACTGCCAATTTTAATTCACGTTTTATTCGAAAACTGTTGATTTTTCACTTGAGACGGAGGGATGTTGTAAAAATAAAAAGAAACAATGCAGATTTATCATACAGCGTTAAAAACGCGAAGTTTTCAAAAATAGGAAAACTTTTTTTAAAAAACCGCAAAGGGAAAACATACCAAACATACACTTCTGGGCATTAAAATCGCTACACCACGAAGATGACGTGCTACAGAAGCAAAATTTAGCCGAGAGGAATCACTAGCAGTCGACATGACAGGCATCTCATCCGCATGGCTGTAACGGATTGTGCAGCCACGTCTCGATCCCTGAGTCAACAGATGGGGACGTTTGAAAGACAACAACCATTTGCACGAACAGTTCGACGACGTTTGCAGCAGCATGGACTATCAGCTCGGAGACCATGGCGATACATTCATGTGCCTAATACCGTGTAGGGAAACCGTTGGCATTCAAAAAAACTTCCAGTCGTTTCGCAATGGTTCAAATGGCTCTGAGCACTATGGGACTTAACTTCTGAAGTCATCAGTCCCCTAGAACTTATAACTACTCAAACCTAACCTAAGGATATCACACACATCCATGCCGGAGGCAGGATTCGAACCTGCGACCGTAGCGGTCGGGCGGTTCCAGACTGAAGCGCCTAGAACCGCTCGTCCACACCGGCCGGCTATTACGGCCAGAGGTGGTTGTTCTGGGTACTGATTTCTCAGGATCTATGCACACGAACTGCGTGAAAATGTAATCACATGTCAGTTCTAGTATAATATATTTGTCCAATGAATACCCGTTTATCATCTGCATTTCTTTTTGGTGTAGCAATTTTAATGGCCAGTAGTGTAGTTTCCGTAATTGGGCGAACTTATATAAAACACGTTACTGACATTCGTATACAAGTTCAGTACTTATCAGTAATAACGGGGGACTGTTACCTTTGACGGTGATGAAAAAGATTCTATTATATAGTTTTTTATGTTTGTGCTTGTAAACTGTGCATGCATCGAAAGTAATTGCTTTCATTACATAGAAGCGCAGACGTTAGGCAGTCAACTAATTTTTATTATTTATAAATTGCAATTTATATTTTGCAAGCATATAAAATACACAATGGACGGACGTTAAACGATGTGAGGGTCTAATTATTTACAAAACAAACAAACAAAGAACAAAGAGAAGTCATTGGCTCGCAGTTTCTCTCTCTTACACGTTCATTTATGTTTCTTTCCCTACGAATGCTAACAATACTACTGGTAATCCTACCATTTTTTGCTTCCTTAGGTATTGCGGACTGTAGTTTTGGTAGAGAACAACTCTAGTAGTGAGTAAATAAGCGTACTTTTGCAAAGAGCGCCATACTTACGTGCCTGTGTCTCCAATTGATATAGTGCAATTGGAATCGTCTTCACAAGGACGTGGCCTAGGGCCGTAAGTTAGGACGAAGCCAAAATGAGGCAGTAGGAGGAAGAGAATCAAAACTGCACGGGCTGCTGTGGTAAACATTACATTCGTAACGGCGTGGCGGGAACCCCGTAGTAAATCCTCTCAGCGAGCGCCCAACGAATTTATACGCAAGCTCTGCTATCCAGACCTATGATTAAGCTTAGGATATGCTATGTTGACTCGAGATAGAGAGTGTTTATCGCTGTTAACATGAGTACATTAATCATGCCGCTTTTCTGGAAAAAAGTGCTCCAAAATGGGAAACACAGAGCAGGTCCGTGGCCTAGGTCTGATGGTAATTTCGTGTTCAGCGGAGAGATTGCCTGATATTGCAAAACCCGCTTAGTTTTCATTATGAATCGGCTGTTTGCTGCGCAGTACCGAGATATACAGCATGCGAGAAACTGCGAAGTGCTTTAGGATAGAGACGACGGAAAGTGCTGCTCGTGCTAATTGGATATGAGAAGGGGTTTCGTTAATTAATGAATAATATCTGCATTGACATATACGTTTCCGCTGCTGTTTTCTTCGCTTCATGCTCACACTAACAAAGAAACAAACACCAAGTATTCTCTAACTATGCATCTTCTTCACTGGAGGTGAGATGTTAGATTTTTAACTAGAGTAAATTTTGTACACATTCAAATTTGTTATCCCTTTGGATTCGAAAAGCACATTCCATGAGAAATGTGATAATAATGTTATTTACAAAGTTTTGAGAGCCCTATATTGCCAAAACACACATACAGTAAGCATGACTTCTGCACACGTAAACAACAGAAACGTAAACTAGATTCACTTAAGCTGTTCCCCTTAACTATTTATGGAACCGTTTAAGCTACAGTAATTCAGTTTTCGTCCTGATGAATTATGAGAAATTCCTAACAACGTATGGTTTTTATGTTGCTAACATGGAGACGAATTCAAAGGTGTTTACCTCTTTGAAATCCTATTAGTAGTTTCGGAGGAATTACAATATTTAGAAAGTAGGATTTATCGGTTTGGAACATGAAATGATTGTCTTTCGATGCGGAAATTCGTTTTCCATTCCCAAACAAGGAGACGCATCCAGTCGGATAAGAAGGGAACAAACCGCCGCTATACTGGCATAACAGGGTCACAGTGGATATGTGTCAAGTGTATCTTTCTATATCGTTCACCTGTATCGAGTGCTCATTGCTTTGAAATAGTAAACGTCCTTCACAGACCAAGAGGAATTACACATGCTGCTTCCTTATGGAGAATGCAGAAGGAACGAGAAAAGAACAGGCGGTTCGTATGTACAAAAGATATCTCGGCAGACGATATCCGACAAGAATAAGAATTCAACGAACGTTTAAATCATTGTTATCTAAAAAGTACTGGAATACTGTGCAGAGGATAAAGAGCAGGGCTGCAACTAGCGGAGCGAACGAAAAGTACTGGCGGGAGAATAATAGGAACATCAAGAATGTTTCTACATATGAAAAATGATGTCTCTTAAAATTTCGCGCCATTCGTATACGAGTGACGCTAGTAGCATGGTGTTCCTTTTGCGATATTACGGAAGGGCTTGGCAGGCACGTAGCCGCGGTACATGATTGGTGGCAGTGGTGGTTACATGAATGTCCGGTCGTAAGAAGACCGGACTTCAGAGGGCACTTGGCAATACCGAGAGGGAAGATCATCGTCTTCGGTGTATGACTGGCGCATCGTATCGCACCTGCAGCAGCAAAGTGAGCAGCAGTTGGCACCACAGTGACACAACGAACTCTTACAAGTTGATTATTTCACTGACAGCTCCGAACCAGACGCTCGGTAGCGTGCGTTCCACTAACCCCAAACCACAGCCATTTGCAACTTCAGTGGTGTCAAGCGAAAGCTCACTGGAGAGAAGATGGTTCTGCCTCGATGCTAGTAATGGCCGCGTGTTTCTTAGAAGGAGACCAGTTGAGAGTCTGCACCAGCCTCTCTGCGTGCTAGACATAATGGACCTACACTTGGAGTTATGGTCTGGCGTGTGATTTCGTATGACAGCAGGAGCTCTCTCAAGGTTATACCATGCATCCTGACTGCAAAACTGTACCTTAGTCTGGTGATTCGACCTGTTGTGCTGCCATTCATGAACAGCAGTCCAGGGGGTGACAGGATAACGCTCGCCCACATACCGCTGTTGTAACCCAAAATGCTCTACATAGTGTCGACATGTTGGATTGGCGTCCTCAATCACCAGGTCTGTCTCCAATCGAGCACATATAGAACATTATCGGAGAACAACGCCAGCATCATCCACAAACTGCATTACCCGTCCCTCTATTAACAGACCAAGTGGAACAGGAATGGAACTTCATTCCACAAGCTGAAATCGGGCACCTTTACAGTATATATATTGGTCAATTTATTTACTTTTTTATTATTCTTTGATTGATGTGACTGGGTTGGAAGAAAGTAGCGATTGAAGTGAATTTCTTAGAATATATATATCAATTATAGAAGAATTCAAAATAATTTATTGTTTATTTTACTTAATCTACTGCATCTCAAGTTGAACTTCCCATCTTTCAAAAATTTAAAATCCAAGTTAGTTATTAATTTCAAATAACTGTCTGGCAAAAGGATCTTAAACTTGTTAAGCTACATATAAAAAAATGGTTCAAATGGCTCTGAGCACTATGGGACTCAACTGCTGAGGTCATTAGTCCCCTAGAACTTAGAACTAGTTAAACCTAACTAACCTAAGGACATCACAAACATCCATGCCACAGGCAGGATTCGAACCTGCGACCGTAGCGGTCTCGCGGTTCCAGACTGCAGCGCCTTTAACCGCACGGCCACTTCGGCCGGCTGTTAAGCTACATATAAACTTTTTCTCTATATATAGTAGGGAAATATTCACATCCAGTAATATTATACAAAACATATACTTCTAGCTCACATTTTTTTGAAACTGATTAGGATTGGTTGCATTATTGAGCTTCTTGAGTAGGGTCTCAATTTATACAGAAAAAAGTTACTAATGAATCTTAAATTTTAGTGGAAAACTTACTACTCCAAACATAGTTCTTTTCCGCAAAACTCCCGTCTTGTGTGAAGAAACCCTGTGCTACACTACTCAGGAACTTTTTAAAAAAATATCCCAGTATTTCAGCAGGATTCGAACCATTAAATGAAATGAAGCTGCTTTATTTTTATACCTAAAGCAGCATGAACAGAGCAAACAAAAGTTGCAGTTCTGATATCCAAAGGCAGCACATAGTGCTATCAGTCAGCTGTGAGATACATCGATAATGCAACAGCTGCTGCCTGCTAGCATCCAAATAGACCGATTTTTGTTCATTTCTCAGCCAAATATTAAGCGATTATAAAAATCCAAAAACCTAACATAATGTGCATGAAAGAGGCTATGCAGAGAAATCATCTCCTAATTAACATAATAAATTTTTTCATCTATCTCGCTTTGCAAAGGAAATGTAATAGAAAATTTTCAGTTAATATTCTGTGCTGTGCATCATATATCAGATTCCTTTTACCATATGTTATTACAGCACCAGAGGTATCTGCAGGAATTTTATGATTAAACATTGCACAATGTTTCATCATTGTCTTTTGAATGGTAACTACGAGGGTTATCTGGAAAGTAAGGAACGATCGGTCGCGAAATGTAAAATAAAGTGAAAATCTGATGAAACTTTGCACAGATGCATTGCGCACTATGTCTAGTACGTCTGTCGATCGGATCATGTTGCTCCTTTCAGTTCTGAGCTCACAGAGAGAATTTAAACATGGGTAGAAATTAGCCTCTCCCGCCAAGTATGAGGGCCTGTCGAAAGATTTCACATGAAGCTATGTAATCCACATAACTGTCATGCAGTTCGTACTACACGACAATTCTCGGCCGCACTCTGCATAGGTAAAGATGATGCTCCTCCAGCGTTTTAGATGGGAAGTGTTGATCATCCACAATACAGCCCGTAATTAGCTACCCTGAGGTTCATCTCTGCTCAAATGAACAGCTGGCTATGAAGACAATATTTTGACACAGACAATGAGTTGCAGTCCAGAGTAGAAAACAGTCGAAAAGAACTGGCGGCTGTCTTCTGTAACGAGGGAATTGAAAAGTTGGTACAACGCTACGACAGATGTCTAAGTTTGAGCGGCAACTGTGTAGAGAAGTAGCTGGAAGGTGTAGCTAGCCGTTCCAAATAAAATAGTTTTGATTTTCACTTTGCTTTCTATTTCGCTATCGATCTTTCCTTACTTTCCGAACAGCCTTTGTACATCCTTTCTATGAGTCATAGTTGTGATGTAATTTGGCTAATTCAATATGAAATTATATTTATTTATATCAACATCACAACTGAATTGCTTAATTCATTTAAAATCCAGAAAAGAAATATAAGCCTTCAAATAGTTATTTGATGGATCTAAGTTGAAAGGCGTATGTACTCGTTGGCAGCGATGATGAGGCATTGTAGAATCTCTGACCAGAGCAGTTGCGCTCGAAGCGCAGTGCAGTACAGTAGTCTGTCGACAGTAGTAGCCGAGTATAGTTGCAAGCTAGTGGTAGCGCAGAGCAGTCGGCGGGCGTCGGCACCGCAATGGTCGAGATTCAGGACAAGGTATATTATTAAGCAGCATCGCGCTCAGCTAGTAATGTAAATTAAATGTAATGCACTTTAAAGAATCGCCCCAATAATAATTTTGATTTAAAAGCAATTTTTTAACAAAGAATCATTCGATTTCCTTCCATTTCCTTTAAACAAAAAAATTCAATTAACTTCAAAAAATTTAGTTATTGGGATACATCTGCTGCAAGCTGTGCCGCAGAATAAGAGCAGAATTTTGACATGCAGTTATATTAAGGTAAGAAATTAATTCTGATTTTTGCACAGGGCCAAAGACCGACATTTCGCTTAAGCTGAGTTTTGATTATCACTGTAGTTTCATTGTCATGGGATTATCTTACATTTTGTGTGGAGAACTTATACTTGGGTCAGATAGATAATTTTTATTTAATTGTCTTTGTCATTAATATTTTTGCGGGAAGGTTACACATGGCTCCATTTCTATTAAGTATTGTCATTTAAATTTTCCGTGGGGAGGTTACACTTGGCGACACCCAGTCCAGGATCGTATTTCGTGAGAATCTTTTGAAAAACAGTCAGATATCTACCAGGCGCGCCAACGTCCGAGGGCTTCTCCGCGGTCCTGAACAAGAAAGAGGAAAGCCTTAAGGTCAACGGATCCTGGCTTCCCGTACTGCAGCGAACGACCGTCGCAGGTAGCAAGAGGAGAACCGCACCGGAAATGACCGCGGAGAAGCCCTCGGACGTTGGCGCGCCAGGTACATATAGTCTGCGCCCGCGAGGGAAGAGAAAGCATAACTAATGGCCCGAACACTCGCAGCGTCATTCACACCGAACATGGTACCATCAGATCCAGTGTTCACACTTGCTTCTGACCAAGAGGTTACACGCATTCTAGCCCAATCATCGCGCGACGACATTCGACATGCTAGCACAGCCGAAGTCTCCTGGGCTATAATGCATTCCGCCGCTAGGAAAGCCCCTGGTCATGATGGCATTCAAAACCGTGTCCTCCAGGAGTTCACGGATAAAGCAACTGAGTACCTAACACACATAACGAATGCCATACTAAAACACCAACACTTCCCCGCCTTTTGGAAGACGGCCAAGGTCCTGATGTTCAGGAAGCCGGGGAAAGACCACAGCCTCCCACAAAATTACCGACCCATCAGCCTTCTGAGCTCGCTCAGTAAGATTGTTGAGAAGGTGATTCTCAAACGCATCACTAGGCACTGCATAACAAATGACATCCTGAGACCGGAGCAATTCGGCTTCAGGAATCACCACTCCACAACACAACAACTCCTACGGGTCGTTGAACATATAACACATGGTTTCAACATAAACAAAGCTACAGGGGCAGTGTTCCTGGACATCGAAAAGGCTTTCGACCGTCTATGGCACAACGGCCTCATTCGCAAACTCAGCGACGCGGGATTCCCCGACGGGCTGCTGCGTCTCATACACTCATACCTCACAGACAGGAGTTTCAACACTGATGTGCAGGGAAAACAATCAACACGACACGGTATACACGCGGGAGTACCCCAGGGAAGCATCCTAGGGCCCCTACTGTTTAACCTCTACATAAACGATCTCCCAACCACACACAACACAATGATGGCAATCTACGCGGATGACACAGCCATCCTTGCGCAAGATTGGAAACCATCAAACATTACGTCACGCCTACAGACTGCACTCAGAGTGGCCGAGCCTTGGTTGGAGAAATGGCGTGTTAGAGTAAACGTCGACAAGTGCGAAGCCGTTCTGTTCACTAGAAGACCGAAGCAACTGCGCAAACACCGTTACTGCAGACCAATAACCCTACATGCACGCCCAATACGTTTCCGCGAGAAAGTCAAATACCTCGGTGTCTGGCTGGACCGGAAATTACTCTGGGGGGACCACATACAACACATGACCAACCGAGCTAGCGCGAGGCTCAAACAGCTCTATCCTATGCTCAACAGGCGTAGCACACTGAACAGAAGGGTGTCGAGGTCCATGTACATGACACTTATCCGACCCTTGATGACGTACGCAGCTCCTGTCTGGGGATACGCTGCGCCTACACGCCTGCGCCGTCTGCAGCTCATACAAAACAAAGTACTCAAAATCATAAGCAATGCTCCACGATACACACGCATCGCGGACCTTCACCGGGAATACCGACTTGAGACTCTCACGGAGGTAATCCACAAACTCACCACAAGACTATACAGAAACTCCAGACATTCGCAGAACCCGTTTATTCTGAATCTGGGGAACTACGACCACAACCATAGATGGAAACATAAAAGACCAAAAGATATACTTGTAAGGGCATAACATCTATGGCCAAGCATACGCAAACATAACGGCACAGGCGAGCCCCTGTTAATCAGACGCTATTACTGGATATCCAGCTGAAATACACTGCCGAACAACTGGCACCACACAGGGAAGCCGTACCGTACACTGCATGCAAACAAGCTCCACACATCCCCCACACAGTGAGACGATCTATGGCCGATCTCCCACTACTGTATAACGATCTTGATTGTTCCAGGAATGTAGCAGCTGCAGCCACTGGGATACATCGCCATCGCTTGTCACGGTAATGATGCATGATACCCATACTAACAAATCCAACCTTGCATGAGCTATCGCAGCTAGTAAGCCACTACTGCTCTTACTACCCATCCCACTGTCGCAGAGGTTTCTTTCCCACGGCACGAGCCATGGCACTTTTTTCCCTCTGCTCTTCAAATCGCTACCCTCACTCGCGTTTCGTCCACTATCTATCACCTGATGGACCGTGTTAATGCGTAGTCTTACCCAGACGCACGGACAACATCACAGCCCAGCATCCTGTGATCCACTTACTAGATAACTAACATGTTTTACGGAAGTGACAGTAGAACTTTTGGTTTGGTCACCACGTTGGTGCGGGCGTGGAGGGGCCCCATCTTCTTTAAAAAGCTCGGCTCCAGTTCACCACCGGCAATGGAGGGTGAAGCTTTGACAATGCCAGCCACTCGTGCTGGCGAAACGTCAGAAAAATCATTAGATGAACGTCGGCCGAAGAACCCGAGACAGAAGCCAATAGGCAGTTTGTCAACAAGTGGACACGAAAGCCTCAACAATTTTGTAGTCAGATATCTGCTCTTATTTGCTTAAATATAATTAGAATTTGGCGCAACGCTTTTACTAATTTGTGAATTTCTCTCTTCAGATCATCGGCAATTCGTTGCTCTGTTGTAATTGTGTGTTGCTTTTGCGTTGTGCTTATTTGTTTTGTGATTAATTGTGACCATTGTAAAAATGCCGCGAAAGACTATGAATAGTGTATCGCGTGGTATAATGAATGAATTTACCGACTTAAACAACGTGACCGATAGTACTAGTGACACGCAGTGTAATGATGACAATCCTGCGTTCACTAACAATCAGTGCATTCCAACCACTAATGATGACTTTTGTCTTAATGATGAACAAACGAACTCGGTTATGTCCTCTGTTGATTTGACGACAATCGATGACGCGGGACGCTCTATTGTAATGAGCGCTGCCCAGCTTAACACAACCGGTTTACTAAATTCACGTGACGAACACACAAATTCGTCTAAAGAAAATGAACAGGATACACAAAGTACGCCGGATTTATTTAATTCCGAAATAATGTCTGACAGTACATATCCGACTGACAAACCTTTTTGTGAATCTCAGAATAACCAAATGGTTACGAAAAATGAGACAATTCCAGATCCAGCATTAATTAACACAGAGAACAGAAATGCTAATTTTCTATCGGATCCAATTATGGCATTTTTGCAACAAAATTTCAGACAACTTAGTGAACAGGTCAAACAACAAAGTGAAGATAACAAACAATTTAAAGAGAATTTCAAACAACAGAGTGAAAAACAAGACAAACTTAGTGAAAAATTAGACAATTCCAGACAGCTAAGTGAACAAATTAGAGCCGTTGCCGCGCAGTGCCATGACACTAAGGAACAGTTACGCGAGGAAATTGAGGCTTGTTCAAGAAAAAGTAGCGAAGAAATTAGATCTGTTGCGCAAGAATTAAGGGAAATGCAAACAGCTACAACCGAAACACTTAGAGCGGAAATTAGTACAGTCGCTAAACAATGCTCTGAAAAAGCTACACAATTACGCGACGAGTTTAAAGCAATGACGGTAGAACTTTCGCGCACAATGGATGAAAAGATAGACGCAAAATTCGAACAACAGAACACTCAGATTAACGAACGTCTTAGTCTTCACATACAAAACAGTGATACACGTTTCCGCAAATTTATTGAGGATCAAAATAAAGTAAAACGTCAAGTAATGGAAACAATCACTGCTCAGAGACAGGAAGACAAACGTAAAATGTTTGCGAAGGCAAAAACGTATGTAGACAACAATATTGCCACAGTGTCCGACGAAATTAATAACATCAAACAGTCGAACACAGAATTACGTGACGAAATTTCTGATCTTAAATCGAAAACAGACACATACACAACAGATTTTCAAACAGTGACAGACAGACTCGAACAATTAGAACTAACACAGGATTCCGATGTCGTCAAAGCTGATGTTAAAAAACTGAATGAAACTACACGTAATTTGCAAAAACACATTAATGCGTCTGATTCTAAAACCGACGATCAGGTAAAAATACTGACTGAAAAATGTGATGAACTGGCCAGTCGTATTGACGTTATTGAAACTAATAATGACAGCAAATCAGACGATACTTCACCGGTTTCATTTAACCAAACACCTGAATTTCAAAATTTACAGCAGACAATTAATGAGATCGATTCGTCTAATAACACGTTGCGTAGAAAGTTGTCAAGTTTACAACAAGAAGTAACAGAGATGAAAAGTATTTCAGTTAATAACACATCACAGCAGACGCCACTTTGCGAACACTTGTCAGACTCGCGCAACGCGTACAATTTGGGTAATCTACAGAGAGTACGGGACTTAGAGTCCGAACAACCACAGTTCAATAGATTCTCTTACAATCCTGAACCTATTCCATCACACAGAGATGATAATTTCGATTACAAACATTTTCTGTCAGTGAGAAAGTTTAAAGTGTTTAAAAACGACAGAACACAGATTCACCCACTAGATTGGATCCAACAATTTAGCTTTGCTTTTCCACCGACTTGGCCTGTAACGCACAAACTGGAATTTATTTGCAGCTTTTTGGAAGGCGAACCGGCAACTCGTATGAGGCCGATCGCGAGACAATGTTATTCAGTAGAGGAATTTCAGAATGCTTTTCTGTCAGCGTACTGGTCGAAGACGACACAGCGCGGAATTAAAGATCAGCTAATTAGTTTGCCAAATTATGAAAACACAAATTTTCCCAGTGTGACGCAATTTTTTGAGCACATGGTCCAGCAAAATCAGTATTTAAGTGAACCGTACAGTGAATCTGCACTTATACAATTATGTATCTCTAAATTACCGCGGTCATTAAGAGTGTCACTTTTAACAGGTCAACAAAAAGAAAATATTTCGGCATTCAGGGATCTGTTGCAGCTTTTAGAAGTGCAGCAATCTGATTATTCCTTTGTAAACAAAAATTTTTCGTATAACAACCAAGGCCAACAAACGTACAGCAATTATGATCAGACACGTAATTTCAATGGTAGAAGTGATAGACGCTTAAGGACTGACAACCACCAGAACTTTGGTAACAGACAAAATTCTAATTATCGGTATCGTCAAAATTATGAGCAACAGGAACCACATTTTGGTAACAATAGACGTTTTCCGCCACAACAACATGAAAGTCAGCCGGTTAGCATACCTAACCAACAATGGAATGCACAAGGTCAACCAGGCTTTAATGTTTCGCCGCGTGCACGTGTAGTCCCTGATACAACAAATAGTAACGCACGGCAGCAAGGAAATAACTACGTACAGAGAAGACAGTATTGCAATTCCTATCGCAATGCACCGTATAGGAATGAGTATCACGACAGACGTAAAAATGATGAGCACAATTATCAGCGTACGTTTAATAACAGTCGGTCATACCAACAGCAAAATTGTCCACAAGAACCTATTCTCATGAATGAACCCGACAGTAGGTATCATCCAGAGCGTAATGCGTCTGGAAGAAGTAATAGAACTGTTCAAATTGTACAAATGCCACAACATCCTCCTGATAGTAATAACACGTCAGATAGAATCTGACTAGATACTGTACAGGACGCATCTTCCAATAACACAAGCACTACTTTTGACACGCAAAATGTTGTTCACGAAAATGTTATTACTTTCGACGACATTCGAGACACTCTTTTACAGGAAAAACCAGTTATTCAGAAAATCATTTCACATCCTGTTATCGAAATTAAAATTGGTTCATCGAAATTTTCGGCAGTAATCGATTCCGGATCACCTATGTCAGTAATAAATGAGGAAACCTTTAACGAGTGTAACAAAGAGAATACATATCCTACATTACCATTAGGCAAAACGAAAGTAAAAGGAGCAGTATCGAGTAAAGGAGTAGACGTTAAATTACAGACACATTTATCATTTTGTATTGGAGGTCATATTTTTCACTCAAATTTTTGGATTGTTCCTTTATTGACAACAGACGTAATTTTAGGTACTAATTTTCTCGTACAACACGACGCAGTGGTTGATTTTCAAAATTCTTATTTAATGCTAAAAGATGAAAATGTGCAATTAGCTTTAGAATTTCAGCATTCACTATCTGCGGAAGAACAAACAATTAATCGCACAGAGGTCATTTCCGCAACACGTAACATAGACTGTAATTCCGCATTGTTCACAGACACGTACCTACATAACTATAATACTCCAGACGAAGCTGACAACGACGTAATGCAGATGATTTCCGATAAAGTTAAACAAAGTAGTGCAAATACAGATGACGAACGAACGCAATTACACAAAATTCTTTTACAGCAAGCTCCAGTTTTCGACAACATTCCTGGTACTATGTCCGGCTTTATGTATGAATTTCAAGTCAAACAACACGACACATTTAAAGCAAAGCATTATCCCATTCCATATATCCACCGAGAACAGGTTAAAAAAGAATTGCAAGATATGCTCGATCAAGGAATTATAGAACCGGCAGTTAGTCCATACATAAACCCGCTGCATATTGTTAAGAAAAAAGATGGCTCACTTCGCCTTGTACTTGATTCACATTAATGACATTATTATTAATGAAACAGGTCGACCACAGACATTAGAGGAACTTCTACAGAAATTTCACGGTACAGCTATTTATTCTACATTAGATTTGAAATCAGGATTTTGGCAAATTCAACTTCATCCGAATTGCAGAAAATATACAGCTTTTCTCTGTTTTGGTGACTGTTATCAATTTTGCAAATTACCGTTCGGCTTAACAATTTCCTCTGCAGCTTTTATTCGCGGTTTGAACACAATACTTCCGACAGAACTTAAAGACAGAATCACGACGTACGTAGATGACATTCTTATCGCAGAAGCTAACTGGACTGAACACAATCTGATTTTAGAACAACTGTTGCAAACCTTTCATGCACAAGGACTTACAATTAATCTCAGTAAATCGCATTTTGGCAAAAGTTCTATAAAATTTCTTGGACACGTAATTTCAGCAGAAGGCATCGCGCCTGATCCAGAAAAACTTCAAGCTTTACGTGACATTACTGTTCCTACAACGAAGAAACAATTACGCAGTTTTTTGGGCTTAATTAACTTTTTTCGCAAATTTACTCATCACTCTGCTTTAGACACACCTAGATTATGCCAATTAACAGGTAAAAATACTATTTGGTCATGGGATAAGCAAGCACATTCTGAATTCGTGAACCTGAAACATGCTTTGTTGAATGCTCCACTTTTATCGCACCCAGATCTTACTCGAAATTTTTCTATTGCCACCGACAGTTCTAACACAGCTTTAGGCGTACACATTTTTCAGGAAATTGAAGAAGATGGCTCAACAGTAATTAAAAACATCGCATTTGCAAGCCGCATTTTGTCACCTGCTGAACGAAATTATTCCGTTACTGAACTAGAAACATTATGTGTTGTATGGGCTTTTACGAGATTTCGGCACTTTCTATATGGCAGACACACGACCGTTTACACAGATCACAGAGCTATTCAATTCTTACTTTCGGCTAAATTCACTCACGACAGGTTAAGTAGATGGAAACTTTATTTGCAGGAATTTAATTTTACAATAGTTCACATTCCCGGCACACAAAATGTTATAGCAGACGCACTATCGCGTTCTCTCAGCAACAATCAGCAAGACGTAGCAACCAACTTCTGCAAAGCAAATTTCAGTGTCATGTACATTCAGCAAGTTGCATTTGAAAATTTTATTTCATCGTCATTACAGGATATAGCAAAAGAGCAAAGTAAAGACAATGTGTGGAAAGAAATTAAACACCTTTGGCAAGATAAGAATAATGTTACGGTTAGGAACCACTACACTGTACGCAATGACATTCTGTTTCGCCGCTCTCATCCAGACAGCAACAATTGGTTATTATGCATTCCTGACGAACTTGTTAACAAATTAATCTGGTACACTCATTTAAGTTATGCACATTACGGAGCTAGAAAATGTTTTCTTAGATTGAGACAGAACTGTTATTTTACAAACATGGAAAAACGTATACGACGAGTTTTAGCGTCATGTAAAATCTGCCAGAAAGCTAAGTCAGACACCACTTCGCACATTCCTCCATTGTATCCCATTATACCTGTTAAATTAAGACATATGGCCGCTGTAGACATTTTTGGTCCAATTCCGAGAACTAACAGAGGTTTTTGCTACATCTTTGTCGCTGTTGAACTCACTTCAAAATTTGTTACCTTCACTCCGTTACGCAAAGCTACTGCCAAAACTGTTTCGAAAGCATTTGTAAAGCATTTTCTATTTCATGTAGGGCATGTGATGAGAGTAATTTCAGATAATGGATCACAATTTCGTTCTGCAATATGGACACGCATGTTACGAGCTAGAAACATTTCTCCGATTTATATATCCAAGTACCACGCTTCTTCGAACCCTTGTGAAAGATTAATGAAAGAAATTGGTAAACTGTGTAGAATATACTGCCACAAAAGACATGTTAATTGGGACACACACATACATTCATTCCAAGATGTAATTAATTCCATTCCAAATGAATCCACTATGCTATCTCCGTCTGTTATACTGAAAAATGTTGAACCACCAAACAAAATTAAAGAATTAGTACACTTTCCTACATCTCGTCGATTACGACACCACGAAATAATTGACATTGCGCTGACCAACATCAAACGTGCCGCAGAGCGCAGGAGAAGACAGCAAAAACAGGTTTGTAGACGCCGAGACTTTCACGTTGGACAGAAGATATTAGTACGTACACACTATTTATCCAGCAAATTAAAAGGTAAGTGCAGTAAATTTGAACTTCTGTACGCAGGTCCATATCGGATTCGCAGTATTCCTCACCCCAATGTTGTACACGTCGAAACTTTGAGAACCAGAAAATCGAAAGGCAATCACCATATCTCCAATGTTAAACCGTTTATTGAATGAACATACTTTATGATTTATCACACTGTAATACATTTTCCAGATATTTATGTGAACAATTATTGATGATTATCGTATTTTTTCTTGGCAAGTGCCCGGCAAGGTAAGGTTAACAGGTCGCTTTTCTTGTCGTTACACATCAGACTGTGGACATTTTTCATTTTTTTGTGTGTACGATTGTTTTCAAGTTTTGTTTGTATGCACTGTGAACGAGTTAAGGTATAACACACACCAGTTGACTTTGACATTTTGCCCTATGATATCTCAACATCGTGACTGTTTTACATTTTTCTTTTTTTGCTGCTGCATTATGATATTCTCTGTACACTTTTTGCCTTTGAACACTGTCTATGCTTTTGACATATTACGTTTTTCTGTCATGTTATGCTGTATGCTTAATTGTGTCACCATTAACCAGTCATTATCTAATGGGTATGTGATTTAAATGCAAGACTTTAATCTTTGTTAATCAATTTCAGAAAGAAATAACGTGTTAAGGAAATAAATTAAACAGAAATGGAATTTTAACTACGGAATAAACGAAAGAAGATACAAAACCTTATGAGGACGAGTAAATGCATCAGAATTAACAAGCATTAACAAGAATATACTATACACATCGCAGAATAGTAGTCTTAACTAATTTTTTCTTTCAGAATACAAGGCGATTGATGCAAGTTGTCAGACAGAACTACACATCTTAGTTTTAAGTGATGAAATATGCTAGAGATAAGGAATAGTTGTGTGATGAATAATGAAGTGATTTTTGCAGATGATAATTAATGCTGATGAAGAGTAATGATGAAGAATATGCTACTATGAATAATGAAGTTTTTTCTTTACAGGTGATGATGATAATGAAGTTATGATAATATGGATAATGAAGTTTTTTTCTTTACAGATGAGGATAATGTTGAAGTTATGTATTTATGCTATGTAGTTATTTAAGTATTTGTTGCAGTTTGCTTTGACAGCAGGTGTTATATTGCATAGTAGGATGACTGAAAGTTTTGGAAAGGACAGCTATGGAACACATTTTTTATACACATTTCACTACCTGTTAATTCGAAGTTCACTACTTTTCAGCATAGTCTGCGTTTCTTCTTTCAGCTCAATAATCCATTTTGTATTTTTTCCAGGAGAATCTTTTCATGATATTTACTAAACTTGTTACTTACTATACCTGTTCTAGTACTTGCATTTTATTTTTTTTCCCATTTGTGTCTATCATTTACACATGTGATCACATATACTACCTTGTGTCACAACCTTGCTACAGCTGACTCATGACGAATGACGTTACACATTTTTCATTTATAGGAACAACCTAGAAGCAATTTTTTCTCTTATTTCTTCTTGCTTTCCCTTATAATTACCCAAAGCAATGCATTGCTAGCACAAAAAAAATGTATTACCAGTCTCATATAATGTCACTAGTTTATGATAATTCTGAATAATACTGATCAGCTCTGAATAGTATGTCACTTTAATAATGACTTCTTAATTATCTGAATAATAATGCTTTGTAACTGGCTAATAACTGCCACTGTTCATTGTAATGAGACTACTTATAATGCACATGATTATTAATGCTCTGATTGTAATTTTGTAACTGGCTAATAACTGCCACTGTTTATTGTAATGAGACTACTTATTATGCCCATGATTATTAATGCTATGATTGTAATTTTATAACTGGCTAGTAATTGCCACTGTCTATTGTAATGAGACTACTTATTATGCCCATGATTATTAATGCTATGATTGTAATTGTGTAACTGGCTAAGAATTACCACTGTCTATTGTAATGAGATTACTTATAATGCCCATGATTATTAATGCTATGATTGTAATTGTGTAACTGGTTAAAAATTGCCACTGTCTATTGTAATGAGACTACTTATTATGCCCATGATTATTAATGCTATGATTGTAATTGTGTAACTGAACAAAGATTGCCGCTGTTTATTGTAATACGACTACCCATGATGGCAATAATTTAATTTTATGAACATTATTCTGTAATACTAAAATACTTGGTACAGAAATGTTCAATAACTAGAGTATGGATGCCGCAAACTACTTATGTAATCACTACTCAAGACTTGTGTGTTAGTTAATGTCCTTCACCTTCTGACCTAACTACCTGAAAATATTGTAACATCCATTTGTCTTGTCCATCCTCATTATCATGGAGCACTATATTTGGTTTTTGCACTAATTCTACGTTGGTGTGCCGCCTCTTAAGAGCGTGCTGTTGACACGACATGCTGTCCACCACTGTAAGCGATGAAGACGTTATTATGGTCCCACTGTTTGGTGTACCTGGTATACTGCCAAATGATAGCATGGAATATTACTACGACGTTTCAGTGTCTTGATACGCTGATAAATACTTCTGGGAACGGAACTGCAGATTGTATCACTTAGTGTTGTGATTCTGTGGAAAGATATGGACTTTCAGTGCAGCTGTGTGCAAACTAAAGTGCTACAACCATGATGCAATCCTTTCCTATCCTAATAGTGAAAATCATTTTAACTAACATCATTTATGTTAATGGCCTATACATTTTTCTCGATTTGTTGAACTCCAGTGCGAGTACACTTGTGTCACTTGTCGACATGATTTTCTGCCATTGTTTATTTATTGTGAAAATACTAAAGACATTTTTCGATTTGTTCTGAAGTGCAGTATGTGTGCACTCTTGTCATCTATATTGTATATACTTTTTGTGATTTGATGATTTTTCTACCCTTGCGTTTATTTGTTATAAAACTGTTCAAAAGTTTTCAGTGCATGTGCACTTATGTGAATATGTTTTCTACTGAACTCCAGTGCCTGTGCACTCTTCTCAATTTTCAATATGATTTGTGTTCATTCTGCATACCTTTTACGATTTATGTCATTTGTTCCTCATTGTATATACATTTCGTCTTTTGCTGATATATTCTCCACTGCAGTGCATGTGCACTCATGTCCTTTATCAACATGATTTTGTTCAAAAAAAATGCTACAGAATCTTACAGTGCGTGTACACTTTGTTATCTGTCAAATAATTTGTATATACATTTTTCTGATTTACTAATATGTTTTGTACTTATATTTTGTCTTGTCTGTAATGTTTTGTAATCGGTGCATGCGCACAACATTTAATTCATGTATTACATCCAAATATTTTGTAAATGTTAATTAATTAAAAGAAAAATTTGTTATGATGGCAAGTCCAAATGACTCACCATCGCTGCCAAATTTTTTGCCCCCCAGTGGAGGGTTATGAAAGGCGTATGTACTCGTTGGCAGCGATGATGAGGCATTGTAGAATCTCTGACCAGAGCAGTTGCGCTCGCCGCAGCATATAGGAAAGTCGAAACAACCTTCGGTGACATTAAAAGCACGAGTGGTAACATTAAGAGTGCAACAGGAATTCCACTGTTACATGCAGAGGAGAGAGCAGATACGTGGAAAGAATGCATTGAAAGCCTCTACGATGGAGAAGATTTGCAGTACAGTAGTCTGTCGACAGTAGTAGCTGAGTATAGTTGCAAGCTAGTGGTAGCGCAGAGCAGTCGGCGGGCGTCGGCACCGCAATGGTCGAGATTCAGGACAAGGTATATTATTAAGCAGCATCGCGCTCAGCTAGTAATGTAAATTAAATGTAATGAACTTTAAAGAATCGCCCCAATAATAATTTTGATTTAAAAGCAATTTTTTAACAAAGAATCATTCGATTTCCTTCCATTTCCTTTAAACAAAAAAATTCAATTAACTTCAAAAAATTTAGTTATTGGGATACATCTGCTGCAAGCTGTGCCGCAGAATAAGAGCAGAATTTTGACATGCAGTTATATTAAGGTAAGAAATTAATTCTGATTTTTGCACAGGGCCAAAGACCGACATTTCGGTTAAGCTGAGTTTTGATTATCACTGTAGTTTCATTGTCATGGGATTATCTTACATTTTGTGTGGAGAACTTATACTTGGGTCAGATAGATAATTTTTATTTAATTGTCTTTGTCATTAATATTTTTGCGGGAAGGTTACACATGGCTCCATTTCTATTAAGTATTGTCATTTAAATTTTCCGTGGGGAGGTTACAAAGTTCTACATTTCTTGTGGACAATCTTCATTTCTTCTATTCTTAAGATAAAGTGTGCATACCTTAACTTGATCAAATAATGATGAACCAAACAATTACTTTTTTTTTCGATTTTCCTGAAATGTAACGAATGTGATTTAAGGCGCATCAAATTCTGCCGAGTTATAGAAATTCATAATATTTAACTGAAAATTCTTTTCAGCACTCAGTTCTGTGACTTACACACAACAGTTCATATAGGTAAGAAAATCTCATCACTATGCTTTTAACTACCTGATTTCAACTTATTGTTGAAAAAAATTAAATTGTATAACTTTTTATCTCTTTTAATAATAATTTAATTCTAATTCTAACTACTTTTACACAAATAAAAAAAATTAGCCTAAATGGAAGTTGAAAATAAAATATGTACTAAAAAGAAAAAGTATTTTACAATAGAAGTTCTTGGTATTAAAACTAAGCAACCAATAAAATACCTGGTTTATGGATACTTACAGAAAAAATTAAATAATAATAATCTTGTTACAAATGTTGGAGATGATATCGATGCAAAAGGAAAAAAAATTAGAAGAATTTAAAGCAATTATAGAACCATTTTGCGATAACATTATGATTGTAAAAATAACAGATTTTACCGATTGTGTAGGAAAAATGAGAAATAGACAATTTCTTGTAAAAAGAAAAAGCTTGTGTAAAAGTTTTAACAATTTTTTAAGATCTAGATTTTCTAAGTTTAATTTAGCAGGTTATGTAGTTAAAGCAAAAATCATTTATTTAGAGGATTCTGATGTTCAAACAGTTAACAATATTAAACAAATTACTAACAAAGATATAAAAATTTTAAGAACAAAATATAAAAACCGTTTTGCAATTCCTTACAATGCAGAATCAGCTGATGTTTAATTAGATACATGTTTAAGAGAGTTACCAGAAATTTTAAAAGAACTTAAGAAAGAAAATTAATATTTATTTCGTTTAGACATGACACAAATTTTTGCAGTTATTTTAACACAGAAAAAATTAGTGAATATTTACCAAATAATTATAATTTTCGAATACAAGACGAATATAAAAATATGTGATGTAACAGTTAATAATAACTCTGTAGGAAAATACTGTTTAAATTGGACAAAATCTAGCTACCGAGCGAAGTGGCGCAGTGGTTAGGACACTGGGCTCGCATTCGAGAGGACGACGGTTCAATCCCACGTCCAACCATCCTGATTTAGGTTTTCTGTGATTTCCCTAAATCGCTCCAGGCAAATGCCAGGATGGTTCTTTGAAAGGGCATGGCTGACTTCCTTCCCTGTCCTTCCCTAATCCGATGAGACTGATGACCTCGCTGTTTGGTCTCTTCCCTCAAACAACCCAACCCTAAAATCTTTTTCTAGAGTAAAAATATTCAACAATTTTTTTTGTTAAGTAGCAAGTGCAGGAGATAACGAACAAGCTGGCAATCATATTATCGTTTTTTTAAATTGTCCAGACAAAATATTAAAGGAAACATTTTCTTATAAAATAAGCTACAAGAAATGGAATTACACGATTACATTAACCTAGATTTCCAAGCAAACAAGAATTTGATCCATCAACAGATTATACACAATTTACAAATATATCTCCTCATATATCCTTATGTGATATACCCATCTAATCTTCAGCATTCTTCTGTAGCACTACATTCCAAATGCTTCTATTTTCTTCTTGTCTAAACTGTTTACTGTCCATGTTTTACTTTCACACATGGCTACACTCAAGACAAAGACCTTCAGAAAATACTTTCTAACACTTATGTCTATATATGATATTAGCAAATTTCTGTTCTACAGAAACACTTTTCTTGCCATTGTCAGTCTACATTTTATCTCCTTCCTACTTTGGCCATCATAATTTATTTTGCTGCCCAAATTGGCAAAATCCCTCTACTACTTTACGTTTTTCGATTGCCTCAGCATCACCTGATTTAATACAACCACCTTTCATTATCTTTGTTTCGCCTTTGTTGATGTTGATCTTATATCATCCTTTCGAGGCTCTGTCCATTCAGTTCAAATGCTCTTCAAAGACCTTTACTGCCTCTGACAGAATTACAGTGTCATAGGAAAACATCAGAGTTTTTATTTCTTCTCCCTGAATTTTAACTGTTTTCCTTTACTGCTTCCTCAATGTACAGGTTGAATAGCATTGGCGATAGGCCACAACCTTGTCTCACTCCCATTTCAACCACTGGTGCCTTTTCATGCCCCTCAACTATTGTGACTATCATCTGATTCCTGTTCAAGTTGTAAATAGCCTTTTGCTCCCCGTATTTTTCCCCTACTATCTTCAGAATTTCAAAGCGAGTAACCAGACAACATTCTCAAACGCTTTCTCTAAGTCTACAAACGCTATAAACGTACATCTGTCTTTTCTTAACTTCTAAGATAAGTCGTGGGGTCAGTCATACCTCATCTGTTCCTACATTTCTCTGGAATCTAAACTGATCTTCCACGAGGTTGGCCTGTATCAGCTTTGCCATTATTCTGCATAGAATTCGTGTTATTCTTTTGCAACCATGACTTATTAAACTGACAGTCAGTAATATTCACAACTGTCGGCACCTGCTTTCCTTGGAATTGGGATTATTATATTCTTCTTGAAGTCTGCAGGTATTTCGCCTTTGTCATACGTCTTGTATACCAGATGGAAGAGTTCTACCATGTCCAGCCCTCCAAAGACTACCAGTAGTTCTGATGGAATGTTGTCTAGTGGTGTAACCTTGTTTCGACTTGTTCTTTCAACGCACTATCAAATTATTCTCTTAGTATCATACCTCCCACCTCATCTTCATCTACGTCCTCCTCGAATCCTACAATGTTACATTAAAGTTCATTTTTCTTGTATAGACCCTCTACATACTTCTTCCACCTCTCAGCTTTCCCTTCTTTGCTTAGGACTGGCTTTGGATGTGAGCTTTCGATATTCATACAGCCGCGTCTCTTTTCTACGAAGGCCTTTTCCTGCAGAGGGTACTATCTCTCACCGAGTGGTGCGTGCTTCTTCGATTTGTCCTCTAGCCATTTTGGACTCCTTGTCAATCTCATTTTTAAACATTTGGATTCCATTTTGTGTACTTCATTTGCTGCATTTTTAATTTTTCTCCTTTCATCGTAAGTTCAGTACCTCTTGTGTTATCCAACGGTTTTTTCTAATAGGCCGTGTTTTTTTTACCTATTTGATTCTCTGCTGCCTTCACTATTTCGACTCTCAAAGCTACCCATTAGTTTTCTTCTGTATTTCTTTCCTCTGTTCTAGTCAATCGTTTGCTAATAATCCCACAAACTCTCAACAACCTCTGGTTCTTTCAACCTATCGAGGTCATATCTCCTTAATTCCCTACATTGATGCAATGCCGTAAGTTTTAATCTACAGTGTGTAACCAATCAATTGTGGTCAGAGTACGTATCTGCCCCTGGAAATGTCTTACAAATGCAAATCTTGTTCTGAAATCTCTGTCTTTCCGCGATATAATCAATCTGAAACCACCCAGTGTCTCCTGTCTCTTCCACATATACCACCTCCTTTCACGATTGTTAACCTGTATGTTACCGATGATTAAATTACGGTCTGTTGAAAGTTCTACCAGGTGGCTTCCTCTTTCATGCTTTCCACATTCAGTACTTTTCCTTCTCTTCCTTTTCTTACTACCTAATTCCAGTCCTCCATCACTATTAAATATTTCTCTCCCTTAACTATCTGAATAATTTACATTATCTCATCATATTTTTCTTGTATCTCTTCATCATCTGCCGAGCTGAATGGCATATAAACCTGCACAACAGTGGTGCGAACGGTCTTCGTATCTATCTTGGCTATGATAATGCGTTCTGAGTGCTGTTCACAGATGCTTATCCCATTCCTATTTTCTTATTCGTTATGAAACGTACTCGTGCATTACCCTTGTTTGATATTGTATTTATAACCCTGTATTAACCTGGCCCGAGCTCTTTTCCTAGTGCCACCGAACTTCACTAATCCACCCTCTATCTAACTTCAATCTACCCATATGCATGTTTAAATTTTCTAATCTACCTGCCAGATTGTGTGTTGCCACATTCCACGCTCCGATCCGTAGAACGACATTTTTGTTTCTACTGATGACGACATTCTCCTCAGTACTCCCTGCCCGGAGATCCGAATGGAAGACTATTTTGCTTCCGGAACACATTACGCTGGAAGCCGCCATCATCATTTAACCATACGGCAGAGCTGTATGCTCTCGCGAAAAATTACGGCAGTAGTTTCTCTTTGCTTTCAGTCGTTCGCAGTATCAGCACGACAAGGCTGTTTTGGTTTATGCTATAAATCAGATCAGTCAATCATCCAGACTGTTGCCTCTGCAACTATGGAAAAGGCTGCTGTCCGTCAGTGAAAGCCCCAAGGTAAACCAATGTTGTATTCTCGTGCTGTAGCGAACAACCGTTGAAGTATCAAGGGTAGAATCAAAGCGGTAATGAGCAGGGACAGGTACGTAATACAATCTCCGGCCGCGGACTCGACTCCAGTCCAGCACTAGCAGTGGAGGGTGAAACATTGGCAATGGTGAAACGTCAGGAAAATGATAGGTCCAATTTACAAGGAAATCGCTTGGCGCGGACGTCTTATGGAAACATGGAGCTGTTTCGATCCACCTTCATGAACCCTCAACTCACGGGGCGTTGTCTCTCACAATGTGCGAAAATTTTCTAACTCCAATAATTGAACGATTCTGTACTGCCCCTACCATCTTTAAATTGTCAACCCCACAATTTTTTGCTGTCGGTTGCATTTTCGCCGTCTTTGTTTTTTGTTGACACGTGTTACTGATAGATGTTAGATTCTCCTAGATTGCGCCTCGTGAACTACCTAACTGGTCTCTTAATACAGTATAGCACAAAATGTGTTCGCAGGAAAGTGGCAGTTTTAACTTTCAGGGTTTTATCAAATTGTTAATCGGTGGATGGAGAAAGGTGTCACTGATATAGATCAAGTAACAGACGAGAAAGACGACCACTTTACAACAGCCAGTGAGCGCAGTATTCCTACTGAACAAGAACGACGTTTAGATGAAGAACTTCAGGGCAGTTGTGACGGGGCTCAATCTATTTCTGCATTAGAATGCTTGAAGTGTTAGTTAAAATCAAATGTGTTCTGAGCAGTGATTAGAAAAATATAGATTGCAGCACTGAATGTCAAATTTGCAGACTTTCTTTTTGTATCTATCGAGTGGAGTTTTTATGTGCAAATTTAAACCCTGGACTTTTGCTCTATGTGGAAATGTACTTGCTACGAAGGTAGTGACATTTTTCAGAAAGTAAAATTCAATTCTCTAACAGTCCATTAATGTGCACAATTCAGACAACCACAGAAAATGGTCGTGATTCTTTGTGGAAATACTAAAATGCTGTAGGCTTTATTTACTGCAATAAAATAGACAATGAGAATTTAGAAAACAATTAAATAATTGAAAAATAAACGTTACACAATACAAATTAAAAATTTCTAATTATTTTGTGCCTTAAATTTTGGTTCAAACACAAGGGTTGCAGAGACCTCATTTCATAGTATACGTTACAGGGAGTCACCTCTTGAGTTAAACGTTAACATCTAAAAAATGGGTTATTTTGGAAATCAGTCTTTTGCAAACACAATTAGTATATTAACAGAATCTTCCATCGGTTCTTGTAGAACAACATTATAATAAATGAAAACACCAGTTTGCTTTTGTTCTACAATATTACTTTTATTGTTAACCGGTTTTTGGCTTACAAGGCCATCTTCAGACATGTACTGAGTATTATCAACAAAGAAGTTAAATGTTAGCAGACAAAATTGGAAGAGAAGTAACACATGTAGACTGAAGTAGAAACATACAGTAAGTAACATCTTTGCAATGAAACGGTAAAAACTGAACAGTACATAAATAACAATGGAGTAGACAGGAAAACCTTTAGCACAAAATAGGAATAGCATGCCTACATAACAGTTTCTATTAATAAACAAAACTAATGAAATAAAATAAAATTAGTACTAGACAAGGCTGCATCAGGAGGTATGAAACATGGAGAGTGATACACAACCAATTAAAAGAAGAGACAGTTATCAATGTAAATATAGAATACGTAAGGAACTTAAGCAATATCAATAAGATAAACAGAAATTAATAAATGCAGGAAAATGGAGGTGTTTGAGGGAACCTACAGTTTGAGAGTGTGGTGGTAGTGCATTTTAACATTAACATTATAATCAAAGCAGTGGCTGTGTACCAGTTTTCATTAAATAAATGAACAAAGTAAAATATGAGCAGTATTTGATGAGATAACTACAAGGGGTGTTAAACATAGACAGTAATACAAGTACCAGTTAAAAGAAAGCCTTAACTATTGAAACTACTGTCTATGTGGAGTACGAAGACAACTTCAACAAACAAAACAACCTAATGAATACATGAAAATGGGAATATGTAGGAAGAGAGAGTGTGGGAAGTAATGAACAACAAAGATGATTATATGAAGTTTAGGGGAGGGGAAGTGTTGTGCTGTGTCTGGTCATTTAGGATGAGATCTGGACTGTGAGCAAGATGTTTGTTAATTTCCAGGGCTTCCAGCAGGTTGAGTTTCTGCCCTTTGTTTGCTATGTGAAGTACATGGGACACTGGCTGGTAGTTGTGACCCTCACTCAGTACATGCTCAGCAAATGCAGAGTCTGAATTTTGCAACCTCCAGCTGCGTTCATGTTCAGCAAGCCTAGTTGATATGTCTGTGCCTGACTGGCCAATGTAAAATTTGTCACAATCAGAACAGGTAATTTTGTATACCCCACTGTTGGCTAATAACTGGATTTGTCTTTGCTATTAAAAACACACTGAGCTGTCGTGTTCCTGACATAGTAGGAAAGCCTATACTTGCAGGATTTCAGTGCTTTGGCTAGAATCTGTGATACCTGACCTAGAAATGGTAGTGTACACCATTTCTTGCAGACAGTGGATGGGGAAGCAGGTGAGGCATAGAGGAGGGGTATAATTTTCCGTTTTTGTTTCCTGTGCAAGATGTGGTCAATAAAAACTGGATTGTAGCCAGTGGCTGTGGCAATAAATTATATTGTATCTAACTCTGCTTTAAAATCATCTCTGGACATAGATATGAGATAGTGTACCATTGAGTGGATGCTGCATATTTGTGAACTATGGGGTGTTGTGAGCAAGAAGGTATTACTGTGTCTGTAGTAGTTGTTTTTCTGTAAATTTTGAAACAATGTGTGTGTGTACTGATGTCAATGGTGAGATCTAAGAAGTTTATGGATTTGTTGCCAATTTACATAGTGAACTGGATATTTTGATGTTGACTGTTTAGATTTTACAAGAATGTGTTGAGTTGTCTTGTAGTACCAGTCCACATACACAGGACATCGTCTACATATCTAAACCAGTATTTGATGTTTGCACTCAAAGGTTCTGTTTTTAGAAAATTTTGTTCAAAATGGTCCATAAATATTTCAGTGGACTAAGAGGGGAACCCATAGCTAAGCCATCTAATTGTTTATAAAGAGTCCCTTGGAATTCCACAGGATTGACATTAGACTTGTGCATCAGCTCTGTCAGAATATTAATGCATTCTACTACTGGTATGTTAGAAAACAAACTGCTGACATCAAAGGATACTAATTTATCACTGTGTGAGACAGATAGACCTTTTAACATGTTTACTAGGTCCACAGAGTTTGAAATACCATGCTTTGGTTTGAATTTAGTCTTGCTCTTAATAAGGACATCCAGTTTACTGGCTAGTTTGTGAGATGGAGCAGTGAATGATGATACAACTTACTGATCTTATTGGTATTACTTGATCTTATTGATATTGCTTAAGTTTCTTATGTATTCTGTATTTACATTGATAACTGCCTCATCGTTTTTTTGACATCATGTCATCTGCAAACTACCCATGAAGAAAAATTATTGCGTATTTGTGGGGAGTGGTTTCGAGGTTAGAGACTATGTACGTTTGCATACTTACATTTTCCGTCCTCTTTCGTGTCCCTGGTTGGTGTCTCAATCAGCTACTATTTAGTGCATTCCTTTCACTCAGTTCTTCATAAATTTCCGCTTACTACTTCACCTCACATGCATGTACACCAGATGTGGTGAAATGTGATCTGAGCAGACACTTCCGGCAATACACTCAGTGAGAAGTGCCATGTTATTGTCGTTGCTCACTTGTTTATCGTTGGTCTTTTGTGGGTTATGGCGCTGATTTTGAATGTGTGTGTGTGTGTGTGTGTGTGTGTGTGTGTGTGTGTGTGAGAGAGAGAGAGAGAGAGAGAGAGAGAGAGAGAGGGAGGAAGAGATGGAAAGAGGGGTGGGGAGAGAACCAAGAAAACAGAAGCTTTATGTTTTTTGTAGGGAGTCACCTTTGTATAGCTCACTGAGTGTTCGAAACAGTGTTTTGTTGCACAGTGTTGTATTTTCATTCAGGACTCTTTCCCTGTATTATTCCTTTTTGTATGTGGTAGTTCTCCTCTATTGTGAGTGTTTGATAGAGACTGTTGCTTTCTCTGAGGATCTTAAGATCAGTCGCCATGTTTTGTGGGTGGTGGTTTTCTTGTATTAGATGGTCTGCAAAAGTGGAGTGTGTACCATCACTTCTTAGGGCTCTGAGGTGTAGTGAGCGTAAATTTATGAAGAACTGAGTGAAAGCAATGCACTAAATAGTAGCTGATTGAGACACCAACCAGGGACACGAAACGGGATGGAAAATGTAAGTACAGAATCGTACATAACCTCTAACCTCGAAACAGGTCACCACAAATACGCAATACTTTTTCTTCATGGCTAGTTTGCAGATGACATGTTGTCAAAAAAAAAAAAACCGACGAAAACAAACACTAAACTCGATGTTTAATAATACAGTTCAATTAGCGATGTAACTTTAAGGTGAGTGTCCAAACAAAACTAAGCAAATTGCAAATGTTGTATTTCTTAGGCCTACACAAATGTGATATTGTACTTAAGAGAAATTAAAAATTTAACCCACAGAAGATGGCACATGTCTCGGGAAATATAAAAATAAACTTATTGTGTTTGCGTAAGGCTGATTTTCAAAATAACCCAGTTTTTAAATTGCAAACACGGAAGAACGAGAAGAGGAGCTTCAAACTTCAGTAAAATGGGCGTCAACATCTGTAGTGCAGTAGAACCCTGATTAACCGAACTCGTGTCAGCCGAAACCTGCGTCATCCGAAACGACACCGAAAAACGCAAAAAAAGAAAGAATGGCCCAAGCAGTCGTGGCGAGTTAGTGCAGGGCTGCGGTTAGCGGTTGGAGTTGAATACCTGGCTTTCAGTTGCTTCCTCACCTACCGATTCACCAGTCTAAACAAAACTACACTGCCAGCAATAGTGAATTCGAGTGGTTGTTTCTTTACATTGCGTGCGTACTTTTGTGATATGCTACAGAGTACGAAGTACATCATACTATATATTACTGTACTGTAGTCCTAAAACTGTTATTTTAACTTTTATGTATAAGTGTATCCTAGAAAGAATTTGACCTTCAAAACCTTTAAAAATACGTGCAATACAAAATACTGCAGTATTTATGTGTTTGCGGCTTAACTGACAAAATTGTTTTCCGAAGTGGCTTCCCACCCTTTAGATCCGTTAACCAGGGTTGTACCGTATTTCACACAGAGATGGTCTTGCACGGACGCGTCGCTTCATGGTCCGTCGCACCTCCATTTAACGTCATGCGTAGCGCACCTAACAGACGCGTGGCGGAGACGTCCAAGTGGCGCCCTGCTGTCTGCATTACATTACATTAATACTTGCTCCATAGATCATGAATACGACATTGCGTAATTGAATGACGTGGAATGTGTCAGTCTAATATATGTTTTCTTTACACAATATAATCAATATATTTATACATATATTTACAGCTACTACTTCATATCTAAAAATTCATCTTTTGAGTAGAAGTAGTTTTCATTCAGAAATTCTTTTAATTTATATTTAAATGTTGGTTGCCTATCTGTCAGACTGTTAATGCTATTTGGCAAATGACCAAAGTTTTCTGTGGCAGCATAATTCACCCCTCTCTGTGCCAATGTCAGATTTAATCCAGAATAGTGAAGATCATACTTTCTTCTAGTATTGAACTATGGACTTCTCTATTATTTTTGAATTCAGATGGGTTATTAATAACAAATTTCATAAGTGTATATATATATATATATATATATATATATTATTCTCCTTACATGCTTTAATGCAATGAGTACTTTTCCCCTTAGTGATGAATTACCTCAAAATATGATGCCATATGAAAGCAGTGAATGAAAATCGGCATAGTAGGCTAATTTGGTGATATGTTTATCACCAAAATGTCCAATAACTCTAATAGCATAAGTGGCTCAACCTGTTTCAGCAGTGTGTTTCTTCTAATTCAATGCACACGCCCCGAGTTTTGAATATTCTGCCTTAGCAACAGACTTCTGTTGAAAGTCTATATTTATCAACTGTGTTATGCCATTTACTGTACAGAACCGTATATACTGTGTTTTCTCAAAATTTACTGAGAGTCCAGTTGCAGAGAACCACTTAATAATTTTCTGAAAGACATTATTTACAATTTCCTTAGCTGATTCTTGTTTGTGACTACTACACTTGTATCATCAGCAAAAAGGACTAGCTTTGCATCTTCGTGAATATAGAGTTGCAGGTCATTAATATATATTAAGAGCAATAAGGGACTCAAGACTGAACTCTGTGGAACACCATTCTTCATACCTCCCCAGTTTGAGGCCTCTGGTGATTTTTGCAGTCTGTCTGTACTGTTAATTTCAACATTCTGCATTCTTCCAGTTAAATATGAATTGAACTATTTGTGCATTGTCCCACTTATACCACAATACTAAAGCTTATCTAGAAGAATTTCATGATTTACACAGTCAAAAGGCTTTGTGAGCTCACAAAATATCTCAATTGAATGATATTAGCTTATTCAAAGCATTTAATATTTGATCAGTGGAAGAACATATGGTATTTTCTGTTGAAAAGCTTTTCTGAAGCCAAATTGACGTTTTGTCATGTGATGCTACTCTTGAATTCATTACTTTTTTAGGAATTTTTGATAAAGCTGTCAGAAGTGACATTGGGTGGTAGATGTTAGCATCCAACCTATCCCCTTTCTTAAGCTATGGTTTAACAATAGTGTCTTTCAGTCTATCTGGAAAAGTGCCCTATTTAAGTGAGCTGCTACATATGTGGTTGAGAATCTTGCTTATCAACAAGCTTTTAGTACTCTGTTGAAAGTGCCATCAATTCCATGTGAGCTTTTACTTTTAAGTGAATTTATTATTTTCCTAATTTCAGTAGAAGAGGTGGGTTGAATTTCAATTTTTATTAAATTGCATAGATATTGCCTCTTCTATATACTGCCTTGGATTTTCTAATGAAGAACTGAACCCTAGTTTCTCTACAACACTTAAAAATGATTATTAAAAATGTTTTCTATTTGTGACTTCTTTTTAATACGCTTTTCGTTGAGTTTGATAGAAATACAGTCTTCCTGAGGCCTCAGTTACCATGTTTGCCTTTTAACAATATTCCAGATTCTTTTAATTTTATTATCAGATGTGCTAATCTCAGACTAATTGCACATATGTCAGGACATTTTAATAATGTGTAGTAATTGTATAATGTTTCAATGTTTGTGGATCATTACTCCAACAACTATAAGATATATTTCCCATTTCTGTTTACAAGATATTTTTATCTCTTTAGTAAGCCATGGCGATTTAGATGGTTTTTTACAATTATATGTTACTGTTTTCTTAGGAAAACTGTTTTCAAACATACTCACAAAAGCATCATGAAATATGTTAAATTTTAAATTAACATCAGATTCCCTATACAACTCATCCTAGTCTAACTGTTGCAAGCTTTCCCTAAGATTTTCAATTGTTAAATCGTTAACTGGATGCACTCTTTTAGTGGACTGTTTTGCATTCCTGTTTGGAGTTATGTCATATACTCTAACTAGCTGTTCATCATGATCAGACATAACATTCTTAACAGGAAAAGTTTTTATTTTATTAAATTTATCATGGTCTATAAAAACATTATCTATCAGCGTGCAACCTCACTGTACTACTTTAGTAGGAAAATAATTATCTGACATCAAATTGAAAGAACCAAGTAATATTTCAAGGTCAAGCTTGCTATCGGATTCTTTCAGCAGCTCTACGTTGAAATCCCCATGAACAATAATTTGCTCCCCTCTGTCCGACAGATAATACAACAAAGAATCCAAGTTTTTCAAAAATAGCAGAAAATTTCCTGGTGGGGACCTATATACGACAACAATTATAAAAGTTCCATTATTTAATTTAAACTGACATGCACATACTTCTATATGTTGCTCTACAGAAAATTTATTAGTTTCTAAATTTTTCACTATGATAGATTTTTACATATATGGCAGCTCCTCTCTCCATAGAGTGTTTATTTACATGTGCTGAAAGGTTATATCCACCTACATTTACCTTTTCCATATCTGTGACTACACAGGTATGATGTTCAGACAGGGATAGTATATCTATTCCACCCTCAGTTTCTAAATTTTCTAAACAAACAAGAAGCTCATCTATTTTGATATTATGATGCAGTATTCTAACATTATTTTTCACTGTACTTTTATAACAATCTTGTGATATTTTAACATCTCTATTATCTGCCTGTCTGAACTTGTCATTAAGCTTAGTTTCATTCAATGTTGAATCACTGGACGCTGATCTTAGCCTAAAAAAGAGGTACTCCCATGAATTTCAGTGCCTCTCCCCCCTTTTGCTATCATCCCAATCAATTTACCCTTCCCTTTCTTACTGAGATGCAGGCCATGTCTTGTGAAGTCACACCAACCAATACCATCAACAGGAACCAAACCTATACCTGGCAAAGTAACTGCCCAAAGGAGCTTATGTAGTTGCATGTTGATCCTCCTGACAGAGACGTTCAATTGGGGCCAATCATACTGCAGAAAGCAGGAACCAAGCCAACATTTGTATGGTTCGTTGCAGATGCTCGTTTTACTAGGTCACACTCAATTTTGAAGCTGTAGTCCCTCTCAATACTGTTTCCCACTCCACCAACTAACACAACATGATTTTGCTTTGTAAAACCCTTCCATAATGATCATACATCCTCTATCACTAGGGTAAGATATGCACTGGGCTTGAAAAAACTTGTGGTCTGGTACTTGTCACCTAATTTTTCCTGCAACATCTGGCCCATATCTCTTCCATGATTACTACCTAACAACAGAACTTACCTCCTACTTTCAGATTTTTTTTGAAACATTTGGTTTCCTGGTGAAAGTCTATTGAGTGCAGACTACACGTACATCTACCTGAGTCTCTCTCATAGTTAACGGAGATAGAAAGGCAAATCTATTGTTGGTGGCAATGATGAAACTGTCAGATACTGTTCTATTTCTGTAACCCCTGTTCCTTGCTACCACTTCCCACCTGTCTTTATCCTTCTCTCCCCATAACCTCATCAGCTAGGGGACCGATGACCACAGATGTTAAGTCCCATAATGCATAGAGCCATTTGAACCATTTTGAAGTTATGTGTATAGAAGATAGCAACTGTCCCATCACACTTCTCTGGGGCACTCCTGAGCTTACACTTGTCTCCGGTGAACACTCGCCGTCGAGGACAATATATTGGGTTCTATTGCTTAATAAGTCTTCGACCTAGTGACATACACTCCTGGAAATTAAAATAAGAACACCGTGAATTCATTGTCCCAGGAAGGGGAAACTTTATTGACACATTCCTGGGGTCAGATACATCACATGATCACACTGACAGAACCACAGGCACATAGACACAGGCAACAGAGCATGCACAATGTCGGCACTAGTACAGTGTATATCCACCTTTCGCAGCAATGCAGGCTGCTATTCTCCCATGGAGACGATCGTAGAGATGCTGGATGTAGTCCTGTGGAACGGCTTGCCATGCCATTTCCACCTGGCGCCTCAGTTGGACCAGCATTCGTGCTGGACGTGCAGACCGCGTGAGACGACGCTTCATCCAGTCCCAAACATGCTCAATGGGGGACAGATCCGGAGATCTTGCTGGCCAGGGTAGTTGACTTACACCTTCTAGAGCACGTTGGGTGGCACGGGATACATGCGGACGTGCATTGTCCTGTTGGAACAGCAAGTTCCCTTGCCGGTCTAGGAATGGTAGAACGATGGGTTCGATGACGGTTTGGATGTACCGTGCACTATTCAGTGTCCCCTCGACGATCACCAGTGGTGTACGGCCAGTGTAGGAGATCGCTCCCCACACCATGATGCCGGGTGTTGGCCCTGTGTGCCTCGGTCGTATGCAGTCCTGATTGTGGCGCTCACCTGCACGGCGCCAAACACGCATACGACCATCATTGGCACCAAGGCAGAAGCGACTCTCATCGCTGAAGACGACACGTCTCCATTCGTCCCTCCATTCACGCCTGTCGCGACACCACTGGAGGCGGGCTGCACGATGTTGGGGCGTGAGCGGAAGACGGCCTAACGGTGTGCGGGACCGTAGCCCAGCTTCATGGAGACGGTTGCGAATGGTCCTCGCCGACACCCCAGGAGCAACAGTGTCCCTAATTTGCTGGGAAGTGGCGGTGCGGTCCCCTACGGCACTGCGTAGGATCCTACGGTCTTGGCGTGCATCCGTGCGTCGCTGCGGTCCGGTCCCAGGTCGACGGGCACGTGCACCTTCCGCCGACCACTGGCGACAACATCGATGTACTGTGGAGACCTCACGCCCCACGTGTTGAGCAATTCGGCGGTACGTCCACCCGGCCTCCCGCATGCCCACTATACGACCTCGCTCAAAGTCCGTCAACTGCACATACGGTTCACGTCCACACTGTCGCGGCATGCTACCAGTGTTAAAGACTGCGATGGAGCTCCGTATGCCACGGCAAACTGGCTGACACTGACGGCGGCAGTGCACAAATGCGGCGCAGCTAGCGCCATTCGACGGCCAACACCGCAGTTCCTGGTGTGTCCGCTGTGCCGTGCGTGTGATCATTGCTTGTACAGCCCTCTCGCAGTGTCCGGAGCAAGTATGGTGGGTCTGACACACCGGTGTCAATGTGTTCTTTTTTCCATTTCCAGGAGTGTATTTCCTCCCCTATCACCTGGCTGGAGACCCGAGAGACCTTCATCAATAGTTTACGCCGGGAAAGCCTACAGTCACATATACGACACCTCTACGGGGAGGAAATAGTCTGCAGCTTCAAACGGCTACAGAAAGAACGCACCAGGAAAGCGAAACTTCTCACCACACTGGCTTTCCTACAACGCTGTCGAGACAAGAACATCTTACCAAGGTTTGCGGTGATTCGACATCCAGTAAAATCTAAGAAGACCGACCGGATATTACGAAGAGCAGGCACGGCCTTAGTAAGGGAGCGCATTTATTTCATTGATTGGCGACTCCATAGTGTCCTGTGCACTAGGACCAGATAATGGGTATACTTGGAAGGAGAGACATCATTGGTCGTATATTTTTGTTTATTATCGCAAAATCGATTTTCGGTCACTTAGTGACCATCTTCAGTGCTGTAATATATAACTTAAATTAGTAAGCACTGGTGTCAATAAGCTTACGGCGATCACATAGACTGAGTCCGCGTGGGTGAGTCCGCGTGGGTGAGTCCGCGTGGGTGAGTCCGCGAGGGTGAGTCCGCGTGGGTGAGTCCGCGTGGGTGAGTCCGCGTGGGTGAGTCCGCGTGGGTGGGTCCGCGTGGCTGGGTCCGCGTGGGTGGGTCCGCGTGGGTGGGTCCGCGTGGGTGGGTCCGCGTGAGTGGGTCCGCGTGAGTGGGTCCGCGTGGGTGGGTCCGCGTGGGTGGGTCCGCGTGGGTGGGTCCGCGTGGGTGGGTCCGCGTGGGTGGGTCCGCGTGGATGGGTCCGCGTGAGTGGGTCCGCGTGGGTGGGTCCGCGTGGGTGGGTCCGCGTGAGTGGGTCCGCGTGAGTGGGTCCGCGTGAGTGGGTCCGCGTGAGTGGGTCCGCGTGAGTTTGTCCACGTGGATGGGTCCGCGTGGATGGGTCCGCGTGAGTGTGTCCGCGTGAGTGTGTCCGCGTGAGTGTGTCCGCGTGAGTGTGTCCGCGTGAGTGTGTCCGCGTGAGTGTGTCCGCGTGAGTGAGTCCGCGTGAATGAGTCCGCGTGAGTGGGTCCGCGTGAGTGTGTCCGCGTGAGTGGGTCCGCGTGAGTGGGTCCGCGTGAGTGGGTCCGCGTGAATGGGTCCGCGTGAGTGGGTCCGCGTGAGTGGGTCCGCGTGAGTGGGTCCGCGTGAGTGGGTCCGCGTGAGTGGGTCCGCGTGAGTGGGTCCGCGTGAGTGGGTCCGCGTGAGTGGGTCCGCGTGAGTAGGTCCGCGTGAGTGGGTCCGCGTGAGTGGGTCCGCGTGAGTGAGTCCGCGTGAGTGGGTCCGCGTGAGTGTGTCCGCGTGAGTGGGTCCGCGTGAGTGGGTCCGCGTGAGTGGGTCCGCGTGAATGGGTCCGCGTGAGTGGGTCCGCGTGAGTGGGTCCGCGTGAGTGGGTCCGCGTGAGTGGGTCCGCGTGAGTGGGTCCGCGTGAGTGGATCCGCGTGAGTGGGTCCGCGTGAGTGGGTCCGCGTGAGTGGGTCCGCGTGAGTGGGTCCGCGTGAGTGGGTCCGCGTGAGTGGGTCCGCGTGAGTGGGTCCGCGTGAGTGGGTCCGCGTGAGTGGGTCCGCGTGCGTGGGTCCGCGTGAGTGGGTCCGCGTGAGTGGGTCCGCGTGAGTGGGTCCGCGTCAGTGGGTCCGCGTGAGTGGGTCCGCGTGAGTGGGTCCGCGTGAGTGGGTCCGCGTGGGCGGGTCCGCGTGGGCGGGTCCGCGTGGGCGGGTCCGCGTGGGCGGGTCCGCGTGGGCGGGTCCGCGTGGGCGGGTCCGCGTGGGTGGCTCCGCGTGAGTGGGTCCGCGAGAGCGATTCCGCGTGAGCGGGTCCGCGTGAGCGGGTCCGCGTGAGCGGGTCCGCGTGCGCGGGTCCGCGTGCGCGGGTCCGCGTGCGCGGGTCTGCGTGAGCGGGTCCGCGTGAGCGGGTCCGCGTGGAGGGGTCCGCGTGGATGGGTCCGCGTGGATGGGTCCGCGTGGATGGGTCCGCGTGAGTGGGTCCGCGTGAGTGGGTCCGCGTGAGTGGGTCCGCGTCAGTGGGTCCGCGTGAGTGTGTCCGCGTGAGTGAGTCCGCGTGAGTGAGTCCGCGTGAGTGAGTCCGCGTGAGTGAGTCCGCGTGAGTGAGTCCGCGTGAGTGAGTCCGCGTGAGTGTGTCCGCGTGAGTGTGTCCGCGTGAGTGAGTCCGCGTGAATGAGTCCGCGTGAGTGGGTCCGCGTGAGTGTGTCCGCGTGAGTGGGTCCGCGTGAGTGGGTCCGCGTGAGTGGGTCCGCGTGAATGGGTCCGCGTGAGTGGGTCCGCGTGAGTGGGTCCGCGTGAGTGGGTCCGCGTGAGTGGATCCGCGTGAGTGGGTCCGCGTGAGTGGATCCGCGTGAGTGGGTCCGCGTGAGTGGGTCCGCGTGAGTGGGTCCGCGTGAGTGGGTCCGCGTGAGTGTGTCCGCGTGAGTGTGTCCGCGTGAGTGGGTCCGCGTGAGTGGGTCCGCGTGAGTGGGTCCGCGTGAGTAGGTCCGCGTGAGTGGGTCCGCGTGAGTGGGTCCGCGTGAGTGAGTCCGCGTGAGTGGGTCCGCGTGAGTGGGTCCGCGTGAGTGGGTCCGCGTGAGTGGGTCCGCGTGAGTGGGTCCGCGTGAGTGGGTCCGCGTGAGTGGGTCCGCGTGAGTGGGTCCGCGTGAGTGGGTCCGCGTGAGTGGGTCCGCGTGAGTGGATCCGCGTGAGTGGGTCCGCGTGAGTGGGTCCGCGTGAGTGGGTCCGCGTGAGTGGGTCCGCGTGAGTGGGTCCGCGTGAGTGGGTCCGCGTGAGTGGGTCCGCGTGAGTGGGTCCGCGTGAGTGGGTCCGCGTGCGTGGGTCCGCGTGAGTGGGTCCGCGTGAGTGGGTCCGCGTGAGTGGGTCCGCGTGAGTGGGTCCGCGTGAGTGGGTCCGCGTGAGTGGGTCCGCGTGGGCGGGTCTGCGTGGGCGGGTCCGCGTGGGCGGGTCCGCGTGGGCGGGTCCGCGTGGGCGGGTCCGCGTGGGTGGCTCCGCGTGAGTGGGTCCGCGAGAGCGATTCCGCGTGAGCGGGTCCGCGTGAGCGGGTCCGCGTGAGCGGGTCCGCGTGAGCGGGTCCGCGTGAGCGGGTCCGCGTGCGCGGGTTCGCGTGCGCGGGTCCGCGTGCGCGGGTCTGCGTGAGCGGGTCCGCGTGAGCGGGTCCGCGTGGAGGTGTCCGCGTGGATGGGTCCGCGTGGATGGGTCCGCGTGGATGGGTCCGCGTGAGTGGGTCCGCGTGAGTGGGTCCGCGTGAGTGGGTCCGCGTCAGTGGGTCCGCGTGAGTGTGTCCGCGTGAGTGAGTCCGCGTGAGTGAGTCCGCGTGAGTGAGTCCGCGTGAGTGAGTCCGCGTGAGTGAGTCCGCGTGAGTGAGTCCGCGTGAGTGAGTCCGCGTGAGTGAGTCCGCGTGAGTGAGTCCGCGTGAGTGAGTCCGCGTGAGTGAGTCCGCGTGAGTGAGTCCGCGTGAGTGAGTCCGCGTGAGTGAGTCCGTGTGAGTGAGTCCGTGTGAGTGAGTCCGTGTGAGTCTATGTGAGTCTATGTGAGTATGTGATCGCCGTAAGCTTATTGACACCAGGGATTACTAATTTAAGTTATATATTACAGCACTGAAGATGGTCACTAAGTGACCGAAAATCAATTTTGCGATAATAAACAAAAATATACGATCAATGCTGTCTCTCCTTCCAAGCATTCATTTGACTCGGAAGGAGCTTGATAGGAATGCGCACACCCTCCTCACATGCCACCTACAACTGGCAGGGACATTACCAGCCTATCTGTGGGAATGGGTTGACTGCAGCACTTACTCCAACAGTGAGGTGCAAAAACGGGGCTCTACATCTAAACAACTCGGGAAATTCGGCAGATTAGCCGGGACTCAGACGACAAAAAAGGAGATGAATGATACCAGAGCCGTGATCAATTTGACTGGAAAAGAACTGGACGCTGCCACAATCGCAGTCCTCAAAAACTGACTGAACTTCGCCCCCGTCCCCAGAACAATCCCGAAACGAGACATTATCAGTGGCGTGGAAAAAGCAGCACGAGGGCTTCCAAAGGAGGAAGCCGAGGAAGTAAGACGGGAAACTTGCAGAATAATCGATAGTTCTCGATTGCCTAAAAATAACATTTCTGCGGAAGAACGAGCAGCTCTCCGGTCCCTTAGAGATGACCCTTATATAACGATCCTACCAGCGGACAAAGGGAACGCTACAGTGCTGTTAAGTACTGCCGAGTACCGACAGAAAATAAACCTTCTGCTACAAGACGAGGCCTATAAGAGGCTGAAGAAGGATCCAACCCCGACGATGAGTAGAAAGACGATAGCTCTGCTGAAGAAATCGGACTTACCAGAGCAAATGAAGAAGCGACTGTACCCCAGAGCTCCAGCGATACCACGCCTCTATGGTCTCCCCAAGATCCATAAGGAAGGGGTACCTCTGAGACCGATTGTGGACTCCATCAACTCTCACAGTTACGAACTTGCTAAATACCTAGCGACACTGCTCAAACCGCTTGTGGGACACTGCAGCCACCATGTGAGAAACTCAGCCGAATTCGTAAAAATACTCAGGGACATGCGACTGCAAAAGGAGGACATACTCGTGAGGTTCGACGTGACATCGCTTTTCACGAAAGTGCCTCTTCAAGACTCCTTGGCACTTTTAACCCAGCACTTTGAACCACAAACAGTCAGCCTCTTCGAACACGCACTAACAACCACGTACTTTCAAACGGGGAATTCTTCGAGCGACGGTGTAGCGATGGGCTCCCCATTGGCTCCTGCATTGCAAACCTCTATATGGAACATTTCGAGGAGGTGGCCCTTCAAACTGCTAGACAGAAACCGAAGCACTTCTTCCGCTATGTCGACGACACTTTTGTCGTATGGGGACATGGCAAACAGGCACTAGATGAGTTTCTTGAACACCTCAACAGCATCCATCCGAACATAAAATTTACAATGGAAATGGAAGAAAATGGATGCCTCCCCTTCCTTGATATTTTAATTAAGAGGAAGGCAGATGGATCACTAGGCCATGCAGTACATAGGAAGAAGACACATACGGATCTATACCTTCATGCAACAAGCTGCCACCATCCAGCACAAAGACAAACAGTACTGACCACCCTGGTACATAGGGCGCGCGCCGTCTGCGACAAAGACAGCCTACCATCCGAGCTGCAACACCTGAGAGAAGTCTTCCAACAAAATGGCAACAGTAGAACGCAGATTAACAGGGCGCTTAAAAGGAAGAAAGAAGCAGTGAGAACCCCAGAAGGAAATAATGAAGGAGGAGAAGAAGATAAACGACTCGCTTTCCTTCCGTACGTGGGTCCGCTCTCGGCCAAAATTGCACGACTTCTGGGAAAATACAAGATCAAAACCGCTATCCGACCACCACCGAAGACGAGGGAGCGCCTAGGTTCTGCCAAAGACGCGCTGAACCTTAACACACCAGGAGTATACAGTATACCATGCGAACGCGGAAAGCAATACATTGGGCAAACACAGCGCTGCATATCTAAACGCTGCAAAGAACATATCAGATGTGTGCGACTAGGCCACACAGAAAAATCAGCCATAGCAGAACACAGCATCAATGAAGAACACACCTTCAACTTCGAAAACACGAAGGTACTGTGCCGAGCTACTGGCTTTTGGGAAAGCGCGATCAAAGAATCCATATAAATAAGGATTCACGAGAATCTGGTCAACAGAGACGAGGGATACCAACTCAGCGCAGCATGGAACCCGGCGATAGCGGCAATTCGTCGGGAGCGCGCCCGTCAATGTCCTCCGCCGCTGACGCAAACAGAATGCTTACACCGAGAACCGAACGCGGCCGCCGTGGGCGCCCGCCATCCCCACCACCGCGCGCACGCCGCTGGTCCACTGCAGCCACCCGAGGTCTAGTGGAGGGGGGTGACCGCGCATATAAATAGCCCGCTCTCCGCGAATCTCGACACTTCGCCAGAAGATGGGTAGTATGACACCTCCCGAAACGTCGCGAGATATCAACGCTACCACCCGGCTGGAGACCCGAGAGACCTTCATCAATATTTATCTAGGCAATAACAGTAGTATTCTGTTAACTACAGGTCAAAAGAGTCACTAAAGTTATGTGGAACACTAATATACGCGTATACCGCTAACATAGTAACGTAATGCACTTAGACTAACGTTGAAACTCGGGACTTGTCTACCCGCAAAATTAGGCCTAAGATCGCGTATGCGCGATATGGACTTTACGCGTTTTGAAAGAAAATGAAAGATTGAAATTAAAACCTTTAATTCTCCGAGTAGATACGGCACCACTAAATATATGTCTAATGAAAACAACCTAAATTCTTCACTTAATACTTACGCAAACGTCTTAAATTTGTATGTATACCTACGTCTACAGCATGCGGAAACCGGCCCTTAGTTTATATTTTTTCCGTCGGGGAATGTTTTGAAACGAGTGAAACCTTCAATAGATAATATGAAACAGACTCTAATTAACTTCATTACGATGTTGAAAGTTATTTTAGCGTTAACTACTTATCTTCACGAGCTCAGTATTCAAGCGTGTACGTTCTGCATCGGGCTGCCTGCTATTAATTTGAAGTCATCCGATGGACCTAAAAACATTGATTAATTTATGAATGTGGAGCAAAGATACATCCGTCTCTGTAAATAGCTTCTCAGTAAAACTTTTAAACTCTTTTACTTTTCGCGTAATAAATTAAAAACCACTGTTTCGGGATTCGCGCATGTTCAAAGCTATGCGGTATTTCTCATTCGATTTTGAGGAAATTATTCTGAAAAAAAAAAGTCCTTGACTTCTTACAGTTTGACATCACAGCTTGATAGTGAGCTCGTTTTATCTTACATATAGCTCATAGTTATTATGCACTGAAGCGACAAAGGAAATGGTACAGGCATGTGTATTCAAATACAGAGATATGTAAACCGGCAGAATACGGCGCTGCGATTGGTAAGGCCTATATAAGACAGTTGTTAAATCGGTTACTGCTGCTACAAAGGCAGGTTATCAAGATATAAGTACGTTTGAACATGGTGCTATAGTCGGCGCATGAGGGATGGGACACAGCATCTCGGAGGCAGCGATGGAGAAGGGAATTTCCGGTAAATATCAGGAATGCGGTAAAACATCAAATCTCCGGCGTTGCTGCGGTCGGAAAAAGATCCTGCAAGAACGGGACCAACGACGAATGAAGATAATCGTTCAACGGGACAGAAGTACAACACTTCCGCAAATTGCTGCAGATTTCAATGATTGACTATCAACAAGTGTCAGCGTGCGAACTATTCAACGAAACATAATGGACAAAGGTTTTCGGAGTACCCATGATTTATGTCTCACCTGGGCCCATCAGCACCGACGTTGGACTGGCAGAGGCTCTGTAATCTACATCTACATTTATACTCCGCAAGCCACCCAACGGTGTGTGGCGGAGGGCACTTTACGTGCCACTGTCATTACCTCCCTTTCCTGTTCCAGTCGCGTATGGTTCGCGGGAAGAACGACTGTCTGAAAGCCTCCGTGCGCGCTCTAATCTCTCTAATTTTACATTCGTCATCTCCTCGGGAGGTATAAGTAGGGGGAAGCAATATATTCGATACCTCATCCAGAAACGCACCCTCTCGAAACCTGGACAGCAAGCTACACCGCGATGCAGAGCGCCTCTCTTGCAGAGTCTGCCACTTGAGTTTGTTAAACATCTCTGTAACGCTATCACGGTTACCAAATAACCCTGTGACGAAATGCGCCGCTCTTCTTTGGATCTTCTCTATCTCCTCCGTCAACCCGATCTGGTACGGATCCCACACTGATGAGCAATACTCAAGTATAGGTCGAACGAGTGTTTTGTAAGCCACCTCCTTTGTTGATGGACTACATTTTCTAAGGGCTCTCCCAATGAATCTCAACCTGGTACCCGCGTTACCAACAATTAATTTTATATGATCATTCCACTTCAAATCGTTCCGCACGCATACTCCCAGATATCTTACAGAAGTAACTGTAGGGCCCCCCTAGACAGGTCAGGCGTGCACTACACACCGGAAGCAGCTACTAGGGTAGCAGAGTACGTGTGGCGTGCACACGGGGGTTTTTTAGGTTAGAGGGACCCCCCCTTGGGCGAAACGATAAAATACCTGACGGCTTACCAGAGAGAACATCAGCATCGTTGATAAAGAACGTCCGTCCTCAGAGACCAAAAACAGGAAAAGTTAACGTAATATTGGTAAACTGCAGGAGTATCCAGGGCAAGGTTCCTGAATTAGTATCGCTTATTGAAGGAAATAGTGCGCATATAGTATTAGGAACGGAAAGTTGGTTAAAACCGGAAGTGAACAGTAACGAAATCCTAGACACAGAATGGAATATATACCGCAAGGATAGGATAAACGCCAATGGTGGAGGAGTATTTATAGCAGTAAAGAATTCAATAATATCCAGTGAAGTTATTAGCGAATGCGAATGTGAAATAATCTGGGTTAAGTTAAGTATCAAAGGTGGGTCAGATATGATAGTCGGATGCTTCTATAGACCACCTGCATCAGCAACCGTAGTAGTTGAGCGCCTCAGAGAGAACCTGCAGAACGTCGTGAAGAAGTTTCGTGATCATACTATTGTAATAGGGGGAGACTTCAATCTACCAGGTATAGAATGGGATAGTCACACAATCAGAACTGGAGCCAGGGACAGAGACTCTTGTGACATTATCCTGACTGCCTTGTCCGAGAATTACTTCGAGCAGATAGTTAGAGAACCAACTCGTGAAGCTAACGTTTTAGACCTCATAGCAACAAATAGACCGGAACTTTTCGACTCCGTGAATGTAGAAGAGGGTATCAGTGATCATAAGTCAGTGGTTGCATCAATGACTACAAGTGTAATAAGAAATGCCAAGAAAGGAAGGAAAATATATTTGCTTAACAAGAGTGATAGGGCACAAATCGCAGAATATCTGAGTGACCACCATCAAACGTTCATTTCTGAGGAAGAGGATGTGGAACAAAAATGGAAAAAATTCAGAAACATCGTCCAGTACGCCTTAGATAAGTTCGTACCGACTAAGGTCCAAAGCGAGGGGAAAGATCCACCGTGGTATAACAATCATGTACGAAAGGTACTACGGAAACAAAGAAAGCTTCATCATAGGTTTAAGAGTAGTCGAATCATAGCTGATAAGGAAAAGCTGAACGAAGCGAAAAAGAGCGTAAAGAGAGCAATGAGAGAAGCATTCAACGAATTCGAACATAAAACATTGGCAAACAATCTAAACAAGAACCCTAAAAAGTTTTGGTCATATGTAAAATCGGTAAGCGGATCTAAATCCCCTATTCAGTCACTCGTTGACCACGATGGCACCGAAACAGAGGACGACCGAAGAAAGGCAGAAATACTGAATTCAGTGTTCCGAAACTGTTTCACTGCGGAAAATCGTAACACGGTCCCTGACTTCAGCCGTCGCACGGACGCCAAAATGGAAAATATTGAAATAAACGATATCGGAATTGAAAAACAACTGCTATCACTTAGTAGCGGAAAAGCATCCGGACCAGACGAGATACCCGTAAGATTCTACAGTGATTATGCTAAAGAACTTGCCCCCTTTCTATCAGCAATTTATCGTAGATCTCTGGAAGAACGTAAAGTACCTAGCGACTGGAAGAAAGCGCAGGTCGTTCCCATTTTCAAGAAGGGTCATAAATCAGATGCGAATAATTATAGGCCTATTTCGCTTACGTCAATCTGTTGTAGAATAATGGAACATGTTTTATGTTCTCGTATTATGACGTTCTTAGATAATACAAATCTCCTTCATCATAACCAACATGGATTCCGCAAACAGAGATCATGTGAAACTCAGCTCGCCCTATTTGTCCAAGAAATTCACAGTGCCGTAGACACTGGCGAGCAGATTGATGCCGTATTCCTGGACTTCAGGAAGGCATTTGATACGGTTCCGCACTTACGTTTAGTGAAAAAAATACGAGCTTACGGAATATCGGACCAGGTTTGTGATTGGATTCAGGATTTCCTAGAAGAAAGAACACAACATGTCATTCTTAACGGTTCAAAATCTGCAGATGTAGAGGTAATTTCGGGAGTACCGCAAGGAAGCGTGATAGGACCTTTATTGTTTACAATATACATAAATGACTTAGTTGACAACATCGGTAGCTCCGTGAGGCTATTTGCAGATGACACGGTTGTCTACAAGAAAGTAGCAACATCAGAAGACTCGTACGTACTCCAGGAAGACCTGCAGAGGATTAATGAATGGTGCGACAGCTGGCAGCTTTCCCTAAACGTAGATAAATGTAATATAATGCGCATACATAGGGGCAGAAATCCATTCCAGTACGATTATGCCATAGGTGGTAAATCATTGGAAGCGGTAACGACCGTAAAATACTTAGGAGTTACTATCCGGAGCGATCTGAAGTGGAATGATCACATAAAACAAATAGTGGGAAAAGCAGGCGCCAGGTTGAGATTCATAGGAAGAATTCTAAGAAAATGTGACTCATCGACGAAAGAAGTAGCTTACAAAACGCTTGTTCGTCCGATTCTTGAGTATTGCTCATCAGTATGGGACCCTTACCAGGTTGGATTAATAGAAGAGATAGACATGATCCAGCGAAAAGCAGCGCGATTCGTCATGGGGACATTTAGTCAGCGCGAGAGCGTTACGGAGATGCTGAACAAGCTCCAGTGGCGGACACTTCAAGAAAGGCGTTACGCAATACGGAGAGGTTTATTATCGAAATTACGAGAGAGCACATTCCGGGAAGAGATGGGCAACATATTACTACCGCCCACATATATCTCGCGTAATGATCACAACGAAAAGATCCGAGAAATTAGAGCAAATACGGAGACTTACAAGCAGTCGTTCTTCCCACGCACAATTCGTGAATGGAACAGGGAAGGGGGGATCAGATAGTGGTACAATAAGTACCCTCCGCCACACACCGTAAGGTGGCTCGCGGAGTATAGATGTAGATGTAGATGTAGAAGTAACTGCTACCAGTGTTTGTTCCGCTATCATATGATCATACAGTAAAGGATCCTTCTTTCTATATACTCGCAATTCATTACATTTGTCTATGTTAAGGGTCAGTTGCCACTCCCTGCACCGAGTGCCTATCCGCTGCAGATCTTCCTGCATTTCGCTACAATTTTCTAATGCTGCAACTTCTCTGTATACTACAGCATCATCCGCGAAAAGTCGCATGGAACTTCCGACACTATCTACTAGGTCATTTATATATATTGTGAAAAGCAATGGTCCCATAACACTCCCCTGTGGCACGCCAGAGGTTACTTTAACGTCCGTAGACGTCTCTCCATTGATAACAACATGCTGTGTTCTGTTCGCTAAAAACTCTTCAATCCAGCCACACAGCTGGTCTGATATTCCGTTTATCAGGCGACAGTGCGGAACTGTATCGAACGCCTTCCGGAAGTCAAGAAAAATAGCATCTACCTGGGAGCCTGAATCTAATATTTTCTGGGTCTCATGAACAAATAAAGCGAGTTGGGTCTCACACGATCGCTGTTTCCGGAATCCATGTTGATTCCTACATAGTAGATTCTGGGTTTCCAAAAACGACATGATACTCGAGCAAAAAACATGTTCTAAAATTCTACAACAGATCTACGTCAGAGATATAGGTCTATAGTTTTGCACATCTGCTTGACGACCCTTCTTGAAGACTGGGACTACCTGTGCTCTTTTCCAATCATTTGGAACCTTCCGTTCCTCTAGAGACTTGCGGTACACGGCTGTTAGAAGGGGGGCAAGTTCTTTCGCGTACTCTGTGTTGAATGGAATTGGTATCCCGTCAGGTCCAGTGGACTTTCCTCTGTTGAGTGATTCCAGTTGCTTTTCTATTCCTTGGACACTTATTTCGATGTCAGCCATTTTTTCGTTTGTGCGAGGATTTAGAGAAGGAACTGCAGTGCGGTCTTCCTCTGTGAAACAGCTTTGGAAAAAGGTGTTTAGTATTTCAGCTTTACGCGTGTCATCCACTGTTTCAATGCCATCATCATCCCGGAGTGTCTAGATATGCTGTTTCGAGCCACTTACTGATTTAACGTAAGACCAGAACTTCCTAGGATTTTCTGTCAAGTCGGTACATAGAATTTTACTTTCGAATTCACCGAACGCTTCACGCATAGCCCTCCTTACGCTTTGACATCGTTTAGCTTCTGTTTGTCTGAGAGGTTTTGGGTGCGTTTAAACTTAGAGTGAAGCTCTCTTTGCTTTCGCAGTAGTTTCCTAACTTTGTTGTTGTACCACGGTGGGTTTTTCCCGTCCCTCACAGTTTTACTCGGCACGTACCTGTCTAAAACGCATTTTACGATTGCCTTGAACTTTTTCCATAAACACTCAACATTGTCAGTGTCGGAACAGAAATTTTCGTTTTGATCTGTTAGGTAGTCTGAAATCTGCCTCCTATTACTCTTGCTAAACAGATAAACCTTCCTCCCTTTTTTTATATTCCTATTTACTTCCATATTCAGGGATGCTGCAACGGCCTTATGATCACTGATTCCCTGTTCTGCGCTTACAGAGTCGAAAAGTACGGGTCTGTTTGTTATCAGAAGGTCCAAGATGTTACCTCCACGAGTCGGGTCTCTGTTTAATTGCTCGAGGTAATTTTCGGATAGTGCACTCAGTATAATGTCACTCGATGCTCTGTCCCTACCACCCGTACTAAACATCTGAGTGTCCCAGTCTATATCTGGTAAATTGAAATCTGCACCTAAGACTATAACATGCTGAGAAAATTTATGTGAAATGTATTCCAGATTTTCTCTCAGTTGTTCTGCCATTAATGCTGCTGAGTCGGGAGGTCGGTAAAAGGAGCCAATTATTAACCTAGCTCGGTTGTTGAGTGTAACCTCCACCCATAATAATTCACAGGAACTATCCACTTCTATTTCACTACAGGATAAACTACTACTAACAGCGACGAACACTCCACCACCGGTTGCATGCAATCTATCCTTTCTAAACACCGTCTGTACCTTTGTAAAAATTTCGGCAGAATTTATCTCTGGCTTCAACCAGCTTTCTGTACCTATAACGATTTCGGCTTTGGTGCTTTCTATCAGCGCTTGAAGTTCCGGTACTTTACCAACGCAGCTTCGACAGTTTACAATTACAATACCGATTGCTGCTTGGTCCCCGCATGTCCTGACTTTGCCCTGCACCCGTTGAGGCTGTTGCCCTTTCTGTACTTGCCCAAGGCCATCTAACCTAAAAAACCGCCCAGCCCACGCCACACAACCCCTGCTACCCGTGTAGCCGCTTGTTGCGTGTAGTGGACTCCTAACCTATCCAGTGGAACCCGAAACCCCACCACCCTATGGCGCAAGTCGAGGAATCTGCAGCCCAAACGGTCGCAGAACCGTCTCAGCCTCTGATTCAGACCCTCCACTCGGCTCTGTACCAAGGTCCGCAGTCAGTCCTGTCGACGATGCTGCAGATGGTGAGCTCTGCTTCCATCCCGCTAGCGAGACTGGCAGTCTTCACCAAATCAGATAGCCGCCGGAAGCCAGAGAGGATTTCCTCGGATCCATAGCGACACACATCACTGGTGCCGACATGAGCGACCACCTGCAGATGGGTGCACCCTGTACCCTTCATGGCATCCGGAAGGACCCTTTCCACATCTGGAATGACTCCCCACGGTATGCACACGGAGTGCACATTGGTTTTCTTCCCCTCTCTTGCTGCCATATCCCTAAGGGGCCCCATTACGCGCCTGACGTTGGAGCTCCCAACTACCAGTAAGCCCACCCTCTGCAACCGCCCGGATCTTGCAGACTGAGGGGCAACCTCTGGAACAGGACAAGCAGCCATGTCAGGCCGAAGATCAGTATCAGCCTGAGACAGAGCCTGAAACCGGTTCATCAGACAAACTGGAGAGGCCTTCCGTTCAGCCCTCCGGAATGTCTTTCGCCCCCTGCCACACCTTGAGACGACCTCCCACTCTACCACAGGTGAGGGATCAGCCTCAATGCGGGCAGTATCCCGGGCAACCACAGTCGTAGTCCGATCGGGGGATGTGTGGGACGAGCTGGCCGTCCCCGACAAACCCCCATCCGGAACCCCACAGTGATGCCCATTGGCAACAGCCTCAAGCTGTGTGACCGAAGCCAACACTGCCTGAAGCTGGGAGCGAAGGGATGCCAACTCAGCCTGCATCCGAACACAGCAGTCGCAGTCCCTATCCATGCTAAAAACTGTTGTGCAAAGAACGTCTGAACTAATCTACAGAGAGAGCAAACAATTTAAACGGTTATTAAAATACACGATTGCCTAGTAAATGCAGTAATGCTGCTACTTGCATACTGCTGACACACTGCTCGGCGGCGGAAGGAGACTACGCGATTTTACACTATTCAGGTACTAAAACGAGATGCTACAACTCTCAAATACTATAATACGCCAGACATTTATGGATTAAACAATGCAAGTACGAAAAACACGCAAAGAAATTAAGAATTAAACTATGTAACAAATGAGTGCGCTAGGAGTATACGACTTGCTGCTGCAGCTGCTTATCCAACGGCGGCAGGGAGCACACTGTGACCAACCGACACTGGCCGTTCAAAACAAAAACAGAAGACAAACGACTACGCGAATTTACACTATTCAGGTACTAAAACGCAATGCTACAACTCTCAAATACTATAATACGCCAGAAATTTATGAATTAAACAATGCAAGTACCAAAAACACGCAAAGAAATTAAGAATTAAACTATGTAGCAAATGAGTGAGCTAGGAGTATACGACTTGCTGCTGCAGCTGCTTATCCAACGGCGGCAGGGAGCACACTGACTGTGACCAACCGACACTGGCCGTTCAAAACAAAAACAGAAGACAAACGACTACGCGAATTTACACTATTCAGGTACTAAAACGCGATGCTACAACTCTCAAATACTATAATACGCCAGAAATTTATGAATTAGACAATGCAAGTACCAAAAACACGCAAAGAAATTAAGAATTAAACTATGTAGCAAATGAGTGAGCTAGGAGTATACGACTTGCTGCTGGCAGCTGCTTATCCAACGACGGCAGGGAGCATGGTGTGGTGCATGTGCAGTTGGAGTGATTTGGGACCCATGATACGTCTAGATACTACGCTCACAGGTGACAAGTACGTAAGCATCCTGTCTGATCACCTGCATCCATTCATGTGTTTGTGTGTTCCGACGGCATTGGGAAATTCCGGCAGGACAATGCGACACCACACAAGTCTAGAATTGTTATAGAGTATCTCCAGGAATACTTTTCTGAGTTTAAATACTTACGCTGGCTACCAGACTCCCCAGATATGAATATTATTGAGCATATCTGGGATGCCTTGCAACGTGCTGTGGTCCACCCCCTCATACTCTTACGGATTTATGGACAGCTCTGCAGGATTCATGGTGTCAATTGCCTCCAGCACTACTTGAGACATTAGTCGAGTCCATGACACGTCGTATTGCGGCACTTTTGCGTGTTCACGTGGCGCTACACGATATTAGGCAGGTGTACCAGTTTGTTTGGCTCTTCAGTGCACTTCCCAACTTCCAAAGTAAGGAAATCATTGGGCGTATTTTGAAAAATTTGCAGTGAAGAATGTAGTGGCTGACCAATTATATTTGGTTGATTTTAGGACATAGGCTACTGTGTACGAAATGTAACTGACATATCGAAATTGGTTTTAATGGTGGAAGGAGAACGTTATGTCTTTACAGTCCGGAGTAAATAAGTGAATTATTTTGATATTTAGCCACAACCAGCAACGACGTGCAACACTCAACGTTATGACCGCATGCTATGCGGATTTGTGGCTGGTGTTTCTCTTTCGTAACTGATTTATGAAGTCATTTACAATTACATTTTAAGTTAATATTGCTTTAAGATTTATTTTCGTTTTAAACCTAGACGTGGACAATGCAGATACAGCAGCAGAGTTAGCTATACGCTGCCTACGTAATTTTTTTCGACATCACAAGTTTTAGTCACTAAATATTCAATAACTGTTTGCCGTCAAATGTTCTCGAATAAATGGCGTTCGTTCCAGCGAACAATGAATGAGAAACGGGATTTTACTATTGACTTAACTAAACTATTCTGCGTTCTGGATTTTTATGCTTGCCTGCTTGCTTACCTGTTTATACTTACTTATTTGGCCTTTCTTGGTGTAGGCACTCTGCATGTTTGCTACATAATTAGTTATGCTATATTTTAAAAATAGCACTAGCTTCCTATTTTTCTGGACGAACAATATTGAATCTGTGCAGTTATAACGATGTACTTAGGAAAGACCCTGGTTTTTCTGTGTCGCTTATTGCAGAAATTAAAAAAAAACTTATTTTGAGGATGTACAACACAGGTCAAAACACATACAAATTACTGCAATAGAAATCTGCACAAGCAGCAACAGAAGATACCGAGAAATTTAACGGTATTCCTGTTACAGCTACACTGAACATGTTGTTGTTGTTGTGGTCTTCAGTCCTGAGACTGGTTTGATGCAGCTCTCCATGCTACTCTATCCTGTGCAAGCTTCTTCATCTCCCAGTACCTACTGCAACCTACATCCTTCTGAATCTGCTTAGTGTATTGATCTCTTGGTCTCCCTCTACGATTTTTACCCTCCACGCTGCCCTCCAATGCTAAATTTGTGATCCCTTGATGCCTCAAAACATGTCCTACCAACCGATCCCTTCTTCTAGTCAAGTTGTGCCACAAACTTCTCTTCTCCCCAATCCTATTCAATACCTCCTCATTAGTTACGTGATCTACCCACCTTATCTTCAGCATTCTTCTGTAGCACCACATTTCGAAAGCTTCTATTCTCTTCTTGTCCAAACTGGTTATCGTCCATGTTTCACTTCCATACATGGCTACACTCCATACAAATACTTTCAGAAACGACTTCCTGACACTTAAATCTATACTCGATGTTAACAAATTTCTCTTCTTCAGAAACGCTTTCCTTGCCATTGCCAGTCTACATTTTATATCCTCTCTACTTCGACCATCATCAGTTATTATACTCCCTAAATAGCAAAACTCCTTTACTACTTTAAGTGTCTCATTTCCTAATCTAATCCCCTCAGCATCACCCGATTTAATTTGACTACATTCCATTATCCTCGTTTTGCTTTTGTTGATGTTCATCTTATATCCTCCTTTCAAGACACTGTCCATTCCGTTCAACTGCTCTTCCAAGTCCTTTGCTGTCTCTGACAGAATTACAATGTCATCGGCGAACCTCAAAGTTTTTACTTCTTCTCCATGGATTTTAATACCAACTCCGAATTTTTCTTTTGCTTCCTTTACTGCTTGCTCAATATACAGATTGAATAACGTCGGGGAGAGACTACAACCCTGTCTCACTCCTTTCCCAACCACTGCTTCCCTTTCATGCCCCTCGACTCTTATAACTGCCATCTGGTTTCTGTACAAATTGTAAATAGCCTTTCGCTCCCTGTATTTTACCCCTGCCACCTTCAGAATTTGGAAGAGAGTATTCCAATTAACGTTGTCAAAAGCTTTCTCTAAGTCTACAAATGCTAGAAACGTAGGTTTGCCTTTTCTTAATCTTTCTTCTAAGATAAGTCGTAAGGTTAATATTGCCTCACGTGTTCCAACATTTCTACGGAATCCAAACTGATCTTCCCCGAGGTCCGCTTCTACCAGTTTTTCCATTCGTCTGTAAAGAATTCGCGTTAGTATTTTGCAGCTGTGACTTATTAAACTGATAGTTCGGTAATTTTCACATCTGTCAACACCTGCTTTCTTTGGTATTGGAATTATTATATTCTTCTTGAAGTCTGTGGGTATTTCGCCTGTCTCATACATCTTGCTCACCAGATGGTAGAGTTTTGTCATGACTGGCTCTCCCAAGGCCATCAGTAGTTCTAATGGAATGTTGTCTACTCCCGGGGCCTTGTTTCGACTCAGGTCTTTCAGTGCTCTGTCAAACTCTTCACGCAGTATCTTATCTCCCATTTCATCTTCATCTACATCCTCTTCCATTGCCATAATACTGTCCTCAAGTACATCGCCCTTGTATAAACCCTCTATATACTCCTTCCACCTTTCTGCCTTCCCTTCTTTGCTTAGAACTGGGTTGCCACCTGAGCCCTTGATATTCATACAAGTGGTTCTCTTCTCTCCAAAGGTCTCTTTAATTTTCCTGTAGGCAGTATCTATCTTACCCCTAGTGAGACAAGCCTCTACATCCTTACATTTGTCCTCTAGCCATCCCTGCTTAGCCATTTTGCACTTCCTGTCGATCTCATTTTTGAGACGTTTGTATTCCCTTTTGCCTGCTTCATTTACTGCATTTTTATATTTTCTCCTTTCATCAATTAAATTCAATATTTCTTCTGTTACCCAAGGATTTCTATTAGCCTTCGTCTTTTTACCTACTTGATCCTCTGCTGCCTTCACTACTTCATCCCTCAGAGCTACCCATTCTTCTTCTACTGTATTTCTTTCCCCCATTCCTGTCAATTGTTCCCTTATGCTCTCCCTGAAACTCTCTACAACCTCTGGTTCTTTCAGTTTATCCAGGTCCCATCTCCTTAAATTCCCACCTTTTTGCAGTTTCTTCAGTTTCAATCTGCAGTTCATAACCAATAGATTGTGGTCAGAATCCACATCTGCCCCTGGAAATGTCTTACAATTTAAAACCTGGTTCCTAAATCTCTGTCTTACCATTATATAATCTTCCAGGTATACAACCTTCTTTTATGATTCTTGAACCAAGTGTTAGCTATGGTTAAGTTATGCTCTGTGCAAAATTCTACAAGGCGGCTTCCTCTTTCATTCCTTCCCCCCAATCCATATTCACCTACTATGTTTCCTTCTCTCCCTTTGCCTACTGACGAATTCCAGTCACCCATGACTATTAAATTTTCGTCTCCCTTCACTACCTGAATAATTTCTTTTATCTCGTCATACATTTCATCAATTTCTTCATCATCTGCAGAGCTAGTTGGCATATAAACTTGTACTACTGTAGTAGGCATGGGCTTTGTGTCTATCTTGGCCACAATAATGCGTTCACTATGCTGTTTGTAGTAGCTAACCCGCACTCCTATTTTTTTATTCATTATTAAACCTACTCCTGCATTACCCCTATTTGATTTTGTATTTATAACCCTGTAATCACCTGACCATAAGTCTTGTTCCTCCTGCCACCGGACTTCACTAATTCCCACTATATCTAACTTTAACCTATCCATTTCCCTTTTTAAATTTTCTAACCTACCTGCCCGATTAAGGGATCTGACATTCCACGCTCCGATCCGTAGAATGCCAGTTTTCTTTCTCCTGATAATGACGTCCTCTTGAGTAGTCCCCGCCCGGAGATCCGAATGGGGGACTATTTTACCTCCGGAATATTTTACCCAAGAGGACGCCATCATCATTTTATCATACAGTAAAGCTGCATGTCCTCGGGAAAAATTACGGCTGTAGTTTCCCCTTGCTTTCAGCCGTTCGCAGTACCAGCACAGCAAGGCCGTTTTGGTTAATGTTACACGGCCAGATCAGTCAATCATCCAGACTGTTGCCCTCGCAACTACTGAAAAGGCTGCTGCCCCTCTTCAGGAACCACATGTTTGTCTGGCCTCTCAACAGATACCCCTCCGTTGTGGTTGCACCTACGGTACGGCCATCTGTATCGCTGAGGCACGCAAGCCTCCCCACCAACGGCAAGGTCCATGGTTCATGGGGGAAGGACACTGAACATGTACAGTCAATATTACATTTTCTGTTCTTAGTCACTGGGTTTTGCCAGAGAGAGGTGCAAATCCTCTATTCAGTTGGTACTTGCTAATACAAATTCCGTTTTTCACCTAGGATATATTGTCACAAGTCAAGTAAGGCATTCTTCTCGGCACTTTTTACTGCCACAGGATAGGGAAAGCTGTGTTATTATCCAGAGGTAGGTTCCTTTTCCCAGCACCTCTCAGCTTCTTTGAAACGCTTCGACGAATCCACGATTGCTGAATGTCGTTTTTTTCCTTCCAGTTAGTGTAGTAGGGTTGTCAGGTGGAGTACTCAGGTATTTGAATGAACCTCTGTGCAGCCCGTGATCTAGTGCGCTAAGAACCCTGAAACCGTCTGGTTCCATCTTGCGTGGAAGGAATCCGTTGTTCTTTGCTTTGGCAGTCAGTGGGGTCAAGTTATCTGTGTGAAAGAATATATATATATATATATATATATATATATATATATATATATATATATATATATAACTGAAAGTGTTCCCAACAGAGTTCAAGCATAGAGTCGACACCAATAGATGACCGGAGACCTTTGATTAGATGGTCTATTTAGTAGTAATGTTTTATTTAAGAATAGTGTGGGAACGCCTGAAAAAATCCACTGCCTTACTTTCGACTCTGTCGTTTAGTACATTGTCTTCATGTTTTATCAAAGGACAATATAACTCCTGTTCTGTATTGAAATCCATTTTATGGCCTTTATGTTATTGGTGTAGTCTTAGTGTTTTCCAAACATATCCTGTGTTGTCAGCATATATTACTGTCGTTATTGTGTGTTTGTTATGTGTTCTGAATATCTATTACGATAAAGTATACCAGTTTTTACTAGGTGTAAAATGGAACATTCTGTCACATTACATATTACTGCATCTGGATATGGGTCATTATCACGATTTACACTGTATATTCGTTTCTACTGCAAAGAATACTATTATAATGTGGTGTTTTATCGAGTAGTTTGGAATCTTTTGTGATACACCGCCAATGTTAGTGATACTAGCTATTCACATACTTCTGTTTTGCTACTGTGTAATTTTGTTCAGTAATGCGTTAGAGACGGAGGAAGAGCAGTCGTTGGATGGTGCGATCTTTATCACTGTGTCTGCCTCCAGTGGGATACTTCCTTTGCTGAAAGGTCTTTTGGTTGCCCTTTTTGTATCATTGACCTACATGAAGCCTTTTTCGGAAAGTAGTGACCAGATAAGACTGCCAGAATCGTGAAGTCTCTTTCCTACACATTTTGGGTGTTATCAGTGTATCTTATCATTGATTTCCATTAACCTTGAATTTTAATCCGGCATTGTATGGTTTGCTACTAATAACGAACCGAATGTAAACACGAATCCAATTGTCAAGCGGGCTCTTGAATCTAAGAACAGCCAATTAGAAAAGAAAATAGCTTAGGTCACAGAAATATCAGGTCCATCCAGTAAGTGGTTCAAATTTCCTCCGACGATTGCTGTGTGCTATCTAGTGATATTTTATATTTGAAGAACACGGTTCTTTTTAATACTTCATTCCAACGTCCCGCGGCGTTATTTCAATCATTTTATTTGGTTGTGATTTGATTGATTGTGGGTTATGTAATGTCATGAATGTTTGAATAACCATACAGTAAGAAATTAAAGGGAGCTTCGTTTTTCGTTGTATGTACCTCTACCATTTCTTCTTCGGCAAGTGACTTTTAGATCTCTATAACTGATGGCTGTTAGTTAAGAGTACCTCCGTTTATTCTTCGAAATATTTCGTACCAATTTCAAATAAGTCAGACAGGTATTTTAACACACTTTCTCAGCTCTCTCAAACTACCTGTTGCATAATCCTTTGTAAATGGTGTAGCACAAAACAGCGAGGAGCACTCCAACTTAGGACTGATAAGTATATCTCTTCACAATCGATCGACTTTGAGAAAGGAGAATATTTTTTCCTGAAAGAAGCTTCAGTGTTTCAGAGGGAACTGAGGGAAAAATAAAGAAAACGAGAAACTATACTCAGTAAATACGTCTCCAATAGTTTAGTCACAAAAATTACTGTTATTAAACAATTACAATGTAGACAAAAGTAGAGCGGTAAAAGTATTCAGTATCGTTATATTATCTCTTTAGTGGCAGTTGGGTGCCCGTACGTTGGTAGGACTCCACCGTCATGCTTTGATGTCCGATGCAGTGGTATATGCATTATCCTGTAACAAAATCAAACAGAATTACATTGTTACAGTTGACTGGATAAAGAAATGCTTCTCAGCCAAATAATCTCTGTAACACCAAGTGACATGAATGTATGAAGATGATATCGAAAATGGAACTGTTGACAGTATCAACTCGAATTTGAAAATGAAAGACGTCAAAGAGGGCAATCCTCGATTACATGATAATCATATTACTTGTAATAACAGTAAGGCTCAAGAGAAAAAAATTCTACAGGAAAACGTCTGCAGGATATGTTTGTAATTATAGAGTATCTACATGTACTGTATACACTGGTACCCAAAACATTATGACAACCTTCTTAATAGCTTGTTTGTCCGACTTTGGAAAGAAATACGTAACTTATTCTTCGTATCAGTGAGCCAACGGTGCTTGGGTAGCTCGGACGGTAGAGCAATTGTCCATGAAAGGCAAAGGTCTCGAGTTCGAGTCTTGGTCCGGCACACAGTTTTAATCTGCCAGTAATTTTTGTATCAGCCCACACTCCGATGCAGAGTGAAAATTTCATTGGTGGCCTTGTGGAGGCATGTAGCATTGGAGGTCTACCCATAGGTCATGTAATTCGTATAAATAATGCTCCGCTGATTTGTGTACGCGGTGAGGTTGCCCGATAGCGACCCACATGGGTTCCAAGGGATTTAAATCGGGCGAATTTGGTCTCCGGGATGTGAACGTGAGTTCACTATAATGCTCGTCAAACTACTGTGGCACGGTTCTGGCTCCGAGACACGGACAGTCATACCGCTGAAAGATGACCAAAAAAAAAAAAAAAAAAAAAATGGTTCAAATGGCTCTGAGCACTATGGGACTTAACATCTATGGTCATCAGTCCCCTAGAACTTAGAACTACTTAAACCTAACTAACCTAAGGACATCACACAACACCCAGCCATCACGAGGCAGAGAAAATCCCTGACCCCGCCGGGAATCGAACCCGGGAACCCGGGCGTGGGAAGCGAGAACGCTACCGCACGACCACGAGATGCGGGCGAAAGATGACATATTCGTCGGGGAAGACATAAAGCATTAAGGGGATGCAGGTGGTTCGCAGCTGTCAGTGTATCTTCGATTACTACGCAGGTCCCATGCAAGCGCAGGAGAATGTCTCCATAACATAATACTGCTTCCACCAGCCTGCGCATTTCGAGGAGCCACCGTTCACCTGGAAGACCACATTTGTGGGGACGACCATCGACCTAGCGTAGCAAAAACGTGTTTCACTCGAAGAGCCGACACGCTCTATTCGTTGACGGTCGAATCCCGATGGTCCCGAGCACACTGCAATCGTAATTGACGATGTCGTCGGGCCAACATGTGAACACGTAGGGGTGGTCTGCAGCGGAGCTCCATGTGCAACAATGTACAATGAACGGCGTGCTCCGAAACATTTTTACGTGCAACAGCATTATGCTCCTTCAGAAAAGATGGCAGAGATCACCATCTATCCTACTTTACAGAGCAGACAAGCCTCCGAACCCAACATTCTGTGAAGAGTCGTGGACGTTCAACCATTTAGCACCCTCACAACAGTAGGAGGTTAACATTCAATCACTTCGCCGTTACCGCGATACTCGTTCAGAGCCACTGCGTAATAATAATCTGCCCTTTGTCAAAGCCGCTCTTCATCTCAGAGTAGCTCTTGCAACCGACGTCCTCTATTATTTGCTGGATGTATTCCAATCTCTATCTTCCCCTACAGATTTTGCCCTCTACAGATCCCTCTAATACCGTGGAAGTCATCCCCCATTCATCAGCAGTCCATGCACCCAGGTCACGGATCCACTCCCATACCAGCCGTCCGTGAAACTTCCTGGCAGATTAAAACTGTGTGCCGGACCGAGGCTCGAACTCGGGACCTTTGTCTTTCGCGGGCAAGTGCTCTATCAACTGAGCTACCCAAGGACGACTCACGACCCGTCCTCACAGCTTTAATTCTGCCAGTACCTCGTCTCCTACCTTCCAAACTTCACAGAAGTTCTCCTGGATACCTTACAGATCTAGCACTCCTGGAAGAAAGGATATTGCAGAGACATGGCTTAGCCAAAGCCTGGGGGATGTTTCCAGAATGAGGTTTTCACTCTGCAGCGTAGTGTGCGCTGATATGAAACTTCCTGGCAGATTAAGACTGTGTCCCGGACCGAGACTCGAACTCGGGACCTTTGCCTTTCGCGGGCAAGTGCTCTACCAACTGAGCTACGCAAGCACGACTCACGACCCGTCCTCACAGCTTTGATTCCGCCAGTACCTCCTCTCCTACCTTCCAAACTTCACAGAAGTTCTCCTGGATACCTTACAGATCTAGCACTCCTGGAAGAAAGGATATTGCAGAGACATGGCTTAGCCACAGCTTGGGGGATGTTTTCAGAATGAGGTTTTCACTCTGCAGTGTAGTGTGCGCTGATATGAAACTTCCTGGCAGATTAAAACCGTGTGCCGGACCGAGACTCGAACACGGGCCCTTTGCCTTTCGCGGTCAATTGCTCTACCGTGAAATGCAAAGGTTCCGAGTTCGAGTCTCGGTCTGGCACACGGTTTTAACCTGCCAGGAAGTATCATATCAGCGCATATTCCGCTGCGGAGTGGAAATTTCATTCTAGCAGTCGTCTGTAATGTGGTATCAATGGCAGCCTATGCACGGTAATTCCCGTCTCGCTCGTGCTAGTTTCCGACCAATGGTGCGGGATGACACAGAATGTAGCCAGGACCATCACTTTCCTTGGATAGCAGCCGAATATGTGAATGGGTTACGGTGTGCCTAGTGCACAATACGCCGATCCTTCCTCGTCGTGGTCAGACGTGATCCACTGGATCCATGACGACGCGTATGTCAGCCGTCATTTTACCATGTAGTAGTCTACCATCGGCTGTCACGTCCGAAAGCGCCACAAATCAACATGCTGCACGATTCGACGAGCCGACCAGATGGAGACCAACAATGAGGCCTCTTTCAGACTCCGACAGGTGCTGATGACGCTGTCTCAAATGAGTTTGCGGCTCCTGCGTGCCTTTTGTAAGTAGCCTGTTTGTATGTTGCCAGTACTGTGGACTGTGCCCTCGGAAATAGATTCTGTGGTTGGACGGACTAGCAGTTAGCGAGTGGACTGGAAAGTGTACGGACATGATTTTCTTAGTGGATACTCTGTGTTGGTAGGACGTGCATTGTAAAGTGAGGTGAAATTATGTGTTTATAAGAAAACACGGAAGGAAATGTATAACGTTTGGGCAGTGGAATTATTGACTACTATATAATTTTTGGAACTGGATGTCACAGAATAAATTTTCTAAATACATTGTTTGCTTTTCAACAAAATCTTTCTTTTGTTAACCACATGGCTCCTAGTTGTTAGAGTCTATAGTAGTTAGAATCTTTTTATTTAGCTGGCTGTTGTTGCTATTTTCTGTAATTGCTGTAATTCGTGTTATGAAGATTTTCTCTGAGGTAAGTGACTTATGAAAAAGAAGAGGGTTTCCACTATCGGAATTTGTGATCGAAATGAGTTAAGGTAATTTGAGGTAGTTTGAAGTAGTTTCATATTTCCTTAATTTCGTATTTTTTGGATTTGTATTATTATTAGGATTTCTTGCAGTTCAGGGCCATTCTTTTGTGTTAATTATTGGAAGTCACGTTGTCAATGTACAGCAGTCAGATTGCTTGTATATTGTGGTTAATAAATGAATAGGTTAAGGATGAGTTGTCTTTGTCAGGGAAAATTCTGTAGGTCAGTTTAAAAAAAAAATTAAAGATAATTTCACCTTCTTGGCATTTGACGCTATTCGTGCCACTTCTGTATACTACTAGGCCTGGTAAAAACGTTAAACACGAACAACACTAATGCACTCTGATGGCCGTTCTACCTGTTGCGTAGAATTACAACTCATATTAACTGTACTCGCCTGTGGTATGTATATGTACGAAGTAATATTGATATCCGACCACGTCTTCTGGATATTTGACTTTTTTGTCAAGCAGTGTGTGTGTGTGTGTGTGTGTGTGTGTGTGTGTGTGTGTGTGTGTGAATTCCTAAGGGACCAAACTGCTGATGTCATCGGTCCCTAGACTTACACACTACTTAAACTAACTTATGCTAAGAACAACACACACACGCATGCCCGAGGGAGGACTCGAACCTCCGGCGAGAGTGGCCGCATAGTCCGTGACATGCCTCAAGCAGTGTATTTTAAACAATATTATTCGATTATTTCTAGAAAATAATTTTAAGCTTTCTGTGCATCAGTTAGTATTTCTCCATAATAAAGCAACAAAGCAACGTCAGCTATATTTACGAAGACAGTAACCTGTTCTCGAAAGAACAGTTACTGTTGATGACCGTGCAGCTTTTCCTTGGAATAAATGATGACTAACTGAAAACCTCAGCTGCCGACAGGTGTTCTTGATATACCTCGATGTGGACAGCTGAACAAGTTACTGTCTTCGTATATATAGTTAAAGGCTACCCAGCCATTGACCTTCGTCTGTGCGAATGCGCACAGGTTGCCCAAACTCTTACGGGAATCGCCAAAGCGTGCGCGAGTAATGAGTGGTTGGGCAAATGTCTATAAGGTACAATACATATGTAGAATTGTGGACAGTTGGGAATGTGAGTCTCACGGGTAGCGTGCAAGGGATAAGTCCCTGCAGTCGCGCTATTCATCTGTGTCCTCGGTGGCTCAGATGGATAGAGCGTCTGCTATGTAAGCTGGAGATCCCGGGTTCGAGTCCCGGTCGGGGCACACATTTTCAGCTGTCCACATCGAGGTATATCAACAACACCTGTCGGCAGCTGAGGTTTTCAGTTAGTCATCATTTATCAGCTATATTACTTTTTTTTCCGGTACAACATTTAGAGCTGTCAGCAGGAGGATGATATAGTCCAGGTAATTTGTTTTCTACTATTATGTGGTTAGCATAGCTTTTCTATAGTGTAACACCGCAATGTGCAAACAACAAACAAATGTTAATTAATTCTGCCCATCTCCACACACCTGTTGTACCGCGAAGTCTATTACGCTACTTGAAGAATTTTCCATCCTGATACGTGAGGTGTCTGGGGTGTGGTAAGAAATCAAAGTTAATTCTACTAGGACGTGCTGAAAAGCAATGCCTCCGAATTTTTTTATGCGGAAAATCTGTAAGCAGGCTGTTTAGGTTTTCTTATTGGTAACGCCACGTAGCGGTCTGTATGAAAATCACTAGCTGTGCTGTGTGCAGTCTGTGGCTAGTTTGGATTGTTGTCTGCCATTGTAGTGTTGGGCAGCGGCAGCTGGATGTGAACAGCGCGTAGCGTTGCGCAGTTGGAGGCGAGCCGCCAGCAGTGGTGGATGTGGGGAAGTGAGATGGCGGATTTTTGAGAATGGATAATGTGGAGGTGTGTCCATCAGAAACAATACATTTGTAAGAATGGATGTCATGAACTGCTATATATATTATGACTATTAAGGTAAATACATTGTTTGTTCTCTATTAAAATCGTTCACTTGCTAACTATGCCTATCATTAGTTAGTGCCTTCCGTAGTTTGAATCTTTTATTTAGCTGGCAGTAGTGGCGCTCGCTGTATTGCAGTAGTTCGAGTAACGAAGATTTTTGTGAGGTAAGTGATTGGTGAAATGTATAGGTTAATTTAGTCAGGGCCATTCTCTTGTAGGGATTACTGAAAGTCAGATTGCGTTGCGCTAAAAATACTGTGTGTCAGTTTAAACATAGTCATTTATAATTTTTCCAAGGGGACGTTTCATATGGCGACCCTGCCAGGATACCTCACTGGAATCTTCTGATTTTTTTTCCTTGTAGTTTGTGTAATTAGTGTAGCTATTGTTTATTGCTAGTGCATAATTGTAGAGAGAATCTCCTTTGTAGTTGCAGTCTTTCATTGTTGTTGTGGCATGCATGAAGATTTGCACCAAGTATTTCGGAGTTGCGCTTGCAATTAACTAGATATTATTTTCAATGCTATGTTAATGTGTTTTCTTATTTTGCTCTTCAAATTGTGGAATTCTGTGTTGTCGTGTGAAATATTGTGACAATAATGGCGTGTGAAAAGCGTAATACTAGGCTCCAAAGTAAACTGAGAAATGACAGTGAAGACGAAAGCAGTGTGTTAGCGCCGCTGAGTAATGAATTAACTAATGTTCAAAGTAGTAATTTGGTAATTGTGCATAGGGAAATGGAGCGGGCGGCAAATAATGGCGTAGACAATGAAACAAATAGTGAACGGGGAAGCATTATTGATCGATCGGTCGGCAACAGCTCGCCTCAGGAATCCGAAATGACAGGACACAATCTTGCAAATACTGTAGATTCAGGTTTTGCGTCCTCACCGTTTTCTCAAATAAGTCAAGACACATTTTCTGCTTGTCAAAATGTGAATGTTGCCGGTGCAAATGTACTGCCGAAAAGCATAGAGGAACAGATTCCAGACACTAATACATTATTATTGCAATTAATGCAACAAATGAAACCAAATCAGAGACAAACACAGCAACAGTTAGACACAATGGAACAAAATCAGAGACAAACACAGCAAAAGCTTCAAAAGTTAGACACAATGGAACAAAAGCTTCAAAGGTTAGACTCAGTGGAACATACGCTTGAACAAACACGTGAAGATTTAACTACTGAGTTACATAAAATCGAATCGAAATGTCAAAAAGTCTGTAATGACGTAAAAACACAAATTTCTAACCTATTTTTTCGCAGTATGAAAATACATTACAGAATCACGGATTAGCCATAAAAGAACTGCAAACTATTGTTCATGAAAATCATGAGACCTTGCAAGCTAAAATTGACTCAGTTGCATCCACCGATTCGGTTACGCAACTTGCAAAAACTCAGGAAAACTTAAAGGACACAGTAGATACGATTTCAACACAAATGGACACTCTGAAATTTGGTTCAGAAAAACACACTGAGGAAATAAGTACACTATCGGAGAAAGTAGCCAAACTTTCGGATCAGTTCACTAACTTATCTGCAAAGGTAGATGATGATCTGAATGACACAAGAGCCGTAGCTTTCACTGACACAGAAGAGTATGAACAAATTAGAAAATTCAAACAAAATCAGAATCAAATTAATACGCAACACAAAAGAGAAATCAGGGAAGTACAAGATCAGTTGGCACAAGTAATACAAAAATTACATATTTCAGAGGACACTCGCGCTCCAACACGGGAAGAGGGACTTAGAAATACGGAAAAGTCACAAAATAATAACACAAGCCATTTCGGAAATTATGAAAGAAATTGGCAAGGTGCACCGAATTTTGAGATGGAACCGCCGACACGACGTAACAATGACCGATATGCTACTCGCCGACACGATGATTTTGACTAAAAGCTGTTCATTACTACACGTAAATTCAAAACATTTAGGAATTCTGGCAACGAGATTCATCCACAAGCGTGGCTCCATCAATTCTCTCAATGTTTTCCTCCCAACTGGTTATTAGAGCACAGATTAGAATTTATGTGTGGCTACTTAGAGAATGAACCAGCTGAAAGAATGCGATCGGTCATTCACGATTGTCACAGTGAAGGAGAATTTTATCATGCCTTCCTCTCAGCATATTGGTCTCAAGCTACACAAGACCGAGTAAAACATAGCATCATAATGATGAAACATTTCGAACAATCTGAATTTTCCCGTCTTGTGAAATATTTTGAAGACATGTTGCACAAGAATCAGTACCTGTCAAACCCATACAGCCCCTCAGAACTCATCCGCATTTGCTTAATCAAATTACCTGAACATTTACGACATACTATTTTGGTAGGACGTTGCAAAGACGACATTGAAGCTTTTCAGGGACTCTTACAAGAATTAGAAATTGACACTGACAATCACGGAACGCGAAAACAGGAACACAACAATTACAGGTCACATCCATCACGATTCCGCGATGAAAGAAATAATAACTGGACACGACAAGGCTATTCTTACAACGTAAATCGTGACCAAAACAGACACCACCCGTATGACAACCACTGGCAGAGTAATAGTTACAGAGAAAGATCGCATTTCCGTAGTAATGAATATGACAGAGACAATCATAGAAACAGACAATTTGCCAACCAGAACTATTATTATCACGGGAGACAGAATAACTTCAGATGCAACGGTCCACCATGCAGTGATAATTCAGGGAGAAATTCTCCACCACTTAATTGACAAGAAAGAAACTACAGGAACTACCGACATGACGACAGATGACATAATCATAACGACAGACCTGAATTTCATCAGAACTGGCGGGATTCTAACAGGGCTGGGCCCTCTCGGCAAGGCGAATTTGTAGAAGTTAGGTCTCCTAATCCCAGTAACAATGCGTGACAACAAAGGTAACAGACAATGACTCGCACCGCAGGCAGCCATGTGCGCCGGCTGGCTCAGGGTAAAATTACATAGACGCTAACCTTGAGAAAAATCTTAGTATTCTTTACCGATGTACCATATACCACATGATAATTCCACTGAAGCTGAAACTCTGCGTACTAGGAAGAGTAAAGATTTACACCACATTTCACATGTAAAACCGTTTATTGAAAGATAATCTGCTTTTTAACTTTGTCTTTGCCATATGACTTTTCACTTTACATTACTAGTATGCTTTGTCAGACTTAGAATCTGTTAATATGCAACAATGTTTGAAGTTAAATATCCAATCAAGAACCAAGAGAACTTATTTAAACAGAAATTACGAATGCATTGTTATTGTGACAGACGACACAGTGTTATTGTGTGTGTACATTCTTGCTTGTTAGTTGCATGATTATGTAACGACTATAAGGCTCACATACTTAGAACATTTACCAGTACTGCTAATGAGATTTTAATGCAACATTTTGGTTTACTTGAAAATACGTTCTGGATTTAAAGTACTTTCAGTGAGATACCAGATGACACAGTGGTTAGTTTATGTGACAGCTACACGATTTTATCACGACGCTACTAATGAGTGACAATTTACAATGTTGCTTTTGCAGTGTTTCTGTTTTATATCTGCATAGTTTTTCTGTATTATTCTGGTAAATAAAACATGTTTTAGTAGTAACTTTTGTGGTATAGCTACAATGAGACTGCCTTTTCCGTAGCACAACAATACGTTACAGCACAGTACTTTCTTCATCACGGCAATAAGCGTAATAACTAAGATATCTATACGCAAAGCATTTCACTTTTGTTTATCATGAGGTAAGTACATTGGCTTCTGCAGAACTTAGTTTTCGGAGGACAATAACTATGACACTTCCACAGAGATTCTCTTACAGCAAGACGCTCATTTAGCGCTACAGGACACGTATTTGAGTGATTAATTTTGTACTTAAATCATTTATTTTTAAAGATATTTGAAGTACAATGATACAAAGGTTTTCTGTGATACATTTCATTCCATTGCTGTAATCTGTAACACCTGAGGGTATAATTACATTGCCGGCCGAAGTGGCCGTGCGGTTAAAGGCGCTGCAGTCTGGAACCGCAAGACCGCTACGGTCGCAGGTTCGAATCCTGCCTCGGGCATGGATGTTTGTGATGTCCTTAGGTTAGTTAGGTTTAACTAGTTCTAAGTTCTAGGGGACTAATGACCTCAGCAGTTGAGTCTCATAGTGCTCAGAGCCATTTGAACCATTTTTTTATAATTACATTAATCCTCAGGGGGGTACACACTTACTTGTGTACATGTGTCTGGCAAGCACAAGGAGCCCTAGCTAATATGGTATTTGCTTATAAAACTTTACACATCGGTACAATATTTCTCTAACACAGAATTACACAGCTATCTGATCATTTAACTGACAGAGACAAATATTTATTTTACTACATCAGTGACAGATGTTTACGTAATTACACAGTTGGATAACTTCACACTTATGAAATCGTATTTTGTCTGTACTTTGTGAAATGTTCATATTTTTTCGGAACCATTGTGATCCTATTAGAGCTTTGGATGATGTATTTGGTATGGGATCATGATTTTTAAAGTACATTTGAGGTAGATGAAACTTTTGACATGAGCAGAGAATTTTTTTTAGGTTTTGAAATTATTGGAGGAAGCTACGACAATTTTGGGATTTGGCTGAGGTTTTATGATGTTATGATGATGATGTGTATTACGCTGTTGCGGTATGTTTATGATCAATAAGATGATGCTACTGTATATGAGGAATTTGATTATGCTACGTATTTATTATGGTGAAATATTGAAGAAGTGTTGACGAATACGTATATGAATAATGAGTAGTGGTTAGGGACTCTGATTTGTGGAAAAGGATGTTGGAAACCAAGAATCGTACTTTAAGAGTTATGAAATGTGTGTAAATGCGTGAATGTATCACAATGCCGACGAAAACTTTTTGAACACTGTTATATTCATAGGATTTTGTTTCTACACATTTGCAACGCAAATTCTCGACCTGTGAAATTTTTTATATGAGACTGTTACTGTAATGCAAACTGGTGTCGTAAATATTTCAGTAAGAATGTTAAGTGACCACCTTCACGCAATGAGTCGTGGGCACCCATCTGCGCGACAGTCGCCTTGAAAAAAGCCATTAGTGTGTGCCTTTCACAGGCACAGGTGGAAAAAAAGGGGCCATTATCCTCCCTATTGACATTCCTTTGTAGAAAGCATCGCAAATACGACACGCTTAAACTTGAAAACATATGATAACACTGTGGAGCTCTTAATTTATGATATTTACTGAAATGCTTAATGAAATGACGAGAAATATTTTTATGTCTATACACCTGATTATGACTACTGTCTTTCTAGTTGAGAGATTTTTTTTACTACCTTATGAAATGCCATATGGCTAATGAATGATGTTTCACGCCTTCCTTTGTACATATTTGCTCATTTTCTTTAATATCTAGTTCCTAGCTGCACTGCAGTATTGGTTATTATAAAATTTAATACATGTACTAATATCACTATTTTCTGTCTACAGACCCAGGAAAGAATACGTTTAAGATATACTTTCATAGAAAAGAGAGCACAAATAGACATTTCCCTTCACAGGAATTGCATAAATATTTTTTTTTAATGACTTGCTAACTTTCTTGCAGAGTAAGTTTTTGTGATGCATCACTCTAGTCTTAAGATGTGACATAGGTAATAAACATGGCCATTTTTACTGTAATATTTTTTCTGCTTGAGCTATGTCATGTTTAGATATAAGTTATTGCATTTGCTGCTGCTGTTTGCCAAGCATAGTGCTACTAAATTTCACTTTACATTACTCTGTTAAGCCAGTGTTACTACTGATTTATTTATCTTGTTTGCTGCTCATTGCCTTATATTAGTTGTAATATTGCTGCTTGCTTTGCCAATTTGCATTTTCTTTGTCATTGCTGTTTATGTTAATTGTTTTGTACTGCTGCATTGCCTCGTCCCTTAGTTTAGCATCTGAGCTCAGTAGATTTAAGTTAGCTTAAGATGGGGTAGGCTATATGTGAGAACGAGTTGTGATGAATTGGAAGAAATGCATTGGGAAGCTATAAGAAAATGGTTTGGCCAAAAAAGAATTTTGAAAGAAGATGTGAACAGAATACAGAAAGCATGCTTGGATAGGATTTTTTTTTGGTGGAAACAAATGTTGAAATAAGGGGAAAGATCTATAGAACGAAGTTTTGGGTTGGACTGCAGTACCAAGTGTCACACTGAAAACGAACCCTGTCTTTCCTTTTGTATTATTCCGCTATGTGTTTGTCTGTTCTTGTATATTTGTGTTTTTCCTGTCTTTATGTGTTTAGCTAATAAGATTTATGTTGTAGAATTTTTCAAATACTATGTTATTTTCTTCGTAAAGATGTTTAGACATTATTTATTCTGTTCTGTTTTAATGCTCATGTGTGAAGTTGATGTTTCGAAAGTTATTCTGATCTTTTATGTCATAATTCCTGTAACACTGATGTATATGTTATTTCGATTCTTTTGTAAAGCCTGTACTACAAATGTTATCTGTATTGTTATGTTCTTTAATGATGTATTTTGTACCTTTGTAATTGTATTCTTATGTTATAAAATTGTAATTGACACCAGTTCATCAAATTAAGTATCATTTCACTGCACACGTTTCTGTTGGTCATAGTATATGGACAATATGTGAGAAGTAGGGACTGACAGTGTTTGCACGTGTGTTAATAATTCAGCAAGGGACTGGATAACAGCATTGCTGGTTCTAAGGACATTTCAAACAAAAACTTTGTGAGTGCACAAGTGATGGTTTATGGACTTGCTATATTGTCCGCAAGACTCTTCGATGGTGATTGTGCTCCTGCACAGTCGCAACAGATGGCTGCTGGCCGTCTCTACAAGGACTACAGTGGGTCTGCACCTTCGATGGCCCACCAATACCATTATTTCTACAAGGACTGCAGTTGGTCTGCACCTCTGGTGGCCCACCAATACCGTAATCTCTACCAGGACTACAGTTGGTCTGCTCTGTGATGACCTACCTACCAATAGTCTTCAAAACTTCGACCCTCTCTGCGGTGGGATTGCTCTGTTGTGGCCCATTACCTGTCTGCAAGTCAAGAGTCAGCACTGTCTTTCTGTTGGAAGGACAACACTACTTCTTCAAGACTGCATTGAAATCCACTACTTCCGTGTGCATTGTCTTTTACTGCTCAGACTTTGAGAAAAACACTGCTATTTTACGGTGAAGAACGATCAGGACTGTCTTTATGGACTGTGAGAAAATTTTAGCTTTTGATCAACATTGTATCAATAAGTGTGTGCATTTGATTTATTTGTTATTGTAATTGCGAAAAAATTTTAACAAATATGTATTGGCAGTGCCCAAAACAATTTGTAAAATTTTTTGTGGGGAGCATGGGGGCTATGTAAGTAGGCTGTTTAGGTTTTCTTATTGGTAACGCCACGTATCGCTCTGTATGAAAATCACTAGCTGTGCTGTGTGCAGTCTGTGGCTAGTTTGTATTGTTGTCTGCCATTGTAGTGTTGGGCAGCGGCAGCTGGATGTGAACAGCGCGTAGCGTTGCGCAGTTGGAGGTGAGCCGCCAGCAGTGGTGGATGTGGGGAAGTGAGATGGCGGATTTTTGAGAATGGATAATCTGGAGGTGTGTCCATCAGAAACAATACATTTGTAAGAATGGATGTCATGAACTGTTATATATAGACTATTAAGGTAAATACATTGTTTATTCTCTATTAAAATCTTTCACTTGCTAACTATGCCTATCAGTAGTTAGTGCCTTCCGTAGTTTGAATCTTTTGTTTAGCTGGCAGTAGTGGCGCTCGCTGTATTGCAGTAGTTCGAGTAACGAAGATTTTTGTGAGGTAAGTGATTTGTGAAACGTATAGGTTAATTTAGTCAGGGCCATTCTCTTGTAGGAATTACTGAAAGTCAGATTGCGTTGCGCTAAAAATACTGTGTGTCAGTTTAAGCACAGTCATTTATAATTTTTCTAAGGGGACGTTTCAAATCTTTACAGCTTTTCTGGTAAGACAAGCATTGTTAATATTCTACAGTTTTATTCTTCATGTCTACATACAGGGTGTTTATAAATGAATATCTGGGCTTTAACGCTTTATAATATTTATTACATTACACTTACAGCTATAAATGAAATGTCAAATGAAAGAGCAACTCAAACAGTTTTGTATGGCACCAGTGACTGTTTTTTGTGCCGTATCCCGGCGGAAGGTTTACGGGCCTTTCTATTTTGGTGAACCTACTGTAACTGGCACTTGTTGCCTTGATACACTAGAGCAATGGCTCTTCCCTCAGTTGGAAGAAGAGCCAGAGAACTTCATTTGCCAGCAAGATGGTGCGCCACCTGACTGGCCTAGCAAAGTACGCGATTCGTGGAACTTCAGTGTACCCAAGCGCTGGATAGGCCGCAAGGGGCCCAATGACAGGGCTTGCTTTGCGTGGCCCCCACATTCACCCGACCTAACGCCATGCGATTTTTTCCTTTGGGGCTTCATCAAGGATCGTGCGTACGTGCCTCCGCTACTAGCAGACCTCCCAAAATTAAGAAACCGGATTAAAGCTGCTGTTGCTGCATTCACTGAAGATACACTTATCAGCGTTTGGGAAGAACTCGGCTGCAAATGGTGCTCACATTGAACATTTATAAGGTTCTTGGTAAAACTGAGTTGCTCTTTAATTTGACATATCATTTATAACTGTAAGTTTAATATAATAAATATTATAAAGCGTTAAAACCCCGATATTCATTTATAAACATCCTGTATTTATTTCTCAACACAGTCATCCTGGCGACGAACACATTTCTTCCAATGAGAGGCCAGTTTGCTGATGCCTTCATGTATGTGTGACCTGTTGATGGGGCCACAAACTTACCTCAGTTTGAACCGCTTCAACGCTATCAAAGTGAAGTCCTTAAAGGAGTTCTTTAAGTTCTGAAAACAGATGAAAATCGGATGGCGCCAAGTCGTGACTGTATGGAGGACAAGCAATGACAGTGACCCCAAGGTGGTGGATTGCTGCGCTCGTGTGTGGTCCGGCACTGCCACGCTAAAGGAGAGCGTACTCCACGTGTGGACGAGCTCTTCGCTTTCTCACGCACCGACGTAGTTACGTTAAAGATTGGCATGATGAAAGCTTCAATTCGGAGCCCTCTAGCGGCAGGGGGCTGCAAATGTTTATAAATGAAGACTGAACATGTAGAATGTTCATTACGTTTGCTTTGTTTTAAAAGCTTTTAAGAGTTTTCACAAAAATTCTGAGGCATTATTTCAGGAAGCCCTCGTATTTAACTGCAGTATGTTAAACTGAATTAAATGTTTCAAATGTTACAACATTACTGGAACGATATACATTGTATTGCAACAATATACATATTAGTTTTCAGAATCCCTATGAAAAAGTTATTCAGTAGAGCAGAGAATCTAATTAATTGCAGAATGCATGTATACCCACGTAAATGACTTCTTTGAGTATCACTTACTGCGGACGTTGTTTTTGATCTTGTTACTGTGATCATGCAATTTACAGGAATGTGGCATATTAACAATTGTAAAGACATGAGTGTATGCATAGTGAAAGAGCTGTCGAAGTAGCAGTTTTCTTAGAGAGAGCTCTACAGACTGTTTCATGGGTAACATCAGATATAATCATTATAATTCGTTTTACTATCCCGAAAACATTATCTCTATAAGTCGAGTTCAATAATAAATGATTCCTTAACTTCTTGGTGAATGGAAATAAGCACAATATAATAAATTCTACAGTGTTAGATCACGAATAGTTGTACTCATGCGTACTGCAAATGTACCTGAACTATTGCGTTTCAGTGTGTCTCACATCTTCATTTTTGAATGCATGCTATGATGTAACCCCGAAAACCGAACGCTGTTGAATCCGTGCAAATCCACGTGTTTCTATATTGTAGTTAATACATTGTGGTGTTGTATGAGAAGTACTAAACGTTGAGCCTTTAAATACAATCGAATATTGAGAGAAAACTGCTCTGTTAACACCGAAATTTCCAAAAATTTAATTGTGACTTTGAAACAACGCTGGTCAAACGTCTTATGCTTCAGGGAATGGTATCCTCTTTTGAGGTAAAGAGATGTGCCTGTATCTCTGAGGCTTCGTATAATGATAGAGCAATGAACGAAGAAAAAATATCATTACGAGTGGAAAACAATGAAAACGGAAGTCTATGACTGAGAATTCCAGACAAGAGGCGAAATATTCTTCGAACTATCATCTCACGTAAGAGATAACTGGAAAGTGCGAAGCTTGAAGTACTGTGTGCAAAGTTGAAAAATGTATTGAAATTGATGATGTAAAAAATCGTTGGTTCAAATGGCTCTGAGCACTATGGGACTTAACATCTGAGGTCATCAGTCCCCTAGAACTTAGAACTATTTAAACCTAACTAACCTAAGGACATCACACACATACATGCCTGAGGCAGGAGTCGAACCTGCGACTGCAGCAGTCGTGCGGTTCCGGACTGAAGCGCCTACAACCGCTCGGCCACCGCGGCCGGCTTGATGATGTAATCTCGAACCACTTACTGACATTTCTGTGTTCTCAGTCATTTGCCATATTTGGTTTCTAAAGGTGACAGCAAGCAAGCCCACTAAGAAATGAATTCGTGTTTACATGAGGTCCTTCATTTGAGGCTAACACATCCTGATAATTTACTGCAATTGAAAGAAAGAAAAGAATTGGATACTTACATCACATACGAACGTTTTGTATTGAAAGGAGTTACGTAGGAATTTATTTATTTGTTTATTTTTGAGTCATAGCTCTCCTGACTGGTTTGATGCAACCCGCCGTAAATTCTTCTCCTGGGCCAACTTGTTGATCTCAGAACAGCACTTGCAACCTACTATTTGCTGGATATATTCAAATATCTGTCTTTCTCTACAGTTTTCATCCTCTACAGCTCCATATAGTACCTTGGAAGACATTCCCTGATGCCTTAACAGATGTCCTACCACCATGTCCCTTCTACTGGCCATTGTTTTCCACATTTTTCTTTCCTCGCCATCTAATTTTCAACTTTATTCTGTAGCACCACATCTCAAATGTTTAGATTCACTTCTGTTCCACTTTTCCCACAATGCATGTTTGCATAGCACACAATGCTCTGCTCCAAACATACATTCTCATTGTGCATGTTCCACTACCACACAGTGCTGTGCTCCAAACGTACATTCTCAGAAACTTCTTCCTCAAATTGAGGACTATGTTTGATATTAGCAGACTTCTCTTGGTCGGGAAAGCCCTTTTTGCCAATGCCATTCTCCCTTATATGACTTTCCTGCTACGTCCGTTATGGGTGGTTCTGCTGCCTATGTAGCAGAATTCCTTAACTTCATCTACTTTGTCATCATCAATCCTGATGTTAAGTTTCTTGCTGTTCTCATTCACATTTCTTCGATTTACTCTCAAAACATATCCTGGACTCATTAGACTGTTGCAAATCCTGCAGTTCTTCTTCGCTTTCACTAAGGATAGCAATGCATTCAGCGAATCTTATCATTGATATCCTTTCACCTTGAGTTTTAATCCCAGTCTTGAACATTTCTTTTATTTCCGTCAATGCTTCTTTGATTTAGAGAGTGAACAGTAGGGGCGAAAGACTACATACCTATCTTGCAACCTTTTTAATCCGAGTATTCCGTTCTTGATCTCCCAGTCTTACTGATCCCTCTTGGGTCTTGTACATATTGTATGTTACCGGTCATTCGCTATAACTCACGGCTGTTTTTCTCAGAATATCAAACATCTTGCACCGTAACCTCAGAACTGCCTATCTCGTGTCTTTAGTTTTCCTGAGGCCAATTAACTGAAGTATTTCTTCTGTTACCCATGGTTCCTTCACAGTTACCTTCTTCAAACCTTCGTTTCTCTTTCCATCTTCTGTGACTGTTCTTTTTAGAGATGTCCATTCCTCTTCAACCGAACTGCCTACTGAATTATGCTTTATCGCAGTATCTGTCGCCTTAGAGAACTTCAAGCATATGTCTTCATGCTTAGTACTTCCGTATCCATCTTCTTTTTCCATTGATTCTTCCTGACTAGCCTCTTGATCTTCAAGGTACGCCACTACTAAATTGTGATCTGATTCTGTATCCGCTGCAGCGAATGCCTTACAATCTAGTACCTGAGTTCGGAATCTCTGCCTGACCATGATGTAATCTAAATGAAATATCCTCGCATGTCCCGGCCTTCTCCAGCTATAGCTCTTACAATTCTTGAACAGAGTATTCGCTATTACTTATTGAAATCTATCGCAGAACTCAATCTGTCTTTGTTCTCTATCATTCCTAGTACCGAGCCCGTATTCTCCCGTAACCATTTCTTCTGCTCCTTCCCCTACAACAGCATTCAAATCCCCCATGACTATTAGATTTTTATCTCCCTTTACGTACTGAACTACCCAATCAATATCCTCATATAGTTTCTCTGTCTCTTCATGTCCGCCTTGCGACGTCGGCATGTATACCTGAACTATCGTTGTCGGTGTTGGTTTGCTGTCGATTCCGATGAGAACAACCCTACCACTGAACTGTTCGCTATAATACACTCTTGCCCTACCTTTCTATTCATAACGAATCCTTCTCCTGTTATATCATTTTCTGCTGCCGTTGATATTACCCTATACCTATCGGACCAGAAATTTTTGTCTTCTTCCCATTTCACTTCACTGACCCCCACTATATCTTGATTGAACCTTTGCATTTTCTTTTTGAAATTTTCTAGCTTCCCTACAACGTTAAAGCTTCTGACATTTCACGCACCGACTCGTAGAACGTTATCCCTTCGTTGGCTATTCAGTCTTTTTCTTATAGACACACGCCCTTTGGCAGTCCCTTCCTAAAGATGAGAAGGGGAACTATTCCGGAATATTTTGGTTCAAATGGTTCTGAGCACTATGGGACTCAACTGCTGAGGTCATTAGTCCCCTAGAACTTAGAACTAGTTAAACCCAACTAACCTAAGGACATCACAAACATCCATGCCCGAGGCAGGATTCGAACCTGCGACCGTAGCGGTCTTGCGGTTCCAGACTGCAGCGCCTTTAACCGCACGGCCACTTCGGCCGGCCGGAATATTTTGCCAAGGGAGCTACAACACTAAGAAGAATCGCTTCTCGGCTTTTGACAAGATCAATGTGTAGTTTTGTTTTAAGAATAGAAATCATAATCTAAATTATAAATAAACTACAGGCCACATATCCTGTGAATACGAATTACATGTCTTTAATGCTGTGCTTTCGATTGCCGTCTGCATCCTCGTGCCGTTGATCATTGCTGATTCTTACGTCTTTAGGGGCAGTTTCGCACCCCAAAAGCAAGAGAGTGCCCTGAACCTCTGTTCGCTCCTTCCTCCCTCTTTTACAAGGCCGTTGGCAGAATGAGGGTGTTGTGTTGTGTGCTGTCCTTAGGTTAGTTAGGTTTAAGTAGTTCTAAGTTCTAGGGGACTGATGACCATAGATGTTAAGTCCCATAGTGCTCAGAGCCAGCCAGAATGAGGGTGACTTCTTAAGCCGGAAGTTTTCGGCCGTCATTTCTGGGCGTACAAACTGAATGTACTGAGAGATAATGAATTTTTTTGACAGCTGAGGTGCTATTGAGCAATAATTCATTGGCGCAAGTACACTTCTTGCGTTGTCACCGGTTAAGACTGTGCAAGTCACACAATATTTCATCAAAACAACTAGTCGACGTCATTAGGTGATGGTAGTTGCTGTCGTCACTTCTACAAGATGCGACTGGTGATAGTTGAGAGGCCGGCCGGGGTGGCCGTGAGGTTCTAGACGCTACAGTCTGGAGCAGAGCGACCGCTCCGGTGGCAGGTTCGAATCCTGCCTCGGGCATGGATGTGTGTGATGTCCTTAGGTTAGTTAGGTTTAATTAGTTCTAAGTTCTAGGCGACTGATGACCTCAGAAGTTAAATTCCATAGTGCTCAGATCCATTTGAACCATTTGAACCATAGTTGAGAGGTGGCGTCGAAATTTATCGGGGCCGCAAGCACAAAATATGCATGCACGGAAAATCATTCACAGTTGGTCGGAAGTGGTGTTGTGGTCCCCAATGCCGGGAGTCGAAGATAGGCCTTCTGCGGCTGTGCATAGAGCGGTGATGGTACTATCGGACACTGCTCTGGTTGACACTGAATTAACTCTTTGCCGTTCGCTGCCTAGGGTCAGAAGTTGGGCCCTCTAGTTTTTCCCGTTTTAGTTTCATGTTAGCCGGTACTGGGCTCCAAGCAGTGTTTATTATGTATGGTCTCCCTGATGAAACCATCTCAGAACGATTATGCTGAGGATAAAACTTCTGTCTTCTCGTAAGAAATGCCCCCTTGTTCAGGTAGTGTTGCTTGATTGCTGATTTACAAGGTCACCTCAGGCGTGTATGAATATAGTGTTCTCCACAACGTTCTTGCATGGTGTGACTTGCCTGCCCAGTATACGATTTCCCTGACTGTAATGGGATCCTATACAGGCTGCGTTTCTTACGGCCAAAGTAGTCTTCGACCGAATATAAACTCTTGAAACGCATTTACTGCCGTGGTTCTTGAGGAACATTTCGATTCCTGAAGACATTACTCCAAAATACAGCATAAGAACTGTACCAGTGGGTAATCCCCGCGTCTTAAACGACGTCCATGCACTACATTCTCATTCATCGGAATGCGTTACGTATCTGTGATCTGAGGCTTTCCCGGTTTCAGTGGTTCTCAGGTGTATCGCCCGATCCCATCGTCGGAAAACCACGGTATTTGCGCAGATAACCTTTTCACCATCGTCAGGCGGCGCCGATAGAACGGTTGTCTCGCCGAAATATCCTGGCAGTACATCCGATAACCATAGAGGCATTGCGTATGTGTTTATCAGTGTAACCGTTCTGTTGGAAGACCATTCTTAGGTCTTGTAGCTCACGTGACAGATTGTCAGGATCTGGTAATATATGTGCTCTATGTGTAAGGCATCGTGAGACGCTAACACATTGCAAAGGGTATGCACAGACTTTGACCTACAAAAATAAATCTGTGCGAGACGGTTTGCGATAGACACTGTGTCCCAGAATTCGTTCGGGTCTATCTCTGACCATTACATCCAGAAACGGTAAGCTACATTACTGGACATTAAAATTGCTACACCAAGAAAAAATGCAGATGATAAACGGGTATTCACTGGAAAAATATATTATACTAGAACTGACATGTGATTACATTTTCACGCAATTTCGGTGCATAGATCCTGAGAAATCAGTACCCAGAACAACCACCTCTGGCCGTAATAACGGCCTTGATACGCCTGAGCATTGAGTCAAACAGAGCTTGGATGGAGTGTACAGGTACAGCTGCCCATGCAGCTTCAACACGATACCACAGTTCATGAACAGTAGTGACTGGCGTATTGTGACGAGCCAGTTGCTAGGCCACCATTGACCAGACGATTTCAGTTGGTGAGAGGTCTGGAGAATGTGCTGGCCAGGGCTGCCGTCGAACATTTTCTGTATCCAGAAAGGCCTGTACAGGACCTGCAACATGCGGTCGTACATTATCCTGCTGAAATGCAGGGTTTCGCAGGGATCGAATGAAGGGTAGAGCCACGGGTCGTAACACATCTGAAATGTAACATCCACTGTTCAAAGTGCCGTCAATGCGAACAAGAGGTGACCGAGACGTGTAACCAATGGCACCCCATATCATCACGCCGGGTGGTACGCCAGTATGGCGATTCGAATACACGCTTCCAGTGTGCATTCACCGCGATATTGCCAAACATGGGTGCGACCATCATGATGCTGTAAATAGAACCTGGATTCATCCGAAAAAATGACGTTTTGCCATTCGTGCACCCAGGTTCGTCGTTGAGTACACCATCGCAGGCGCTCCTGTCTGTGATGCAGCGTCAAGGGTAACCGCAGCCATGGTCTCCGAGCTGATAGCCCATGCTGCTGCAAACGTCGTCGAACTGTTCGTGCAGATGGTTGTTGTCTTGCAAACGTCCCCATCTGTTGACTCAGGTATCGAGACGTGGCTGCACGATCCGTTACAGCCATGCGGATGAGATGCCTGTCACCTCGACTGCTAGTGATACGAGGCCGTTGGGATCCAGCACGGCGTTCCGTATTACCCTCCTGAACCCACCGATTCCATATTCTGCTAACAGTCATTGGATCTCGACCAAAGAGAGCAGCAATGTCGCAATACGATAAACCGCAATCGCGATAGGCTACATTCCGACCTTTATCAAAGTCGAAAACGTGATTGTACGCATTTCTCCTCCTTACACGATGCATCACAACAAAGTTTCAATAGGCAAAGCCGGTCAACTGCTGTTTGTGTATGAGAAATCGGTTGGAAACTTTCCACATGTCAGCACGTTGTCGGTGTCGCCACCGGCGCCAACCTTGTGTGAATTGTCTGAAAAGCTAATCATTTGCATATCACAGCATCTTCTTCTTGTCGGTTAAATTTCGCGTCTGTAGCACGTCATCTTCGTGGTGTAGCAATTTTAATGGCCAGTAGTGTACCATATTTTAGTGGAGGTAGTTCTTGTGGACCACACCGGGGGTGTGTCGTCAACATACCGGGAGAAAGAGGAAGGTTGTAGAGTTGCCAATCGCTATGCTTTCACTTCAAAGTCTCTAATAAAATACTTGGGCACCACGGGAGACACCACAGGATCAGGGTGTCTTATCATAGCTACATCACCCGCTTGTTCAAACTACTGGTTATTAAATAAGGAATAGCATTCATGGCGCCACCTGCATTCTTCAGGATTTGAACCGCATTACTAACTGAGGTTTTGTGTTCTGTCTGTTTATGCAAAATCTCAGTTCTTTTCTGTTTCACTGCTTATCAAAACATTTTTCATCACATTTGAGACATCTTAAGTGTGTTCGTATTTTATTGAACTCTGTAAAACTGATGATGGCACAAATGTGCTGAAACACGTTGTGTACCAAAAAAGTAACAGAAGAAGTTTCACCAGCTGCGACATAGTCCCGAATATGAACAGTGATACAATACTGTTAAATGTTTTTCATTTGGTGTTAATAATTTTATATAGGTAAAAAACTGTATTCCTCTTTTACTTTATCAGATTTGGTTTCTATAATAGTTATCAAAATTTTAAAAGTCTGCTACATGTATTTTACTTAATGTGTTTTATCAGATTATGGTTCTAACGTAAATGATGACTATATCTAAGCCCACAGTAGCGACATCTATGAAGGATGTAGGCAAACAGATTTCTGTAGCTACTGCACTTCAGTAGGTTTTGTACGATAAAGCCAGTTGCAAAATGACTGTATGCACGGTGTGGCCTATGTTACACCATATTTTACATCTAAAAGACAATGTTATGCTAAGTATGTTTATATGTTTTGACGATGCCATTACCGCCTTATCACATTAGGACATGGTGTAGAACAGGTAGGCTTTACCTTATTTTATCTGTACATTTTCCAGGTTGTATGATAGTATTTTGTGATATGAAATGCTGTATTGTGTTGAAAGATAGACTGCCCACTAGGTACATATATTTTTTATATTGTAGATTTGAAGATGGTCATTACTGACTGAAGATAGACTGCCCCCTAGGTATATATATTTTTTATATTGTAGATCTGAAGATGGTCATTACTGACTCAAACCGATGATCGTCAAGGAATTTATATTGTGACCAAAGACTGGAATAAAAAAACGTTTAACAGAAGAAGAATTTGAGTTTTGCATGAACCGGTAAAACAACGTTGTGACCTTTTCTACAAAAAAAGATGCTCCTCTTAAAAAAAATACAAAGCTTGATTATGACTAAATATGCACTGCAGTCCTTGGTATTTTGTTGGAGACAGAGATACAAGTTACATTTTTTGGATCACAATTTTGTTAAAGGGCACGTTAGGTACTGAATTCCTTGGTATAACGTTTCGGTATTGCTTCATATCACAGGAGCGGAATTCAAACGTAGCTTACAAGTATCGTCCCTTAATCGACTTATTAGTGAGTTAGGTCAGTAGTCTCCCTCGGGAGAAAAATCGTACTAATGATAGAGCCCGTAGACTGAGTCACCTGCTGCGGAGCAGTGTGTGTGGACAGCTGAGCTGGAATGACCATTGCATTGCGTCCCATTGATTAACGTATAAGCTGGCACACAGCTTTTGTCAGTCAACCGTTGGTGCCTACTTTACAGTAAGTGGTGACGCTAGATGGTGGTGCTGAAAATGATGATACGCTCATGTTTTCTTAAAGGGAATGTTAATGGTGAAAACTGCAGTTAAAAGAGGTATGTGTGTATGTGATTAATAGAGAAGTTAAGAAGGGACTCGGTGTAGTTGCAAACCGCAAGTTCGTTTTAGCATAGCTCTGCGTCAAACTTCCTGATATGTATTGGCCGAGAAATAGAGATAATGTTTCTGACTTGAAGACACTCTTATTAGCCGTTAGCGGTTTGCATGAAGTTTACATTCGTAAATAATGTATACTCGGTGAAAGTGAGTGGAGAATATTCCACGATTAAAAATCATGCAAATTATGGAAGTCTTTATTCACCTTAATTGCGTGAAATCAAGGTTTCTAGGGAATATTTGGCTGCATTCGTCCGTAATATTTCCCTTTACTAAGTAATGATGAGTGATATTCATCTTGCCAGTGGCCTTTCGTTGTTCTTCAAATGTAGTCTTTAGATATGGTGATGGTAAAAAGATGTTTTTAAATGTGCTGTTTCGCTCGGTGGTCTTCGCTAAGTCATCGACTATTTCATTGTATGTAACATGAGCGTGTTCGTTGATCCGTATAAATATTACGTTCTTCCTGATTTGTCCTTTCCCTTGTTAGCTTTCATAATGTTCATTACCAGTGAGTTAATTTTCTTGAGAAGGGCTGGTGTCTGTATATCTTGGAGCAATCTTGTGCAATCGGTTAAAATCAGATTGTCTTCTCCTATGAAGTTGTGGAAGTAATGTAAAACTGCAGGTATAGCTGTCGCTTCTGCGAAAAATGTAGTAGTTTCAGTACAAAGTGTACCTGGACACAGGAGCGCGTTTCTCACTCTGCCGTTTCCTGTGGTTTTGGACACATCAGAGTAGAGATCGAAATATTCTGGGAAATTATCAGCAATGCAGGATTTTACTAATTGCTCTGTTCTGGCGAAAGTTATTATTGGAAAGTAAAAAAATATTGACTCCTGAAGTTATTTCACTGTACTAGCAATCAGAATTAGGATATGTTGCCGTTCTTCGGAGATAAGGCGAAATATCCTTTAAATCTATAAATATTATACATAGTTCTAATTTTTGGCAGTGTTTATTCTCTGTCTATTCATTTGTCATTGAGACAATCGCTCGTTTTCTTATCAGTGGACGGTCAACTGCAGAAAGTATTTTTGGGCAAAATATGTCTGTCGTTAATTCACATCGTAAGGCATTGGGCACTTACGTAGTTTCCGCTAACACTCAATTTTTTGACGTGGAACACATAGCTCCTTGGCAAATTTTGGTGCCATTGAATTAATTCTATCTAGTTTCGAAATTTATTTCATGTTAGCTCTGTAGAACAACATTGTTGTCCTGTGGTCCCGTCTGGCGAAGCAGCAGACACCCGTGATCGTCGCAGCAAAGGTGATGAAGATGATTGGTCTGTTGGGCTCTCAACTGCGTGGTTGTCAGAGCCCGTACAAATTCTCAAGCTTTACTCAGTCCAATCTCGCCACTTTCATGAATGATGATGAGGACAGCACAAACACCCAGTCATCTGGAGGCAGGTGAAAATCCCTGACCACGCCGGGAATCGAACCCGGGACCCTGTGCTCAGAAAGCGAGAACGCGACCGCGAGACCACGAGCTGCGGACTCGCAGCAAAGTGACATGCTAGAAAGGGTGACTCAGGACACCTCAGTAATTATGTATTCTTGCAGAAGAAGATGTATTCGGTGCTCTGACATTGCAGAAGTCTTCCACCAGACCTTCGGAAAGTACAAGTTGCGACAGCATCGGAGCACAGTCAGGTCTGTGAAGTTACACAATGGGAAACTTGGGACAGTGATATCATGGTTGGTTAATGGTCACACCTTGTGTCTCGATGTTGTGACTTACAAGGAGGCCACACGGCAATCGAATTTTTGTATTTTTTTATGTCCATGGTACTCCAGTACAGTTCGACACAGTTCTCAATAGCTGAGAAAACCACTTCTAAATTTTCCGAGGGTCTTCAATGTCCTAAAGCAAGATCTGATTTTCTAGATGCAGGGCGGCTTTTTGGTAGAATGCTTGCCTGTCACGGAGGGCCGATGCAGATTTTTAAACAAAAGTGCATGTTCTACGAATATTTCTGTGAAGCGTAAACCACCGACAGATAAAAATGTAATTTTTAATGACTTTTAAGGTTCCCATACCTCTGTCGCGGTTGAAAAATACTAACGCGAATTATTTACAGACGAATGGTAACACTGGTAGAGGCCGACCTCGGGGAAGATCAATTTAGATTCCGTAGAAATATTGGAACACGTGAGGCAATACTGACCCTACGACTTATCTTAGAAGATAGATTAAGGAAAGCCAAACCTACGTTTCTAGCATGTGTAGACTTAGAGAAAGCTTTTGACAATGTTGACTGGAATACTCTCTTTCATATTCTGAAGGTGGCAGGGGTAAATTACAGGGAGCGAAAGGCTATTTACAATTTTACAGAAACCAGATGGCAGCTATAAGAGTCGAGGGGCATGAAAGAGAAGCAGTGGTTGGGAAGGGAGTGAAACAGGGTTGTGGCCTATCCCCGATATTATTCAATCTGTACACTGAACAAGCAGTAAAGGAGACAAAAGAAAAATTAGGAGTAGGAATTAAAATCCATGATTCGCCGATGACACTGTGATTCTGTCAGAGACAGCAAAGGTCTTGGAAGAGCAACTGAACGGAATGGACGTTGTCTTGAAAGGAGGATATAAGATGAACATTAACAAAAGCAAAACGAGGATAATGGAATGTAGTCGAATTAAGTCGGGTGATGCTGAGGTAATTAGGAAAGGAGACACTTAAAGTAGTAATGGAGTTTTGCCATTTGGGGAGAAAAATAACCGATGATGGTCAAAGTAGAGAGGATATAAAACGTAGACTGGCAATGGCAAGGAATACGTTTCTGCAGAAGAGAAATTTGTTAACACCGAGTATAGATTTAAGTGTCAGGAAGTCGTTTCTGAAAGTATTTGGGGTGTAGCCATGTATGGAAGTGAACATGGACAATAAGTAGTTTGGACAAAAAGAGAATAGAAGCTTTCGAAATGTGGTGCTACAGAAGAATGCTGAAGATTAGATGGGTAGATCACTTAACTAATGAGGAGGTATTGAATAGAATTGGGGAGAAGAGGAGATTGTGGAGGAACTTGACTAGAAGAAGGGATCCGTTGGTAGGACATGTTCTGAGGCATCAAGGGATCGCCAATTTAGTATTGGAGGGCAGGGTGGAGGGTAAAAATCGTAGAGGGAGACCAAGAGATGAATACACTAAGTAGATTCAGAAGGAAGTAGGTTGCAGTAGGTACTGGGAGATGAAGAAGCTTGCACAGGATAGGATAGCATTGAGAGCTGCATCAAACCAGTCTCAGGACTGAAGACCACAACAACAACAACAACCTCTGTCGGTAAGAAAAGAACTGTTAGAGGATCATTTCGTTGTTCGTACGACTGTCTGTCCGTCCCACTGTTAAGACTCCTTTTTTCTAAGGAACAGCTAGAGGTATCTAACTGAAATTAGTGACACATTCTTGAATCATGAAATTCGACATATAGCAACGTTTTAAAGTACAAGTAAAGGAAAATATCCGAAAATGGTTAATTTGTAATTATATCACCCTAAATAATTCTTCTTTTTCGATTACAACTTACACTACTTTTGTAATCTGCCAGAAATCTCAGGAACTACTGCAGGAGTTTTGATCTGGTATATAAAATAAGATACACGAGGACGCTTTGTGTATATAATTTACAAATATTTCGTGATAACTGGCTGAGCTACGGTGAAGTGAAGTCTGCCGCTTTTGGAAACGATGCGTCTGCCATCTAGAGATGACAGGCGTAGTAAGGTCGCTCGACTCCCCGGCCACACCACCTGATTCTACTTAACATTCCCTGACAGTCTATATTTACGACAAGTACAGCACTGTAATGCTTAAAAGCAAAGTAATCGTAACTGATGCACGATTGCTCTTCCATGGATTGGAATGAGGCTACAATCCCATAAAATATCCATCGACATGTTCCACAGAACAGTTAGACATTTCCGTAACAACAACAGTCCTGTGGTCGGCTGTACCGTTTTCATCTCTGGCGACTTAATGTTGTCAGTTTTCGCTAAAGGGAAGCGAGCAGACGAAGTCATAGTATCTGGAACTGCCTATTATCAAAGCACGTTAATATATTCCATTAAGTGAAAAATTACGTAAGCAAATGAGAAATCGCTTAAAAAATTTAATCCTCAAACTAAACGTCATTACGTTCTCGATTGTCTTGGAATTCCGCTGACAGATATCTTGACAATGTCGAAATCTATACCAGAAAAAAAGCGCGGAGAATCTCGATTCTCTGGTGGATTAACTAGCTAAACCTACATAGTTAAGCTTGAACGGAACGCTCGAGGCCAGTCCTACTCGCACTTGTCCAGTTTTTTATGTTTAAACAATCTTTATTAATAATCTCTTATAAAAGATCAGTAAATAAGAACTTGCATTTGCAACAAAAGCTGGATTTGTGTGCGTGTGATATGTCATTAAAGAAAAGAAGACGTGCATTTTTTCGTAAAAAATTACGATTAGATAGAGGTTAATAAGCAAATATTTTATGAATTTTATTTTTAAATAACGTACGTATTCGAATTGATCAAAAAAATGAAACGAGGCTCGAACCAGGAATCCATCGTTTACCAGTTTCGAGCGCTACCGATTGTTTTCCATCTGTACATATTTTATACTTCACAGAAAAGTGGAACATGCACCTTTGTTCACAATTTTGCATCAGCCAGGAATCGAACCCAAGCCCCTCAACATGCAGACATAAATTCTACAAGAGAACCAGGTTGGGTTCATAAAATTTGACCTTGTTTTAGGATACTGAAAATTTCAAACTTGGTTTTCTCGAGAATTATTGAGAGTTATATGACACTTCGTTGACTGATGTTTGAGTTCTGAACTTTACGCGCCGTGTCATCTCCTTGTTAGATGGCACAACCGCTACCGTTACAGAAACAGGTCGGACTAGGCTTGCATACAGTGCACCGCCAGTCCTAGACCAGCAGCATGCAATCGTCACCAGGAGCCAGATTCGAACGGAGGTAGCCGCGCGGTCTGAAGGCGTCTTGTCACGGTCCGCGCGGCTCTCCCCTTCGGAGGTTCGAGTCTTCCCTCGGGCACGGGTGTGTGTGTTTCCATGGCGTAAGTTTAAGTTAGATTAAGTACTGTGTAATCTTAGGGGCTGATGACCTAAGCAGTTTCGTCCTATAAGATCTTACCAAGATCTTACCAAGATCTTACCACAAATTTACAAATTTTACCTTCTGCCTACACTGTCGAGAGGACTCCAGAGACCTGCTAATCACGGCTGAGTTATAGGTATGTTGTAGAGGGACATTCCCTGAGAACTTGGCTAGCGACATTCCATGCGACGCCCCCTAGTTGCTGCAGTCACTAAGTCGAAATGGAACTAATGTTTCGCCGGCTGGAGTGGCCGAGCGGTTCTAGGCGCTACAGTCTGGAACCGCGCGACCGCTACGGTCGCAGGTTCGAATCCTGCCTCGGGCATGGATGTGTGTGATGTCCTTAGGTTAGTTAGGTTTAAGTAGTTCTAAGTTCTAGGGGACTGATGACCTCAGAAGTTAAGTCCCATAGTGCTCAGAGCCATTTGAACCATTTTTTTTAACTAATCTTTCGCTATAGGAGGCACACATTTTCTCGTAAACTATGGACCGTCTCACGAAAGGTCGCTGTCTATACGCCCAGGACCGGTCTCTTTACAACATACCGAAGACTCATTAAAACCTATGATTAACAGGTCTGATGGTACACTTGTAAGTGTAAACGATTGTGACTTGGTGCCTACCATTCGGCGGGCCATCTGCTGACTAACTCCCAGCTGTTGTTGGCCCCCGGCCACGGATATCACGGTTCGAGTCTGGGCCATCGCGTTTTTCTCTCCGTCACCACCCGTACAGACACAGGCTGTCCCCGTCCATCGCCGCTTGTGCTGGCAGAAGTCACAGCTGCGAGCCGCTGCTGCCCGCACTGGGATCTACAGTCGGATTCTGCACGGCGGGCGCGCCCACACCAAGATGTGCAACCGCGCCAGGCGGCGCTGCTGAATATGACGGCCAACACTGGGGACTCCGAACGTACGGCGGGAGGCTCCTTGCTACGACAGCACCCAGTCCACTTTGCACCTTGAGGAGGGGAGAGATGGACGTTGACTGTCTTCTAGACCGCCACCACTGATGTAGTTTCTTATGGAATGAACGCAATACTTACCATTGCATGTTTCATGACGAAACGTCTATGAACCAACTCGTAACCACCAGGTACACCATTCCAAGCACGCCTTGGTGGAGAGCAGAAGGCAATCCAGACCACTAGCAGCCCAGCTGCAATAACCACTGCAGAAGACACATCCCCCCCTCCAGCAAGCCTTTACAACTTGCTATCATAGACGATTACAGATCCTGTTAGAAAATGTTCGAGGGGCGTTCAATAAGTAACTCCAAACATTTTTTTCTGAAAGCAGGTTGGTTTTAATTAGGATTCAAAATGGTTCAAATGGCTCTAAGGACTGTGGGACTTAACATATGAGGTCATCAGTCCCCTAGACGTAGAACTACTTAAACCTAACTAACCTAAGGACATCACACACATCCATGCCCGAGGCAGGATTCGAACCTCCTGAGACCGTAGCAGCAGTGTGGTCCCAGACTGAAGCGCCTAGAACCGCTCGGTCACAGAGTCCGGCATTTAGGATTCAAATACACCATATTGGTCCCCACTCTTCTGGTTCAAAACCTAATTTTCAGCATAGTCTCCGTTGAATGCGACAGCCTTACGTCATCTTACTGGGAGAACCTGTATGCACGCTTGGTACCACGCCACTTCTCGACGTCGGAGCCAGCAATTTGCTGCATCATAACCTCCCCATCATCCGCGTTCTTGCTTCCCGCAGAGTGAATCCTTCATTGGGCCAAACCGATGGAAGTCGGGAGGTACGAGATCCGTGCTGTAGGACGGATGAGGGAGAACAGTGTAATGAAGTCTGTAGGCTGGATGAGGAAGAACAGTCCAATGAAGTTTTGTGAGCTCCTCCCGGATGCACAGACTTGTGTGGGACTTTACGTTGTCATGGAGAAGGATAAGTCGTTTCCATTCGTGTAGCGATGAACAAGCTGAAGTCGTTTCACCAGTTCCCTGAGGGTAGCACAGTACACTTCAGAGTAGATCGTTGCACCATGATGGAGGACATCAGACACAATAACCCCTTCAGAGTCGCATAAGAGTTACGTCAGGAGTTTACTGGCTGAGGGTGCTGCTTTGAACTTCTTCTTACGAGCAAGGGCGATGAGGCGTCACTCCTGCATTGCCATTTTGTTTCCGGTTCTAAGTGACAACCTGTAACGATGTTCGACAAAAAAATTTCCACAATAATCCTCGTAGCGTGCAAGCAATTCCTCGTAGACGGTCCTTCACTGATCTTTATGATATTCCATTAGGCGGCGAGGAACCCAGACGGAACACACCATTGAGTACCCCAACTGGAGCATTCACTACCAGTGAGGTGATTGATTGTGCTGCGTCGATCACCTCGAATGAGAGTGTCCACACGCTCCAGTATTACAGGAGTCATAGCTGTGTGCGGCCGACCGGCACGCGGGAGATCGGACAGGTTTGCGCGACCTTGTTGCGCTGATGACAGACACCTCACCCAACGACTCACCGTGCTTTTGTTCACTACCAAGTCTCCGTAGACATTCTGCAAGCGCCTGTAAATATCTGCGATGCTCTGGTTTTCCACCGAAAGAAACTCGATGACAGCGCTCTACTTGGAAAGCACGTCCTTTGCAGACGACATTTTGATGGCAGCGTATGGCACCACCATCTATCGGAAAACTATGAAACTGCAGGGGATGAAGCGGGAACATTCCACGATGCCTCACAGTGTTTTCAGATGAAACTGGCCGAGATAGAAATGTGTTGTATTACTTATTGAACGCCCGTCGAATAGCCTCAGCAGAAAAATATGATCCTCGTCATTGTCTTGTAAGTGAGCGCAGCACGTTGAGAGAAGACTGGGTGCTCTCTATGAGATATTCAATATGCCCCGTCAATGAGCATGAGAGTCCACTACCATTCCTTCACTGGGAAAAGCTTATCGTTTAATCTCATACGCGTTAGTCCACGTTAAATCGTTCACCTGCCAAAGCCAACAGTAACCATCTTGTAAAATGAAACAGGTTTCCAACTGCGACGTTACTAAACTCATTACTCTTCTTGTTTCATCAAGGGTGGTAATACAAGTATGCTATGCATACCTTATCAGAGTACTCAACAACTTGAATAGTTGTTGGTAGCACGGTTCTCCAAAATGAAAGTTAACGCGAATGAGTAGGAAAAAGAAAACCATAATGGTAAGATACAGGATTATTAGTGTACTGCTTGACACAGTCACGTCGTTTAAACATCTGGGCGTGACGTTGCAAAGCAATATAAAATGGAACGGGCACGCCAGGATTGTGGTTGTCAAAGCGAATGGTCGACTTCGGTTTACTGGGAGAATTTGGGAAAGTGTGGTTCATCTGTAAAGGAGACTGCATATCAGACTCTAGTGCGACCAATTCTTGAGTACTGCTCGAGTGTTTGGGATCCGCACCAGGCCGGATTAAAGGAAGACGTCGAAGCGATTCAGAGATAGGCTCCTAGATTTGTTGCCGGTAGGTTCGAACAACACTTGTGTGTTACGGAAATATTTCGGGAACTCAAACGGGGATCCCTGGATCGACGGCAACGCTCTTTTCGAGGAAATCGATTGAGAAAATTGACAGAGCCGGCATTTGAAGCTGACTGCAGAACGATCCTAGCGTCGCCAACATACATTTCGCGTAATGACGACGAAAATAAGATACGAGAAATTAGGGCGCATAAGGAGGCATGTAGACAGTCGTTTCTGCCTCGCACTATTTGCGAGTGGAACAGGACAGGAACTGATTAGTAGTGGTACAGGGTACCCCTTACCATGCACCTACGGTGGCTTTCGAAGTATGTATGTAGATGTCTAAAAATTAAACAGCAGTGGGCTTTATATCGATCCCTGTGGACGGTATACCTTGGACCTACAGTTTTATTTTTCATAGGTAAGAGGACAGTGATTTTAACTTGAAAGTTGCTTATAAAATAAACGAAGTTGTTGGGCAGTTCAGTCTCTTTGCGATAATAAAGGAATGATACCATTATCGTATGCTCCTTCAATATCCACAAACGTGACAATAACATAGTATCTTTCCCCAGATGCATTTCGTATGTCCAAAGTGTGTTGCCAAATTATCCAGTGTATGAGACCGTTGTTTGCGAAAATCATTTTGATAGACTGACAGTATATCGTTCGAATCTCCACTCGAAACCATTTTTAATTAATCGTTTGCAATGTTACCGCAATGCACAACGAGTGTGCTATGGGTCTGTAGGAGGAGGCAGACCGTTTCAGAATTATTGTAATTATCTGCGTAGTCCTGTCCTCAAGAAATGAATTGCATAGACATATTCGATTGTTAATTTCCAGCAGCCATTCTTTTGGAGGTTCAGATGTGTCCTGCAGCATTGCATGCGCACACTACGACGTTACGCAGTGAACTGTACAATATTTGACATCGTGCGACGAACATTCAATCAGACAAATGATCGCCACATAATCGGAAGATTCCTGGAAATTTTGGGAAAGAAACATCCTTTTACATGGTCAGGAAACTTACTGAACTACTCGTGGAAGGTCACAATGATGAGGTATAGAGTACTGTTTCATAAAAAATGTTCAGATATTTTTGTCAAAACTATTAAACTAACTTAGTACGTAAAGAGATATAATGACTAATGATCCAACCCCGCTTTTACAACAGAGAAAAATTGACCTCCTAATGACATAGGTTTATGTTACACGATTTCGCACCTATCCAAACTTTATTAAGAGTAATTATTGGATATTAAGAGCAATTTTGGTTATAGGTTCCGCCTTTTATTAAGAGTGAGCCTACTCTCAAAATTGAAATTTATTTAGCGTTGAAAATGAATCCACTTTTGAGTATAATTTCTTTGACCCAGTACTGAACTAAGATATTAAGAAGAACTTTACGACATGTTGCTATTGCTGATTTCCAAATAATAATATTTTAAATTTAGAATTTCTCTATTTCTGTCTGTTCTTTTTATTGATATGGGTTTAGTGTAATTAACCGGGTTTGTATAATTCAAGAGCAATGAAAATAAAAAGTAAAGAAATTTCTTGATGAAACTCGTATACGTTTGCAGGGCTACCTTACATCAAATTCAGAAAGAAATTTCAGGTATCAACCATTAAGTGAATTCTCTGTCGGTGCTTGATATATCACGAAAATAATGTTAGAAGCGATACAATTTTGTGTTGTTCTGTAAATATTTGCGTAACGGAAGGAAAGTGTTTCTCTTTTAACATTATTGTTTCGAACTCAGTAACTATTAACATAAAATTTACTTGGGTACCGAGTCGTGTCATTCTGTAAATCAACATTTTATAACATGAGGCTGCTCTGTACCCAGAAAACTTTGTCGTTAACAGACTCTGGCCATAGAATCCTACACTTTAATAACTATTTTCATATGAGAAATACTCTTGTTGATGTATTACAAGTCCTGTATATCGAAAGTTACGATATTTTACATCCAATGTATCGTCAGTACCAATATTAGACGATTTATCAGAAGATTGATACATCTCCTCTGTCTCTCTCTCTCTAACAAACAAACACACACACACACACACACACACACACACACACACACACACACATATATATATATATATATATATATATATATATATATATATATATACGGTAGTCATACCTTTCAGTCTATGCCGCAACAGTTTCCTGTACTATGTAGACAGCAGACGCCCCGTTACGAAAACCGCGGCCACGCCCGTGGCTACAGCAGATGCAAAAACATTCTGTTGCATAGCTCCATCACTCACAAGCTGCACCTCATTCCACTGTGAATCAATCGTGCCGTCGGTAACAACGGACGCTTGTCCTGCATCGTCCTGTGCCACGGCCAGAGACAGGTTGCACAATATGAATGCAGCGAACAAGATTCTGGAAGCCATTTTCCCGTCTGTGAACTGGAGCGGACTACGCGCGCCTAGTCCAGGCTATGGTGTAACCGATCTCAATTAATCTCACAGACATCCGCAGATTACTCTGCAAAAATAAGTCCCAGGAAGTTGACTTCCGTGGAATATTCTGTACAGACGTTTCATGCTGTTCGTATCTCAGTAGCTAGGGCAATGCGTGGTGCCTGCTGATAAGTCGCGTCTTCCTGTTTACAGCCGATAAGCAGATAATCAGCACAATGCTCTCAAAGTCAGGGCTTCTCTGTATTAGTGACCAGCTCGCCGGGGTCTCTGCATCTACTCTACGTATTCATATACATAATGAAGAAAAATTTCTCAGATGTCTGTTTGATAAGTGGCAGTAGTTTTTGTAATCTATGCCGCAAGGAGTTCTATACATCTTTGGTAACCAGAGTTACTGTTGTTACATGTAGATGACGGATATAATAACGGGAGTTGTCGCTACAGACTTAACGCTGTGTCTACATCTACATCTACATCGATACTCTGCAAATCAAATCCAAGTGCCTGACACAGGGTTCATCGAACCACCTTCACAATAATTCTCTATTATTCGAATCCGCGTGCGGAAAAAAAAACGAACAGCTATATCTTTCCGTGCGCTCTCTGATTTCCCTTATTTTATTATGATGGCCATTTCTCCCCATCTAGGTCGGTGTCAACAAAATATTTTCGCATTCGGAGGAGAAAGTTGGTGATCGAAGCTTCGTGAGAAGATTCCGCCGCACGGAAAATGCCTTTGTTTTAATGATAACCACCCCCAACCCTGTATCATTTCAGTTGGACTCTCTCCATCATTACGTGACAACACAAAACGTGCTGCCCTTCTTTAAACTATCTCGATGTATTCCGTCAGTCCTATCTGGTAATGACCCCACACCGCGCACCAGTATTCTAAAATAGGACGGACAATCGTAGTGTATGCAGTTTCTTTAGTATATCTGTTACATTTTCTAAGTGTCGTGCCAATAAAACGCCTTCCCCACAACACTTCCTGTGTGTTCCTTCCAATTTAAATTGTTCGTAATTGTAATTTCTAGGTATTTAGTTGAACTTACGGCCTTTATAGTTGACTAATTTATCGTGCAATCGAAGATTAACGGATTCGTTTTAGCGCTCATGTGGATGCGTGACCTCACACTTTTCGGTATTTAGGGTCAATTGCCAATTTTTGTACCATACAAAATCTTCTATAAATCGTTTTGCAATTTTTTTGATCTTCTGATGACTTTATTAGCCGATAAATGACAGCATCACGTGCAAAAAACCTAAGACGGCTTCTCAGATTGCCTCCCAAATCGTTTATGTAGATAAGGAACAGCAAAGGGCCATAACACCACCTTGGGAAACGCCAGAAATCACTCCTGTTTTAGTCGATGACTTCCTGTCAATTAATGCGAACTGTGACCTTTCTGTCTAGTTACATAACTGAGTCGATATTCCATAAGAACGCAGTTTCACTGCAAACCGCTTGTGTGGTACAGTGTCAAAAACCTTACGGAGATCGAGAAATACAGAATCAATTTGAAATCCCTTCTCAATAGCACCCAGCACTTCGTGTGAGTAAAGGGCTAGTTGTGTTTCACAAGAACGACGTTTTCTAAACCCATGTTGACTGTGTGTCAATAGACCGCTCTCTTCAAGGTAGTGCATAATGTTCGAATACAATATATGCTCCAAAATCCTGCTCCACATCGACGTTAATGATATGGGCCTGTAATGTAGTGGATTTCTTCTACTACCTTTTCTTGAGTATTGGTGTGATCTGTGCAACTTTCCAGTCTTTGGATGCGGATCTTTCATCGAGCGTTGGTTGTATGTGATTGTTGAGTGTGGAGCTATTATATCAGCTTACTCTTAAAGGAACCTAACTGGTATGCAGCCTGGACCGGAAGACTTGCTTTTTTGAAGTGATTTATGTTACTTCACTATTGCGAGGATATCTATTTCTACGTTACACATGTTTGCAGCTGTTCTTGATTCGTATTCTGGAATATCGACTTCGTCTTCTTTGGTGAAGGAATTTCGGAAGACTGTGTTTCATAACTCTGCTTCGGCTGCACTGTCGTCGATAGTATTTCCATTGCTATCGCGCAGAGAAGGCACTGATTATTTCTTTCCGACAACAAACTTCACGTACGACCAGAATCTCTTTGGATTTTCCGCCAGGTTTCGAGACAAAGTTTCGTTGTGGAAAGTTTTATAAGCATCTCGCATTGAAGTCTGCCCTAAATTTCGAGCTTCTGTAAACGATGGCCTATCTTGGTGATTTTGCGTCCGTTTGAATTTGGCATGAATTTAAGCCCCATCTGGTCTACAATTACATTGTTAATTTGGAAGGAGTGGAGATTGTCTCTCAGGAAAGCGTCAAGTGAATTTTTGTCTGCTTTTTTGAACAGGTATATTTTTCGTTTATTTTTGGAGGATTTGGGGATTACAATATCCAGTCTCGCTTCTACAACCCTGTGTTCACTAATACCTGTACCCGTTTTCATGCTTGTTAACAGCTCAGGATTATTTGCTGCTAAGAGGTCAAGCGTGTTTTCAAATCCGTTTACTATTCGCGTGGGCTCATGAACTAACTGCTCGAAATAATTTTCAGGAAATGCATTTAGCAAAATTTCGGATGAAATATTGGAGTGCTTCTGTCAATAATACACCCGAAGGAATTTATTTTCTGACATTTCTCTTGTCTTAAATATGTATTAAACCCAGTAATACAATCTATTACTTCTCATTAATGTAACTTTCTTTCCGTTATACGTTTATAATAACCAATAAGAGAAGAATGTGAAAACGCTGCAATCGTAATCCAACATTATCCTTAAAATGGACTGACGAAAGTAAGGTTCGGTTTATATCCTCTCTGTGCTGTCCTATTCCGATTCGGGCAGCAGGAGATCTTGCAATTTTTGTGGGGGCTCGATTTTATGTGATATAAAGTAGACGTTAAGCTAGTATCTTTTGCAAAATCACAGTTGTGATACAAAAGCCCTTTCGGGATTGTTTACGGCTCGTACTTAAATAAAATCGCGAGAATCTGAGAGTCTTAGCTCAGACTCTGTTCCAAGTAAAATTCTCCAAATAAAATTCAAAATGACGGAAATATTGTATAGTCTGAGGTGGTATTTTTGTAGTACTATTAGAATTTTAATGTGATTTTATCATGTTTCATATTTATTCTGAAAAACGCAACTTTAATGGAATACAAATTGTGCCATATTGTTCAGCATTTGATTTAAGCGCAATGTTAGTAAACATTTTCATGACGTAGCGAAAATTGAGAACATCGTTTGCTATGTTTGGTCGGTTTCCAATGTTTCTTCCCACAGCGTTCATCCAGAGAGCTTTCTGAGTTGGACTGATGGGTGAGCTAAAGTCAAATGGCAGAAATAAAACTACTACAGAAAAAATAAACAACGCAACCAAAATTCATCAAAGGAAATACCACTTGGACGAATCCACTGACGACTGAAATGTGATCCCTTTATACTTCAGCCTATAATCAGAATGAGCAATACAACCGTAAATGACGCAAGCTGCCACCTTTGATCAAAACACTTTCACCACAAGCTAATGTTTTGGCATCTCACATGGCATACGTCGACTTCAAGTCATGAAAACTCTCCTTAATATACGTCTGCAGGCTACATGATTTGACTTGTTCCTAGTCGGAGAAGCTGGTTAGTTTGTCCCTTGGGATGTCATAGTATTGTTGCTGAATTTTGGTACGCTGTCTTTCCACGTTTGTTTACATGGAGTGAGCTAACATGTGTAATAAATTTAGCATTCTGTTGCGACCGCTAAGATTAGCGCAACATGCTTAAGGTATATTTTCGTTTCGCGAGTTGTTATTATAAACAGTGAAATTCATGATTAGGTAAAATTTATCTGGGTATGATGCATGTGTTCAGGAAATTGTTGTACCGTTCCTCACCCTTTCACATGCACTTAATGTAGAAATAAAGTCTTGCCAATATTATTTAATGCAGCAATACAGTTTTCGTTTCACACCTATATTCTTCGTGATTGTCATCTACAATGCCTGAAAGAGCCACGCAGTTTTCATTCAAAAGTAACTCAGATTCTATAACTGTGTTTTCTGAGCTATAATATAACTTAGGTCTGAGACAGGGCTTGATCCACTTTATGCAGGATTTCGAAAGTTCCTTTAGCTGACTAGAAACTCACTGAGCATGAGCTTTCTGAATACGCGTCGCATAGTCGCCTGATTAGTTTAATCTTCACGCACACGTTGTACTCAGTGTGATTTATTTAATGGTGATTGCAAGGACAAAGCAACCTGATTTATTTCAGGTCTATATGGAGCAGAGTAACTTACTACAGGCGCTATAGCAGAGAAGTTCTTCGTTACGCAGGATTAAGATCAGAGCCATGAAAAATCATTGTTTCCTGTGTTGCGAAAACAGTGAAAATTTACCTATTTCTATCTAATTTCAATGTAGCTGCACTCGTTTGTTCTATAATATAACCTTACAAATTCTTGATTGTTGTAGGGCTGACAGTTGAGTAATTGTTTCTCAGATAGTTCGTTCTCATGCTCACATCGCCAGTTATTAAAGTAAGGGAACGGATCGCCCTTTACCGTTTCCAGTTCAACGTAATAATGTTACATATAACAAGCAAACAGGTACTAAGTTGTCCAGTATTAGTTTCAGTACCGAGTTAAATTGTCACATTGGACTTAAGGACGTTGTAGCATAGACCATTCACAGAAGTTACAGTCCACAGGTTACACTGCTAACTCATTTAGAACATTACAATCATAATTATAAATACTCGCAAACATAAACATTACGAAGGTATAAGCACAAACCTAGAACGTTACAAATTCAGTGCGTAATTCCATGCCTACTAGGAATACAAAAATGGCACCAGAGTACAGGGCTATTACAAATGATTGAAGCGATTTCACAAATTCACTGTAGCTCCATTCATTGACATATGGTCACGACACACTACAGATACGTAGAAAAACTCATAAAGTTTTGTTCGGCTGAAGCCGCACTTCATGTTTCTGCCGCCAGAGCGCTCGAGAGCGCAGTGAGACAAAACGGCGAAAGGAGCCGAGAAAGCGTATGTCGTGCTTGAAATGCACTCACATCAGTCAGTCATAACAGTGCAACGACACTTCAGGACGAAGTTCAACAAAGATCCACCAATTGCTAACTCCATTCGGCGATGGTATGCGCAGTTTAAAGCTTCTGGATGCCTCTGTAAGGGGAAATCAACGGGTCGGCCTGCAGTGAGCGAAGAAACGGTTGAAAGCGTGCGGGCAAGTTTCACGCGTAGCCCGCAGAAGTCGACGAATAAAGCAAGCAGGGAGCTAAACGTACCACAGCCGACGGTTTGGAAAATCTTACGGAAAAGGCTAAAGCAGAAGTCTTACCGTTTACAGTTGCTACAAGCCCTGACACCCGATGACAAAGTCAAACGCTTTGAATTTTCGGCGCGGTTGCAACAGCTCATGGAAGAGGATTCGTTCAGTGCGAAACTTGTTTTCAGTGATGAAGCAACATTTTTTCTTAATGGTGAAGTGAACAGACACAATGTGCGAATCTGGGCGGTAGAGAATCCTCACGCATTCGTGCAGCAAATTCGCAATTCACCAAAAGTTAACATGTTTTGTGCAATCTCACGCTTTAAAGTTCTTCTGCGAAAAAATGTTACAGGACACGTGTATTTGGACATGCTGGAAAATTGGCTCATGTCACAACTGGAGACCGACAGCGCCGACTTCATCTTTCAACAGGATGGTGCTCCACCGCACTTCCATCATGATGTTCGGCATTTCTTAATCAGGAGATTGGAAAACAGATGGATCGGTCGTGGTGGAGATCATGATCAGCAATTCATGTCATGGCCTCCACGCTCTCCCGACTTAACCCAATGCGATTTCTTTCTGTGGGGTTATGTGAAAGATTCAGTGTTTAAACCTCCTCTACCAAGAAACGTGCCAGAACTGCGAGCTCGCATCAACGATGCTTTCGAACTCATTGATGGGGACATGCTGCGCCGAGTGTGGGAGGAACTTGATTATCGGCTTGATGTCTGCCGAATCACTAAAGGGGCACATATCGAACATTTGTGAATGCCTAAAAAAACTTTTTGAGTTTTTGTATGTGTGTGCAAAGCATTGTGAAAATATCTCAAATAATAAAGCGTTTATTTTGCATTTTGTTTACGACCTTCCACTAAGGAAGGGATTCTATTAGTGTTTATCTGCTCTGCGTAGTAACTAACAGTTCTTGATAAAACTTTACGTAGTTTTCGTGTTAGATTTCTTAGTGTTTTCTTGATCGTTTAGAACAGAAAGCGCCCTAAAACCGTCTTTTGTTTGTTTCGCGGCCGTTAGCCACTAGTCACTTGAATCAGCAGTTGTCTTGTGACAGCCAGAGCGAGAGCACCAGCAGCAGCGAGTACTGTTTGTATAAAGCGTTTATTTTGCATTTTGTTTACGACCTTCCACTAAGGAAGGGATTCTATTTGTGTTTATCTGCTCTGCATAGAAACTAACAGTTCTTGATCGTTAGGAGAGAAATTTATTTTGTACTTATTTGCTGCGCTTAGCTTTTAAATAGTTTTTCTGGGAAAACCTAGCGTAGTTTTCGCGTCTCGTATTTCAGTGAGTGTTTCCTGATTATCAGAGTAGCTCATCAGAAGATTATCTTGGGAATTTGTCACCGTATAGAGTAGGGTAAACATAGTCATGTGTAGGGACTGTGGTTGTTGTGAGCGGACGCAAGGAGAATTGGCCACTCTTCGTGGGCAGGTGGAGGCTTTGTCTGTTAGGCTCATCGAGCTCGAGGCGCAGGCGTCGGCTCGTAGTGGCGTTGGGGCAACTGTGGTGAGACCTATGCCTACTTCGGTGGCCTTGGAATCACATGGAACCCCTGATGTCGCTGCGTCTTCCGGCAGTGAGCATCTTACCGGTCAGCCATCACTCCAGGGTGAATGGCGGACAGTGGTGGGCTCGCGCGTGCCTGGCCGAAAGGCGAAGGTGGGATCTGGCCGCGTGGCAGCTGCCTTACCCCTTTCCAACAGGTACGGGGTGCTTCCTAGTGGTGATGACATCGTTTCCGAGCCACCACAGGATGCCTCGCCTGTTGGGCCAGTGGCCGATTCTCCGGCAAGGTCCCGACAGTCACAGAGGGCGGGCCTATTAGTTATAGGGAGCTCCAACGTTAGGCGGGTTATGGAGTCCCTCAGGAAAATAGCGGGTAGGTCGGGGAAGAATGCCAGTGTGCACTCGGTGTGCTTGCCGGGGGGTCTCGTCCGTAATGTGGAGGAGGCCCTTCCGGCAGCTATTGAACGCACTGGGTGTGACCGGCTGCAGATAGTAGCACATGTCGGAACGAATGACGCCTGCCGCTTGGGTTCTGAGGCCATCCTTGGTTCCTTCCGGCGGCTGGCTGATTTGGTGAAGACAACCAGCATCGCACGCGGAGTGCAAGCTGAGCTTAATATCTGCAGCATAGTGCCCAGAGTCGATCGCGGTCCTCTGGTTTGGAGCCGTGTGGAGGGTCTAAACCAGAGGCTCAGACGACTCTGCGACTATAATGGTTGCAAATTCATCGACCTCCGTTATTGGGTGGAGAACTGTAGGGCCCCCCTAGACAGGTCAGGCGTGCACTACACACCGGAAGCAGCTACTAGGGTAGCAGAGTACGTGTGGCGTGCACACGGGGGTTTTTTAGGTTAGAGGGACCCCCCCTTGGGCGAAACGATAAAATACCTGACGGCTTACCAGAGAGAACATTATCATCGTTGATAAAGAACGTCCGTCCTCAGAGACCAAAAACAGGAAAAGTTAACGTAATATTGGTAAACTGCAGGAGTATCCAGAGCAAGGTTCCTGAATTAGTATCTCTTATTGAAGGAAATAGTGCGCATATAGTATTAGGAACGGAAAGTTGGTTAAAACCGGAAGTGAACAGTAACGAAATCCTAGACACAGAATGGAATATATACCGCAAGGATAGGATAAACGCCAATGGTGGAGGAGTATTTATAGCAGTAAAGAATTCAATAATATCCAGTGAAGTTATTAGCGAATGCGAATGTGAAATAATCTGGGTTAAGTTAAGTATCAAAGGTGGGTCAGATATGATAGTCGGATGCTTCTATAGACCACCTGCATCAGCAACCGTAGTAGTTGAGCGCCTCAGAGAGAACCTGCAGAACGTCGTGAAGAAGTTTCGTGATCATACTATTGTAATAGGGGGAGACTTCAATCTACCAGGTATAGAATGGGATAGTCACACAATCAGAACTGGAGCCAGGGACAGAGACTCTTGTGACATTATCCTGACTGCCTTGTCCGAGAATTACTTCGAGCAGATAGTTAGAGAACCAACTCGTGAAGCTAACGTTTTAGACCTCATAGCAACAAATAGACCGGAACTTTTCGACTCCGTGAATGTAGAAGAGGGTATCAGTGATCATAAGTCAGTGGTTGCATCAATGACTACAAGTGTAATAAGAAATGCCAAGAAAGGAAGGAAAATATATTTGCTTAACAAGAGTGATAGGGCACAAATCGCAGAATATCTGAGTGACCACCATCAAACGTTCATTTCTGAGGAAGAGGATGTGGAACAAAAATGGAAAAAATTCAGAAACATCGTCCAGTACGCCTTAGATAAGTTCGTACCGACTAAGGTCCAAAGCGAGGGGAAAGATCCACCGTGGTATAACAATCATGTACGAAAGGTACTACGGAAACAAAGAAAGCTTCATCATAGGTTTAAGAGTAGTCGAATCATAGCTGATAAGGAAAAGCTGAACGAAGCGAAAAAGAGCGTAAAGAGAGCAATGAGAGAAGCATTCAACGAATTCGAACATAAAACATTGGCAAACAATCTAAACAAGAACCCTAAAAAGTTTTGGTCATATGTAAAATCGGTAAGCGGATCTAAATCCCCTATTCAGTCACTCGTTGACCACGATGGCACCGAAACAGAGGACGACCGAAGAAAGGCAGAAATACTGAATTCAGTGTTCCGAAACTGTTTCACTGCGGAAAATCATAACACGGTCCCTGACTTCAGCCGTCGCACGGACGCCAAAATGGAAAATATTGAAATAAACGATATCGGAATTGAAAAACAACTGCTATCACTTAGTATCGGAAAAGCATCCGGACAGTGATTATGCTAAAGAACTTGCCCCCTTTCTATCAGCAATTTATCGTAGATCTCTGGAAGAACGTAAAGTACCTAGCGACTGGAAGAAAGCGCAGGTCGTTCCCATTTTCAGGAAGGGTCATAAATCAGATGCGAATAATTATAGGCCTATTTCGCTTACGTCAATCTGTTGTAGAATAATGGAACATGTTTTATGTTCTCGTATTATGACGTTCTTAGATAATACAAATCTCCTTCATCATAACCAACATGGATTCCGCAAACAGAGATCATGTGAAACTCAGCTCGCCCTATTTGTCCAAGAAATTCACAGTGCCGTAGACACTGGCGAGCAGATTGATGCCGTATTCCTGGACTTCAGGAAGGCATTTGATACGGTTCCGCACTTACGTTTAGTGAAAAAAATACGAGCTTACGGAATATCGGACCAGGTTTGTGATTGGATTCAGGATTTCCTAGAAGAAAGAACACAACATGTCATTCTTAACGGTTCAAAATCTGCAGATGTAGAGGTAATTTCGGGAGTACCGCAAGGAAGCGTGATAGGACCTTTATTGTTTACAATATACATAAATGACTTAGTTGACAACATCGGTAGCTCCGTGAGGCTATTTGCAGATGACACGGTTGTCTACAAGAAAGTAGCAACATCAGAAGACTCGTACGTACTCCAGGAAGACCTGCAGAGGATTAATGAATGGTGCGACAGCTGGCAGCTTTCCCTAAACGTAGATAAATGTAATATAATGCGCATACATAGGGGCAGAAATCCATTCCAGTACGATTATGCCATAGGTGGTAAATCATTGGAAGCGGTAACGACCGTAAAATACTTAGGAGTTACTATCCGGAGCGATCTGAAGTGGAATGATCACATAAAACAAATAGTGGGAAAAGCAGGCGCCAGGTTGAGATTCATAGGAAGAATTCTAAGAAAATGTGACTCATCGACGAAAGAAGTAGCTTACAGAACGCTTGTTCGTCCGATTCTTGAGTATTGCTCATCAGTATGGGACCCTTACCAGGTTGGATTAATAGAAGAGATAGACATGATCCAGCGAAAAGCAGCGCGATTCGTCATGGGGACATTTAGTCAGCGCGAGAGCGTTACGGAGATGCTGAACAAGCTCCAGTGGCGGACACTTCAAGAAAGGCGTTACGCAATACGGAGAGGTTTATTATCGAAATTACGAGAGAGCACATTCCGGGAAGAGATGGGCAACATATTACTACCGCCCACATATATCTCGCGTAATGATCACAACGAAAAGATCCGAGAAATTAGAGCAAATACGGAGACTTACAAGCAGTCGTTCTTCCCACGCACAATTCGTGAATGGAACAGGGAAGGGGGGATCAGATAGTGGTACAATAAGTACCCTCCGCCACACACCGTAAGGTGGCTCGCGGAGTATAGATGTAGATGTAGATTGTAGAGATGTGAAATCGCTTCAATCATTTGTAATAACCCTGTATATTATGGGCATAGGGAAGAGTTGTGGTGCTAGTGATTCATTTATTTCGGTCGTAGGCGACCAGCTGGCGCTCTGTGCACCCTCTGTTTTCACTCTGCAGGCATTAACTGCGCTGAGTTTAGAGGTGAGCAGTGTGTGCAAGATTCATTCAAGGCTACAACCATGCCCCACCAACGAGTACGAACTCGTGTTGAACAATTTCAGAAATTTGAACAGGGTTGCATTTTTGGCCTGCTGGATCTGGGTGGACATATCGACGGTTTGCTGCACATGTTGGGCACAATGTATCGGTGGTTGTCACTGCTTTCACCAGTGGTCTGTTGAACATCCTCATATCTGTGGTCCAAGTTCTGGACGTCTGCGTAGTACAGATGCACATCAAGATCGACACATTGTGAGGGAACCAGTTGCCGACCGAACATCATTCAGAAAAGAAAGATGAATACAAGCTGCACCTGACGTGCCACCAAGGATCATTGGGAAACGTCTTCTTGGAACAGGACTAACATCACGTGGGCCTCTAGCACACTACCACTGACACCCTGACATAACCAAGAACGACTACTCTGGTACTGTGAAAGACGCGACTGAAGAGTGAAATGGCATTCTATTGCCTCCAGTGATGGGAGTGGGTTCAGCCTGTGTGTGAGTGATGGACGAACACGAGTACGGGGTAGACCTGGTGAGCTACAATGCACAGGATGTTGTCCACGTGCTACTGCCATTTCTTTGACAGGATGGTGATGTGCTTGTACAGAACGATAATGTACGTCCACAAACGGCTGCTGCGACGCAACGTTCTCTCCATGATGTACAACAGCTGTCCTGGCAAGAAAAATAACTACACTACTGACCATTAAAATTGCTACATCAAGAACAAATGCATTGACGGCGGGTATTCATTGGACAAGTATATTATACTAGAACTGACATGTAATCACATTTTCACGCAATTTGGGTGCATAGATCCTGAGAAATCAGAGCAACCACCTCTGGCCGTAATAACGGCCTTATACGCCTGGGCATTGAGTCAAACAGAGCTTAGATGGCGTGTACAGGTACAGCTGCCCATGCAGCTGTACCCCGATAGCACAGTTCATCACGAGTAGTGACTGGCGTATTGTGACGAGCCAGTTGCTCGGCCACCATTGACCAGACGTTTCCAATTGGTGAGAGATCTGGAGAATGTGCTGGCCAGAGCAGCAGTCGAACATTTTCTGTATCCAGAAAGGCCCGTTCAGGACCTGCAACATGCGGTCGCGCATTATCCTGCTGAAATGTAGGGTTTCGCAGGGATCGAATGAAGGGTAGAGCCATGGGTCGTAACACATCTGAAATGTAACGTCCACTGTTCAAAGTGCTGTCAATGCGAACAAGAGTTGACCGAGACGTGTAACCAGTGGCGTCCCATTCCATCACGCCGGGTGATACGCCAGTATGGCAATAACCAATACTCGTCTCCAGTGTTCGTTCACCGCGATGTCGCCAAACACGGATGCGACCATCATGATGTTGTAAACAGAACCTGGATTCATCCGAAAAAATGACGTTTTGCCATTCGTGCACCCAGGTTCGTCGTTCAGTACACCATCGCTGACCCTCCTGTCTGTGATGCACTATCAAGGGTAACCGCAGCCATGGTCTCATGGTCTCCGAGCTGATAGTCCATGCTGTTGCAAACGTCGTCGAACTGTTCGTGCAGATGGTTGTTGTCTTGCAAATGTCCCCATCTGTTGACTCAGGGATCGAGACGTGGCTGCACGATCCGTTACAGCCATGCGGATAAGATGCCTGTCGTCTCGACTGCTAGTGATACGAGGCCGTTGGGATCCAGCACGGCGTTCCGTATTACCCTCGTGAATCCACCGATTCCATATTCTGCTAACAGTCATTGGATCTCGACCAACGCGAGCAGCAATGTCACGATACGGTAAACCGCAATCGCTATAGGCTACAATCCGACCTTTATCAAAGTGGGAAACGTGATGGTACGCATTTCTCCTCCTTACACGAGGCATCACAACAACGTTTCACCAGCTAAAGCCGGTCAACTGCTGTTTGTGTATGAGACATCGGTTGGAAACTTTCCTCATGTCAGCACGTTGTAGGTGTCGCCACCGGCGCCAACCTTGTGTGAATGCTCTGAAAATCTAATCATTTGCATATCACAGCATCTTCTTCATGTCGGTTAAATTTGGCGTCTGTAGCACGTCTATCTTCGTGATGTAGCAATTTTAATGGCCAGTAGTGTAGATCTCTAGTCAAGTGAAGCTATATGGGACATGGAAAAGCTGGAACGTACTCGTTCTTCACAGCCTGCAAGAACCATTGCCGAATTGCAAGAAAACGTGTAAAGTGCTTGGGAGAATCTATCACAGAATGCCTTTCGGCTCTTTTACCATCGTTTGCATGCGACAATATTCGCCTGCTGTACCCCACCAGACAGGGGTATAGTATGTATTGATGCGAATGTAATGTTTGGGCACTCTTTCCGGTGACAAGTGTTTTCCTTTTGATCTGAATCTGTTATAGAGGCGCATCCAGAAAATAAGTTTCCCGATGCAGTTTCCTCGAAAGCAGATGTATTGAGCAGGGAAAATTGGATCTGGTCATCCTGATTCAGGTTTTCCATGATTTCCCTAAATCGCTTCAGGCAAATGCCGGGATGGTTCCTTTGAAAGGGCACGGCTGACTTCCTTCCCCATTATTTCCTATTCCGATGGGACCGACGACCTCGCTATTTGGTCCTTTTGCCCAAAACATCCAACCGAGAAAATTGCGCATGGGTAGCAGATCTATGACGTGTCAATCAAATGGCGGCCGGACAGATCCCGTCTGTTGCCAGTACCGCGGCAGCAGTGCACCGAAATGGCGTCTATTATTCGTTCGCCCGCCGCCTGTGAGGTTAGGTCAGTGATAAAGTTCCTTAATGCAAAAAACATAGCGCCCATCGAAATTCAGCATCAGATCTGTCAGGACTGCGGATAGACCATCATGAGCAAACAGACGATACGTCGCTTGTGTAGGCTTTTTTCAGAAGATCCTCAAAGTGGCAATGATGAAGGGCGCAGTGGGCGATCGTCTCTCATCAATGATCACCTGGTTGAACTGATGCGGCAGCGCGTCCTGGAGAACCGTCGCTTCACGATTATGGATCCCAGCAGCCATTTTCCGCGGGTATCGCTATTCTTGTTGCATGAAATTATCAGTAAGCAGCTGCTGTTCAATCAAGAAATTGTGTGCCAAATGGGTGCCGAAAAATCTGTCACCAGAGCACAAAACTTTGGTGCAGCACTGAAATTTCTGCAGCGGTATCCTGATCTTGCTCTCAGCGGTTTCCATCTTTTCTAGCACCTCAAGAAATTCCTGTCCTTCGGCCATCTTTTGGACAACGACAAAGAGGTGAAGACGGCTGTCACACGATGGTTCAGTTCACAGGCGACAGACTTCTACCACACAGGTATAGAGAAGTTGATACCACGATATGATGTCTCAATTCTTTTGGTAACTATGTCGAAAAAGAGCTCAAATATTGCTCTCTACCTGTTGCTGATAAAGCTTTTCATGTAACTATTTTGTCATTGTTTGATAAAAATAGAGAAACTTACTTTCAGAATGGCCTCGTAATATACTCCTACAATGATGAACTACCGCTCGCCTCACTTTTCAATAATATGGCCTTGTCCCTGAGGGTGTTGCATTTTTTAGCTGGATGTATGTTATCGGTAGAAGTGGTCGTCAAAGAATGACAGTTCGGCAAGTTTATTGCCTCTGGTATGTACAGTGGAACAGTTCTACCATATAATACAGCGTCGTGGAATATTTCCGTTTTTCTGTACTTCATTGCAGGGGCTATAAATGGAGTTAAGCAGTGGTGTCAATGGAACGCGAAGCGTGAAGTGGTGCAGTGCGTGGTAAGCAGTCCCAGTGTATTTTAACTTAAAATACGTCCTTAAAAGCGGAATAATAAACACGATTGTACTCTCATGTCTGTGCTAGTATTAAATGATAGCGCATGTTTTGCGTAACACTTACTGTAATTCTTGTATAGCGATTTTGGTTCCAGGTACAATACTACACACACTGAAATTAACAAACAAACAAAATTATATATAGACCAACAATGCAACTCTTCACCTCTATTATTCTAAATCAGAACTCTCTATCTACTGCACTAACTACTACACTGCCCTGAATGTAGATATTTGCTGTATATAATCGCCATTCTTTCACGCTCACTTTCCACCTTTTTAATTTACTTGGGACGAAAGGTTTGTTCGAGACGTTTTTGTGCTCTTAGTGGACAAAAAAATGAAGTCGAATGGGGGAATTTTTATCTTGATCCTGTATGCCCTGCAAGACTGTGTTCAGCGTATGATGGAGAACACATCGTTTCACCAATAAATTCATTCCATCCTCGTTATTGTTATTAAGCATACAACACGCGAATGTGATGAATGAAATCCACAGCAACGCGCTTCAGGAGCAGAACTACCATCATCTGGTTTTGTGTTCAACCCTTCATATACACGCACGTAAAAAACGCGAGGTAGTGGTAAAATGAAAATATTTGAAGACAATGGCCGCGTCTTACTTTAAAATCAGCACCACCTGATTCAGCGTTTCGCTTTTCCATATTACCATCCATTTGCTGGAGTGCTTCATTGCCTCTAGTCGTAACAGCGGTTACATACACTTCAAGTCCCATTAGCTGCCTTTCCGTGCAGTGGTTGGTTCTGTAAAGAAGTGTAATGACCCAGCTGACTGCACTAAGGCATAAAAGATTTTATATCATCCCAAACATGTTACAGGGTATGCGAATAATATACCAGTAGTCATCTATGCGAACTGACCACATGTAACGTATTGCTACTAACCTCAAGAAAGATCAATAGACCTGTTGAAGAAAGCGTTACCACTCTTTTCAATTTGTATATTAAGTACTTCATCTCATTTATCTCGCGGTGAATTCCTTCGCTACGTGTGTCATCTCTAAATCCTCTTCAGTCCCATTTAGTTGTTCATCTGTCTCATATATACATTGAAGAGCCAAAGAAACTGGTACACCTACCAAATATCGCGTAATGCTGGAGAGGACACCATGAATCCTGTAGGCTGTCCATAAATCCGTAAGAGTACGAGCAGATGGAGATCTCTTCTGAACAGCACGTTGCAAGGCACGTCAGATATGCTGAATAATGTTCACGTCTGGGGTGTTTGGTGGCCAGCGGAAGTGTTTAAAGTCAGAAGAGTGTTCCTGGAGCCACTATGAAGCAATTCTGGGCGTGTGGGATGTCGCATTGTCCTGCCGGAATTGCCCAAGTCCGTCGGAATCCACAATGGACGTGAATGAATGCAGATAATCAGACAGGATGCTTCCGTACGTGTCACCTGTCAGAGTCGTATCTAGACGTATCAGGGGTGCCATATCAGTTCAACTGCACACGCCCCACACCATTACAGAACCTCACCAGCTTGAAGAATCCCTTGCTGACATGCAGGGTCCATGGATTGATGAGGTTGTCTCCGTACCCGTATACGTCCATCCTCTCGATACAATCGCAAACGAGACTCGTCCGACAAGGGAACACGTTTCCAGTCATCAACAGTCCAATGTCGTCGTTAACGGGCCCAGGAGAGGCGTAAAGCTTTGTGTGGAGCAGTCATCAAAGGTATACGAGTGGGCCTTCGGCTCCGAAAACCCAAATCGATCATGTTTCGTTCAATTGTTCGCACGCTGAAACTTGTTTGTGGTCCAGGACTGAAATCTGCAACAATTTGTGGAAGGCTTGCACTTCTGTCCCGTTGAACTGTTCTCTTCAGTCGTCTTTGATCCCGTTCTTGCAGGATCGTTTTCCACGCAGTGATGTCGGAGATGTGATGTTTTACCGGATTCATGATATTTACGGCACACTCGTGAAATGGTCATACGGAGATGCTGTATTCCACTGCTCGTGTACTGATTATAACGCCACGTTCAGACTCACTTAAATCTTGACAACCAGAGATTGTAGCAGCAGTAACCGATCTAACAACTAACACTTGTTGTCTTCTATAGGCGTTGCCGACCGCAGCGCCGTATTTTGCCTGTTTTTGAATATGCATGCCTACACCAGTTTCTTTGTCGCGTCAGTGTATATTTTACTATCATCGGTTTGCCGTAACTGCCACATGTCTTCGCTGGTTATCGAGGCTCAGTTCGAAGCGGGACTGATCACTGAAGACAATTCTGCTCCAGCCAATGAGGTTCCAGAGCGAACACGTGTCTGGAGACTCCCCGGACAGCAGTCTGATACCAACGTGGCTGTCACCCGCCATACCTCCCGACAGCCAAGAGTGATGGTCTGGGGTGCCATTTCTATTCATAGCAGTGCCCATTTGGTTGGCATCCTCGGTCCTCTTACAGCACCGCGGTACGCCGACGACATTGTACGGCCAGTCTTGTTGCCCCTCACGGTAAGCCGTCCTGGGCTTTCATTTCAGCAAGATAACGTCCGCGCGCACATGGCGAGAGTTCCTAATGCTTGTCTTCGTACTTGCCAAACCCTACCTATGCCACTAAGGCAGTCGGATCTCTCCATTACAGGCAGGGCTCTCCAACCTACTCGGGATTTTGACGATATAACGCACTAGTTGGACAGAATTTGGCACGATATCCCTCAGAAGGACATCCGACAACTCTATCAGTCAATGCCAAGACGAATACTTTCTTGCACAAGTGCCAGAGATGGACTGACGCGTTACTGGCTTGCCCAATTTGTAGAGCTCTTTCTCTTGAATAAAAAAGCATATTTATTGATTGGCGACTCCATGTTGTCTTGTGCACAACGACCAGATAACAGGTATACTTGAAAAAAGAGACAGCATTGGTCGTATATTTTTTTACTATTGCAGAATCGATTTTCTGTCACTGAGTGACCATCTTCAGTGCTAGAAGTTAAAAAATTTTTCACATTACGATCAGAGAGTACAACATAGAAAATCACAATTACATCTGTATATGAACATTACACTTGTTAGAAACAAACCTATATTGTATAACTTAAATTGGGATGCACTGTTGACACTATGCATTACGGCGATCACATAGACTGAGGTCGCTGTTTACCTGCACTTGTTCAGCAGACCTCGGTGTGACGGGGCTTGACACGCCCTCTATGTGACATGTGTCACGTGAAGACATAGTATTATTGGTTTTGCGAATTATTAACACTAAATAACTCTTGTACTTTTGTGAATGGTGTAGTAATTCAAATTTAAAATGTACGTACAACACATAGCAGATGCAGGAGAATATCTAAAATACATTGGCATATTGTTTTTTATAAACTATGAAACATAAAATAGATCGATGATAAGTTATTAGAGTGCAGAACATGTAAAAAGCAGAAGACAATGCCAAAGAATAATAAATGAACAACATATAAAGAGGCGCAACACACGTCTTTCTTAAAAAACGTAACACCCACCATCTGGCGTGGGAAGTCAAAAGTACAACGTTCGTAATTTAGGTAACAAACGTTAATATCAAGGAGTCAATATATAAAAAATAATAACATTAATACCAAGGAGTCAAATATATTAAAAATAATCACATTACGAAACTGCCGTTACTTAATAATTAAATTAAAACGCCGTGCAAATGTAAGGTGCGAACAAGTAGTATACATCAATCATCGAGAAACCAACATGAGGAAGGACAAGTAACAGTGTCACTTATACCAAAATGTACATCGTACTTTAGAGAAATTAAACATAGACTATGCACGATATCCAGCACTTATTCAAATAGCAAAAGAATTGTTAACCTACATTAAAAATAATTACGTAAAGTGATAACCGGTTTGTATTACTTTGTGTCAACGCCTACGAGATGTCGACTGTCGTAAAATTATGTTCAGTAGGCGTCCATAAGTTCTGTAAATTACAGAACAAACAAGAAAGAAGCATCTTTTAAAAACCGAAATTAGTAATGTTATTAAAACAAACTAAAAACATGTGTGTCAATGTGTTGAGACAGTTGAAATAGCGACCATTATACGTGTTCTCGTAGCGACTACGACTGAGGCGTTGTATATAAGGGATAACAAGCAGCTGACTATGAAATGCAAATTGTGATAAATGACCACAAGTTGACTTTATTTCATAGTAAATCGGAGAAGCATTCCCAAAAATGTGTGCTTCTCGATATCGTTTGCTCGTTGAGCAGCGTGATATCTGGAGCTTTATTATGACAAAAGATCTCCATCTCTTCCATAAGGTCGAGAAGGCGACCTTTTTTACCCTTGTGCAACAATTTCAATTGCGATGTCAAATCTGGAGTTGTATGACCAGTTGCTACCAGATGGGCTGCGAAATTCGATTTTTCAGCAATATCTTTCCTCTCAAGCGCTACGTGCTCACGGAACCTTGTTTCTAATTTTCGTCCTGTTTGCCCTATGTAACCTGCATTACACGCGGCACACATAAGTTTGTAAACACCTGATTCATGTAAGACTTTGCGTTCATGAATGTTATTCCTTAAAAGCACGCCCAGTCTGTTCGCCGTCGAGAAACCTACATTAATATTTCTCTTCTTGAATACACTGGCAATTTTATTGCTAATGGGACCATAGAAAGGCAATGTGATAAATTTTTGATTTTTAGTTTCGCTTATCTCATTCCGCCTTAAATTGTCTTTACTATATTTTTTGGATGTCATCTCATAAATGTTCATGACATATTTCAACGGGTAATTATTATTTCTTGCAATTTGTTTAATTATGTTTAACTCTTTCTCATGGTTTTCCTTAGATAATGGTAATCGGAACATACGATGAAATGCAAAGTGGAAAAACGCTTTTTTGTGTTGGTCTGGGTGTTGTGAACGATAATCCAAGATGATATCTGTGAATGTTGATTTTCTGTAAATGTCAAATGTATGTTTTCCATTTTCCCTTCCAATGGTTAGGTCTAAAAAATTAATGACTCCATTCTGTTCTTTTTCAACTGTGAAAGCAATTTTGTTGTGTAAGCTATTAAATGTACTGACGACTTCTTCAATATCAGATTGACTACCATTAATAAGCAATAGCGTGTCGTCTACATATCTATAGTAGTATACGATCTTTTTAGCTACTGTTGGAAAATCTTTTAGTAATTTCAATTCAAGATAGTTAATAAAGATATCTGCCATAATCCCTGATACAGAGTTTCCCATGCTGAGTCCGTCTTTTTGGACATAGACTTTATCGTTAAATGTGAAGTAGTTATATTTTAAGCAGAATGATAATAATTCTATGAACTCGTTTATTTCCACGCTGGACATATTACTGTGGTTTCTGAAATTAGCGTCAATGATTTGTATTGTTTCATCAATCGGGATATTCGTATATAAATTGACAATGTCCAGCGAAAGAAACGTCATAGTGTCTGTAATAGGTATATCTTTTATTTTCTCTACTAATTGGGTACTATTTTTAATCGAGAACTGTTGCACAAATTTATAATGCTTATTCAAAATAGTTAAACATTTTTTCGCAATATTCACCAACGGGCCCCCTCTCCCATCAACTATCGGTCTAACGGGATTAGATTGCTTATGAACCTTGAATTGTGATCGTAACTTAGGGATTTTTGGATTCATTATCTTGAGATACTGTATCTCACGAGGGGTTATTATATTTGAAAGTGATTTAAGTTTTTCATTTAACTTTCTTTGGATCTCATTCGTTGGGTCTCTCGCAATTGATGTAATACCGTTTTCTTGAAAAAATTGTAAAGTTTTTACTACATACATTTCTTTTGTAACAATAATAACAGAATTCCCTTTGTCTGCCTTTGTGACAATTGCATTACTTTCTTGTAATTTATTATTCAAATTTTTCACTGTCAAATGGTCCCTCCTGTTTTGGTTATTTTCTTTTCCTACCTCGTTCTTCAATAGCTTTTCTACCGCTACAGCCATTTTATTCTGTTCTACCTTATTTATTTTACAACTATCCATCCCAAATTTTACCTGCACTAGTGTATTCTTAATTGCCCTCCTATCTAATTGTTTATGTATGTTGTACTTTAAACCTTTATTCAAAAGTTCCTTTTCTTCCTGATTAAATACTATATCCGTTAAATTTTTAACTCTAGGATAGAAGTTATATTTATGTTCGCCATTTAACATTTGTCCTTTCCCTTGTCCCACTAGCTTAGCTATTTTTTTGACATGTTTAGCTCTTACTTTACTAACTACATTATACACAATCTCATTTACTCTTGAGAGTAGCAAATCTAAAATTAAAGGAGAGACAAGTTCACCCAACTTGGCGTGTGCTTCGAACAGTTGTGAATTAATAACACTTTTTTTGAAAAACAGTTTCCTAATTTCACTTCTCATCAAAACCAGTTCGCATTTTTTCATTGTCACTGCGCACATTTGTCGTCGTATATTAAAATAACTCTGTACATACCGTGGGGTAACATTTTTCTTAATACACTCTTTGTTGAACTGTATATGTTGACTTGTGATCGCCAGCTTGATTTTTAACTTCTTGTATTTAAAATACGCTGCACAAGCCCAGCTAGGCAAAATTTTATTGATTGGCGACTCCATGTTGTCTTGTGCACAACGACCAGATAACAGGTATACTTGAAAAAAGAGACAGCATTGGTCGTATATTTTTTTACTATTGCAGAATCGATTTTCTGTCACTGAGTGACCATCTTCAGTGCTAGAAGTTAAAAAATTTTTCACATTACGATCAGAGAGTACAACATAGAAAATCACAATTACATCTGTATATGAACATTACACTTGTTAGAAACAAACCTATATTGTATAACTTAAATTGGGATGCACTGTTGACACTATGCATTACGGCGATCACATAGACTGAGGTCGCTGTTTACCTGCACTTGTTCAGCAGACCTCGGTGTGACGTGGCTTGACACGCCCTCTATGTGACATGTGTCACGTGAAGACATAGTATTATTGGTTTTGCGAATTATTAACACTAAATAACTCTTGTACTTTTGTGAATGGTGTAGTAATTCAAATTTAAAATGTACGTACAACACATAGCAGATGCAGGAGAATATCTAAAATACATTGGCATATTGTTTTTTATAAACTATGAAACATAAAATAGATCGATGATAAGTTATTAGAGTGCAGAACATGTAAAAAGCAGAAGACAATGCCAAAGAATAATAAATGAACAACATATAAAGAGGCGCAACACACGTCTTTCTTAAAAAACGTAACACCCACCATCTGGCGTGGGAAGTCAAAAGTACAACGTTCGTAATTTAGGTAACAAACGTTAATATCAAGGAGTCAATATATAAAAAATAATAACATTAATACCAAGGAGTCAAATATATTAAAAATAATCACATTACGAAACTGCCGTTACTTAATAATTAAATTAAAACGCCGTGCAAATGTAAGGTGCGAACAAGTAGTATACATCAATCATCGAGAAACCAACATGAGGAAGGACAAGTAACAGTGTCACTTATACCAAAATGTACATCGTACTTTAGAGAAATTAAACATAGACTATGCACGATATCCAGCACTTATTCAAATAGCAAAAGAATTGTTAACCTACATTAAAAATAATTAACGTAAAGTGATAACCGGTTTGTATTACTTTGTGTCAACGCCTACGAGATGTCGACTGTCGTAAAATTATGTTCAGTAGGCGTCCATAAGTTCTGTAAATTACAGAACAAACAAGAAAGAAGCATCTTTTAAAAACCGAAATTAGTAATGTTATTAAAACAAACTAAAAACATGTGTGTCAATGTGTTGAGACAGTTGAAATAGCGACCATTATACGTGTTCTCGTAGCGACTACGACTGAGGCGTTGTATATAAGGGATAACAAGCAGCTGACTATGAAATCCTTCCAAAACCCAGGCGATCATTGTAGGCAAAACCACCCCTTCCTTCCGCCTCCTTGATTTCTATCTCACCGTTTATGGCCGTCCCATCGCTCTCACCCCCACCCTTAAGTACCTTGGCGTCACCCTCGACCGTCGTCTCTCCTGGACTCCCCATCTCCGGACAATCCAAGCCAAGGCACGTTCCCGACTCCGTCTCCTTAAGCTCCTTTCTGGCCGTACGTGGGGTCTGGACCCCTCCACCATCCTCCACACCTATAAGTCCCTCATCCGCCCTATCCTCTGTTACGCCCATCCAGCCTGGATCTCCGCCCCCCCTTCCTTTTATAAATCCCTCCAAATCCTTGAACGCCATGCTCTCCGCCTTGCCTATCGCATCCGTCTCCCCTCCCCCACGCGGATCCTGTATGACCTTATCCCCTTCCCCCACCTCCTCCTCTTCCTCGAAAGGATACGAATCCTCTACACCTCCCGTAAACTCGATCCTCCTCACCCGCTCGTCTCCCCGATCCTCTCCCACCCCCGCCCGCTGCCGCGCCTGTACTCCCATGTCCCACCCGGTCTCCATCTCTCCACCCTCCTTACCCTCTCCCGAGGTGGCTTCCGCCAGCTCCCTCTCCCTGATGATGTCCTCCTCCCCTCCATCTACCCCTCCTATCAACTTTGATCCCCCCCCCTCCTCCTGTGTCCTATCCTTTAGGCACCCTCCCTCCCTCCTATCCCCTCCCTTCTCTTTCCTTTCCCCCCTCCCTCCTCCCCTCTCCCCCGGGCTTCCCCACCCCCTTCCTCCCTCCCCCTCTCTCCTTTGCCCATGGCATCCCTGCTCTCCCCTCTCGCTCTCCCTCTCCACTTCCTCCTCCTCCTCTCTTGGCAGGTCCCCGGACTCGCACACGCTTAGTGAACATTCGCGCGCCGGAGATCATCGCCTTCTGTGTCTCGTGTGTGTGCCGCCGTTTAGTGTTTTTGGTGTCCGCCGTCCCACTACTACGTTCACTTGTGCCGTCGGATTCGTCAGTGTTGTGTGCGCCGTGCCAATGTGTTATCAGTGTTGTTATCGTCACGTGTGAACGACTCCGTGTTTTTTGTGTCTATGTGACATCTTTCTTTTGCCCGTCACTTTGTTTCATTGCCTTTCTCCGTTTTTCTACTTTTGTAAACCGCTGTGGCTGAAGAGCGGCGTAGTGTGCCGCTGCCAGCCTACTTGCTTTGTACAAGTATTAAAATAACAATAAAGTAAAAAAAAAAAAAAAAAAAAAAGCTGACTATGAAATGCAAATTGTGATAAATGACCACAAGTTGACTTTATTTCATAGTAAATCGGAGAAGCATTCCCAAAAATGTGTGCTTCTCGATATCGTTTGCTCGTTGAGCAGCGTGATATCTGGAGCTTTATTATGACAAAAGATCTCCATCTCTTCCATAAGGTCGAGAAGGCGACCTTTTTTACCCTTGTGCAACAATTTCAATTGCGATGTCAAATCTGGAGTTGTATGACCAGTTGCTACCAGATGGGCTGCGAAATTCGATTTTTCAGCAATATCTTTCCTCTCAAGCGCTACGTGCTCACGAAACCTTGTTTCTAATTTTCGTCCTGTTTGCCCTATGTAACCTGCATTACACGCGGCACACATAAGTTTGTACACACCTGATTCATGTAAGACTTTGCGTTCATGAATGTTATTCCTTAAAAGCACGCCCAGTCTGTTCGCCGTCGAGAAACCTACATTAATATTTCTCTTCTTGAATACACTGGCAATTTTATTGCTAATGGGACCATAGAAAGGCAATGTGATAAATTTTTGATTTTTAGTTTCGCTTATCTCATTCCGCCTTAAATTGTCTTTACTATATTTTTTGGATGTCATCTCATAAATGTGATCGCCGTAATGCATAGTGTCAACAGTGCATCCCAATTTAAGTTATACAATATAGGTTTGTTTCTAACAAGTGTAATGTTCATATACAGATGTAATTGTGATTTTCTATGTTGTACTCTCTGATCGTAATGTGAAAAATTTTTTAACTTCTAGCACTGAAGATGGTCACTCAGTGACAGAAAATCGATTCTGCAATAGTAAAAAAATATACGACCAATGCTGTCTCTTTTTTCAAGTATACCTGTTATCTGGTCGTTGTGCACAAGACAACATGGAGTCGCCAATCAATAAAATTTTGCCTAGCTGGGCTTGTGCAGCGTATTTTAAATACAAGAAGTTAAAAATCAAGCTGGCGATCACAAGTCAACATATACAGTTCAACAAAGAGTGTATTAAGAAAAATGTTACCCCACGGTATGTACAGAGTTATTTTAATATACGACGACAAATGTGCGCAGTGACAATGAAAAAATGCGAACTGGTTTTGATGAGAAGTGAAATTAGGAAACTGTTTTTCAAAAAAAGTGTTATTAATTCACAACTGTTCGAAGCACACGCCAATTTGGGTGAACTTGTCTCTCCTTTAATTTTAGATTTGCTACTCTCAAGAGTAAATGAGATTGTGTATAATGTAGTTAGTAAAGTAAGAGCTAAACATGTCAAAAAAATAGCGAAGCTAGTGGGACAAGGGAAAGGACAAATGTTAAATGGCGAACATAAATATAACTTCTATCCTAGAGTTAAAAATTTAACGGATATAGTATTTAATCAGGAAGAAAAGGAACTTTTGAATAAAGGTTTAAAGTACAACATACATAAACAATTAGATAGGAGGGCAATTAAGAATACACTAGTGCAGGTAAAATTTGGGATGGATAGTTGTAAAATAAATAAGGTAGAACAGAATAAAATGGCTGTAGCGGTAGAAAAGCTATTGAAGAACGAGGTAGGAAAAGAAAATAACCAAAACAGGAGGGACCATTTGACAGTGAAAAATTTGAATAATAAATTACAAGAAAGTAATGCAATTGTCACAAAGGCAGACAAAGGGAATTCTGTTATTATTGTTACAAAAGAAATGTATGTAGAAAAAACTTTACAATTTTTTCAAGAAAACGGTATTACATCAATTGCGAGAGACCCAACGAATGAGATCCAAAGAAAGTTAAATGAAAAACTTAAATCACTTTCAAATATAATAACCCCTCGTGAGATACAGTATCTCAAGATAATGAATCCAAAAATCCCTAAGTTACGTTCACAATTCAAGGTTCATAAGCAATCTAATCCCGTTAGACCGATAGTTGATGGGAGAGGGGGCCCGTTGGTGAATATTGCGAAAAAATGTTTAACTATTTTGAATAAGCATTATAAATTTGTGCAACAGTTCTCGATTAAAAATAGTACCCAATTAGTAGAGAAAATAAAAGATATACCTATTACAGACACTATGACGTTTCTTTCGCTGGACATTGTCAATTTATATACGAATATCCCGATTGATGAAACAATACAAATCATTGACGCTAATTTCAGAAACCACAGTAATATGTCCAGCGTGGAAATAAACGAGTTCATAGAATTATTATCATTCTGCTTAAAATATAACTACTTCACATTTAACGATAAAGTCTATGTCCAAAAAGACGGACTCAGCATGGGAAACTCTGTATCAGGGATTATGGCAGATATCTTTATTAACTATCTTGAATTGAAATTACTAAAAGATTTTCCAACAGTAGCTAAAAAGATCGTATACTACTATAGATATGTAGACGACACGCTATTGCTTATTAATGGTAGTCAATCTGATATTGAAGAAGTCGTCAGTACATTTAATAGCTTACACAACAAAATTGCTTTCACAGTTGAAAAAGAACAGAATGGAGTCATTAATTTTTTAGACCTAACCATTGGAAGGGAAAATGGAAAACATACATTTGACATTTACAGAAAATCAACATTCACAGATATCATCTTGGATTATCGTTCACAACACCCAGACCAACACAAAAAAGCGTTTTTCCACTTTGCATTTCATCGTATGTTCCGATTACCATTATCTAAGGAAAACCATGAGAAAGAGTTAAACATAATTAAACAAATTGCAAGAAATAATAATTACCCGTTGAAATATGTCATGAACATTTATGAGATGACATCCAAAAAATATAGTAAAGACAATTTAAGGCGGAATGAGATAAGCGAAACTAAAAATCAAAAATTTATCACATTGCCTTTCTATGGTCCCATTAGCAATAAAATTGCCAGTGTATTCAAGAAGAGAAATATTAATGTAGGTTTCTCGACGGCGAACAGACTGGGCGTGCTTTTAAGGAATAACATTCATGAACGCAAAGTCTTACATGAATCAGGTGTTTACAAACTTATGTGTGCCGCGTGTAATGCAGGTTACATAGGGCAAACAGGACGAAAATTAGAAACAAGGTTCCGTGAGCACGTAGCGCTTGAGAGGAAAGATATTGCTGAAAAATCGAATTTCGCAGCCCATCTGGTAGCAACTGGTCATACAACTCCAGATTTGACATCGCAATTGAAATTGTTGCACAAGGGTAAAAAAGGTCGCCTTCTCGACCTTATGGAAGAGATGGAGATCTTTTGTCATAATAAAGCTCCAGATATCACGCTGCTCAACGAGCAAACGATATCGAGAAGCACACATTTTTGGGAATGCTTCTCCGATTTACTATGAAATAAAGTCAACTTGTGGTCATTTATCACAATTTGCATTTCATAGTCAGCTGCTTGTTATCCCTTATATACAACGCCTCAGTCGTAGTCGCTACGAGAACACGTATAATGGTCGCTATTTCAACTGTCTCAACACATTGACACACATGTTTTTAGTTTGTTTTAATAACATTACTAATTTCGGTTTTTAAAAGATGCTTCTTTCTTGTTTGTTCTGTAATTTACAGAACTTATGGACGCCTACTGAACATAATTTTACGACAGTCGACATCTCGTAGGCGTTGACACAAAGTAATACAAACCGGTTATCACTTTACGTAATTATTTTTAATGTAGGTTAACAATTCTTTTGCTATTTGAATAAGTGCTGGATATCGTGCATAGTCTATGTTTAATTTCTCTAAAGTACGATGTACATTTTGGTATAAGTGACACTGTTACTTGTCCTTCCTCATGTTGGTTTCTCGATGATTGATGTATACTACTTGTTCGCACCTTACATTTGCACGGCGTTTTAATTTAATTATTAAGTAACGGCAGTTTCGTAATGTGATTATTTTTAATATATTTGACTCCTTGGTATTAATGTTATTATTTTTTATATATTGACTCCTTGATATTAACGTTTGTTACCTAAATTACGAACGTTGTACTTTTGACTTCCCACGCCAGATGGTGGGTGTTACGTTTTTTAAGAAAGACGTGTGTTGCGCCTCTTTATATGTTGTTCATTTATTATTCTTTGGCATTGTCTTCTGCTTTTTACATGTTCTGCACTCTAATAACTTATCATCGATCTATTTTATGTTTCATAGTTTATAAAAAACAATATGCCAATGTATTTTAGATATTCTCCTGCATCTGCTATGTGTTGTACGTACATTTTAAATTTGAATTACTACACCATTCACAAAAGTACAAGAGTTATTTAGTGTTAATAATTCGCAAAACCAATAATACTATGTCTTCACGTGACACATGTCACATAGAGGGCGTGTCAAGCCCCGTCACACCGAGGTCTGCTGAACAAGTGCAGGTAAACAGCGACCTCAGTCTATGTGATCGCCGTAATGCATAGTGTCAACAGTGCATCCCAATTTAAGTTATACAATATAGGTTTGTTTCTAACAAGTGTAATGTTCATATACAGATGTAATTGTGATTTTCTATGTTGTACTCTCTGATCGTAATGTGAAAAATTTTTTAACTTCTAGCACTGAAGATGGTCACTCAGTGACAGAAAATCGATTCTGCAATAGTAAAAAAATATACGACCAATGCTGTCTCTTTTTTCAAGTATAAAAAGCATATTTGTTTGAAACTGTAATCGTTTGTACATCATATCTACCGTTTCCCGTCCCATTCTGACAGTTCCTTGATAGAGCGTCCTTTTTTTTTCTCTTAAAATAAATTTGATATACACGAACTTCTAAGCAGAGACGCCGGACTACTTCTTATGGTATTCTGACCCAATGGCTACTTTCTTTTGGAACAACAGTGAATTAACAGTGACGTTACTAGAGTCTCCGTCTGTAGAGAACAACACGAAGAAGACATCCATGATCTAGTAGGACACTTGTCGTCATTAAGATTAGCCAGTTTAAGAAAACCTTGAAAACTAATATAATGCGAAGAAACGCTGATTTTAGGTATTAATCAAGCACCAAGTATCTGTCACAGTTCCACTACAACACTTTTCAGTGTAGCTAAGGGTCGCTGAGAAGTGAGGTTCGAATGATTCGTAAGTCCTGAAATATGAGACTTGCTTGCTGGAAACTGCCCACCACCTGTTTCTTACAGTTAATGCTGCTGCGGAGTATCCCAAACAGTTACCTGCAAATCCAACTCAAGGGGAAAGAAGAAATTGTAATAACGTGTCAGCACCCCACTGTTGCATAAATGAAAACTGAAATGTGCAAAGTAATTTCTTCTTATATAAATAAGATTCAAACAAAAACACATTGTAATTCGGACGCAAAAGTTATTCACTTGCAGTCAAATAGCACTAATTATGTGGTAGTCTTGATTCATTACGATGATGCACATTGTTAAGAATCCCAAAACGCTAACCAAAATATAAAGAGTTCTGAATTTCTATCAAAGTTAGTATGTAAAGGTTAACGAAGCTTCTGATTAAGAGTATGATATAAAAAAGCGAAAAGAAAACCAAAACATGTATCCAGTATAAAAGTAATTTTTTGGGAATTATTGAGGTTGCTGATGAAGATTATGAGTTCAAAAACTTGTTTGTAATTTAATTCTTTATTTAGTACCTATTTACATATCAAATTTTTAATTTTAATTATTAGTTCTTGCTTTATTTACTTCTTATTTGTTTATTCATTCATTCATTTATTCATTTCTTCAATACTTATTTCTTCACACCCATTAAGAAAAAATGGCTCTGAGCACTATGGGACTCAACATCGGAGGTCATCAGTCCCCTAGAACTTAGAACCACTTAAACCTAACTAACCTAAGGACATCACACACATCCACGCCTGAGGCAGGATTCGCAGTCGCGCGGTTCCAGACGGAAGCGCCTAGAACACCTATTTAAAAGCATCTCTATGAAACACGTACAATATTGGTGTTTCAATAAACGTATACCTTTTTCATAATTATTAATGAAAAAGTTACTTAATATTAATAATTTCTTTTAAAAAATAACGAGAATATTCATTTTAAAGGATGAAATCGGAATGCAATCATTTCTTGAAAACTGCATAACAGTAATCGTGGGGCGGCGACCTCTGCCATTTTCCAAGTTATTTATTCCACTGTGAAGGAGAGAGCGTTGTTTCCGTCCTTTTTATATTTATTATATTCTTTTCAATGTTTATAAGCATCGATTATAATTTAAGTTGTACAAATGTAGCTCATAATTAATTAATTTATTATCATTTTCCAAGATTTGAAGGTTACTTTACAAAGGCAATAATATATACTTAAGGACGCGGAGCAAATGAAAGAGGAATGTCGTCGAATTCGTAACTTCATTTTTAAGCACATTTTACAATTTGCTAGCCACCCGTGTGGCCGAGCGGTTCTAGGCGCCACAGTCTGGAACCGCGCGACCGCTACGGTCGCAGGTTCGAATCCTGCCTCGAGCATGAGTGTGTGTGATGTCCTTAGGTTAGTTAGGTTCAAGTAGTTCTAAGTTCTAGGGGACTGATGACCTGATGACCTCAGAAGTTAAGTCCCACAGTGCTCAGAGCCATCTGAACAATTTGCTAGCGCATTTTATGGTATTAAGTTAATTTTAAAAAAACATGTTTAATTAATGATTTAATAATGATATAAATGTTTTTAATTAGTACATACCTCTTGGAACACCTATCATATTCAAAATATTCGCTTCACTTACACAGAACACAACTATTTGTTTATTTTTAAATGAACACACAGCCATTTGATTGTATTGCTTATTTAATTACGACCCAGGTTTCGGCCTTTTATGCCATTTTCAAGAGACTGAGTTTATGTCATTAACATATATTACAGGACATCAAGCTCAGAATTGGTCAAAAATTAAGAAAAATCTGACACTTCATGGGGCACGAATATATTTCTTATTTTATGGCCAAATTTGAGCTCGATGTCACGCAATATATGTTAATGACATAAACTCAGCCACTTGAAAATGGCATAAAAGGCCGAAACTCTGGGTCGTAACTAAATAAACAACAATACAGTTAAATATCGGTATGTTCATGTAAAAATTATTGTATGACTGTTGCTCAGCAACATCAAAAACTGTTTACAAATATTTATCAATAACGACAAGACTATTCTGTAGCCAGGCCTGCTGCCTGTGCCGCTAACAATGAATTGCCACGTTTCATCTGAAATATAACGGATGAAATGAACAGCTGATCGTGTGCACAACTGGCATTCAGTAGTCCCAACATTACTGTAGCGAATTTGATACTCCAAAATTCCCATGTAGAAACCTATTCTTTTCCGTTTTTGGCCACGTTTTGAAGATTCCGGTCCACTGTGTGCTGTACTAATAATAAAAATCTGGCCAGGTGCAAGCGGTATTCGCACACTTACGGTTCCGTACAAACTTAATTATGTATATACACATTTCATCCATTCCAGGAATCTAGGATCTCGATGATTGTTGCTTGTTACAGACATTGATACTGGCAAGACATCGCTCCCAGGGATTCCAAGACTTATTTGACTGTTTTAATTTCAAGTGTGAAGTAGGATAACAAATTACAAAAGAAATATTTTTGTATGATATAATTACAAATAAAAAAAATTTTATTCTTATTATTATCACGCAGACAATTTTATTTTCACAGGACTAAGTTACATTTATGTGTGTCTCAGGCAGTGTTTGGCAACTTATTTAGCCAGTTGGCGTTCGTAAAATTACAGAGCAATTTTACAGAAAACTTTGGCTTATAATAGCGTAGTCTTCCGCGGCCAGAGTCAGTCGACATAAAAATATTCTGGGTATGGTACCGCGTCATAATGTATAAAACCATCAGCAGTAGTTTTATACATTATGACGCGGTACCATACCCAGAAATCTTTTATGTCGACATTTTGGGTTGTTTATTGTCATCGGTTGATTGCGGACACATTCCAGTTTCTTAATATCTCGTTGTGGTACGGCTATGGGTCCTCCACCGCTATACTTTATTAAGGATTCTACGTCACTGTATTTTACATGTAGAGCTAAATGTTAACGTTGTGGGCCCCCATTTTCTGTCTGGTAATCTCTGCAGGGTACTTAGTGTTTAATGACGTCTTAAGGTATTATCCTTTGTGTCAAAGGTAACATTCAGATACTCAAAACTGCAGCCTTCTTCTAGTAGGGTGTTACTGAATAATATGAATGGTGTTGCTTTTTTACGTTAACAAAAAAGAAAGTTTGACATGATGTTTGGATTGGATTTACAATAGTTCTCCTTACATCATTCGCTTAAGCCGTCCTCTCACGGGACGTGTAAGCGTGCGTGGACGATGAGCTCGGACGTCAAAGCGTGGAATTCCGCGTTCCATACATTGCGGAGCGTGACATAAAGATTGTGGAACGTCAGAGTTGTGTCTCGTCGACAGGAACGTGACCGACGAGGAGCGACGTCGTTTTACGTTACAAGCAGAACAAGGGAGCCACAATATTGAGTGGCGTTAAACATCATATTTTTTGGGTTTTCTTTGTCACAGAGTACGTTGTATGGATACAAGGATATTTCAAATCATCAAAAAATTGAGGTTCTCTCCAAAATGTGTCGTTTCAGCTACGATTTGTTATAATAAAATGACAGGGACTTACACATCGCTAAGGCCGCGCGGGATTAGCCGAGCGGTCTTGGGCGCTGCAGTCATGGACTGTGCGGTTGGTCCCGGCGGAGGTTCAAGTCCTCCCTCGGGCATGGGTGTGTGTGTTTGTCCTTAGGATAATTTAGGTTAAGTAGTGTGTAAGCTTATGGACTGATGACCTTAGCAGTTAAGTCCCATAAGATTTCACACACGTTTGAACATCTGAACATTTTACACATCGGTAGACGAAAACTTCCCTTATTTCTGATATTTTTAATGTTATAACTTGTGTGCTACGAAAGTATATGTGTTCCAATGCTACTGCACCATGACGATGTATCAGAAGCTCCTCTTTTTGGTACAATTTGCGTATTAAATAGCAAACAATGCCATTTGTAGATACATTCTTGATACATGTACGCCACCTACGTGCCAGGCCGAAGTTGTAGCGCAGATGACAGCGTCGTGCGCTCAGTTCTGAAAAGCAAGGTAGCAGATTCGCGTACGCTTTTTCCAATTTTTTTCATCTTTTCTTTTCTAAGAAACTGTGGATCTCCCTTTTTCATTTAATATAAATATTATCTCAAACGTTGATGTTTTTAATGTATCTACTGCAATTCTTGTTGCAAAGGCCAAAGAGTGGATGATTCCCCAGTGACCAGGAGTCTTATCGTGGCTGCCAGTCTATGAAAGTAAACAATGTCACTCGCAAAGTCACACACTGGAAAATTTTGCTATTATGTAACGTTCTTTAAAATATATATACCTATCTCTGGCTTTATGGAGTGGCTTATGTTTGTATTTTACCGGTAAATATCTTTTTCAATGATGGGGAACAGATTCGAAAAAAATCTCGTCTTCCATTTGAATGAAATTACGAAACGAATCTGTCTTGAAACTACGTTATTTCAGATAGTTGGTAGGCTATACAACATCGAGAATATGGATATTATACACGAACAAACTGACATTAGACACTATATTTGAACTGTATTCAATTTAAAATCGAAAATGGGATGAAAATGCAATTGATTTAACTAATAACTTCTACTGGTAGATGTCTCAGATCGTTGATCAACATCATGTATTGTCCCTCTACCACCAATTCGCTGTTAAAGCCACCGACGTGTCCAGAATCCTCTTAACGATTTTCTTTGCACTTCCCCGGCAACTGCTAACATACACTCGTGGAAATGGAAAAAAGAACACATTGACACCGGTGTGTCAGACCCACCATACTTGCTCCGGACACTGCGAGAGGGCTGTACAAGCAATGATCACACGCACGGCACAGCGGACACACCAGGAACCGCGGTGTTGGCCGTCGAATGGCGCTAGCTGCGCAGCATTTGTGCACCGCCGCCGTCAGTGTCAGCCAGTTTGCCGTGGCATACGGAGCTCCATCGCAGTCTTTAACACTGGTAGCATGCCGCGACAGCGTGGACGTGAACCGTATGTGCAGTTGACGGACTTTGAGCGAGGGCGTATAGTGGGCATGCGGGAGGCCGGGTGGACGTACCGCCGAATTGCTCAACACGTGGGGCGTGAGGTCTCCACAGTACATCGATGTTGTCGCCAGTGGTCGGCGGAAGGTGCACGTGCCCGTCGACCTGGGACCGGACCGCAGCGACGCACGGATGCACGCCAAGACCGTAGGATCCTACGCAGTGCCGTAGGGGACCGCACCGCCACTTCCCAGCAAATTAGGGACACTGTTGCTCCTGGGGTATCGGCGAGGACCATTCGCAACCGTCTCCATGAAGCTGGGCTACGGTCCCGCACACCGTTAGGCCGTCTTCCGCTCACGCCCCAACATCGTGCAGCCCGCCTCCACTGGTGTCGCGACAGGCGTGAATGGAGGGACGAATGGAGACGTGTCGTCTTCAGCGATGAGAGTCGCTTCTGCCTTGGTGCCAATGATGGTCGTATGCGTGTTTTGCGCCGTGCAGGTGAGCGCCACAATCAGGACTGCATACGACCGAGGCACACAGGGCCAACACCCGGCATCATGGTGTGGGGAGCGATCTTCTACACTGGCCGTACACCACTGGTGATCGTCGAGGGGACACTGAATAGTGCACGGTACATCCATACCGTCATCGAACCCATCGTTCTACCATTCCTAGACCGGCAAGGGAACTTGCTGTTCCAACAGGACAATGCACGTCCGCATGTATCCCGTGCCACCCAACGTGCTCTAGAAGGTGTAAGTCAACTACCCTGTCCAGCAAGATCTCCGGATCTGTCCCCCATTGAGCATGTTTGGGACTAGATGAAGGGTCGTCTCACGCGGTCTGCACGTCCAGCACGAACGCTGGTCCAACTGAGGCGCCAGGTGGAAATGGCATGGCAAGCCGTTCCACAGGACTACATCCAGCATCTCTACGATCGTCTCCATGGGAGAATAGCAGCCTGCATTGCTGCGAAAGGTGGATATACACTGTACTAGTGCCGACATTGTGCATGCTCTGTTGCCTGTGTCTATGTGCCTGTGGTTCTGTCAGTGTGATCATGTGATGTATCTGACCCAAGGAATGTGTCAATAAAGTTTCCCCTTCCTGGGACAATGAATTCACGGTGTTCTTATTTCAATTTCCAGGAGTGTAGTTAAAGCAGTTATTTTGCTCGCGTCTGTTTTCGTAAAGAAACTGTGTGGTCTGCGAGCCAAATAAAGCCGAAAACCGCCGCTGGCGACCGCTGTGAGCGCAAATCACGTTAAGCAGCCGTCCCGTGAGTCGACGGCACGGTTTCTCATGAGATCGGATGCCCTAACGTTAGTGAGTACGGCTAAATTTCTGAGAGTATTGGTGATACCGCGAGCAGTACATTTTGAGACGCCTCTCGTAAGGGCTACATTCAAACAGATCATTCGCGCAAAGTAAAACTTTAGTTACTCCGTGCATAGTTAATAGAAGGACCAAACAATTAATGTACAAATTCAGTAGGGAGTAAATTGTGATAGCACCTCGTCATAGGCCAGTTTGCAGCTGTTTAAATTTTGATGAATCATCTCCAAAGTGGACTCGATAGTTTCTTCGAAAAAGACCCGGGCGATTTCCTTCGCCATTCTTCTCACAATCGAGCGTGTGTTCCATCTCTAATCACATTTTGCAGAACAGGATATTAAACCTTTAACTCCACTGCTTACAGTTAGAAATAAAGAAAGAAAGAAACTGATGTTGTTATCGCCTTGGTTAGCAATGTTATGTGGCTCATCGTTTTGCGAATCGCTTTAGTCTGTTTGCTTTGTTGAAAACATATGCACCATACTTTTAACGAGTCAACAGATTTTTTTTTTAAACCTGCTTCACCATACATAATCCTGATAAATTGCTTGCACAAATCAGAATTCTAAGTTGGCCTCACCATGCTCCAATACAGAATCTTTTGAAAAATCATTTGATTGATAGACAGACTGAAAGACAAGAAAATGTTCTAGATATATTCATTCATTCACAGCTCATCCATCCCGGGAATCTAGAATCTCGACGATTTTTGTCTTTCATCGATATTGATATTGGCAAGATATCGGTCCCCCGAATTCCAAGTCTTTAGAGAATGCTTTAATTCTAATTTTGAAACTGGATAACAAATGACAAAGGAAATATTCGTTTCGTGTGACATTATTACAATTTAAAAGATTTCGAATTTAGTCCTGTAGGTGTACGGTGAAACCTTGCTTCTTGCTAAATTTCATGACTCTTGGCAAACGGAGAGTATCCCTGTAGATTTTGATGAGTGAGTTTGCAAGCATCAAAATATGTGCCGTAAATTGTCATATCTTTTGATTACGTTGACATACGAGCTTCAGTTTCTACACCGCCAAGGACTGCAGATCTTAGTACGCGACGTAAATTTCAACTTGATACCTTACCTGTTTCTAAAAGAGTCAGCTTTCTAAAATGGGACAGGTTCCGTTTTCACAGACTGAGGTACGGAACATTAAAAACCTAAAAGAGAAGAGGTTTTTCCATCGCTAGACAATGTCGCGCTTTACGAAAAAATCTTTCAGCCTGACAACGCGCCACCCAGCAAAGTACCAACCATGATAGTAAAAGTACACCAGCTGAGCTTCCAGCAAGATCCTTATCATTCTTCATTAAGTACCAGAATTTTTCCCAGGCTTGGTTAAAAATGGCTTAGTGTTGATCATGTTTCTTCACCTGTTCTCGTGACCGTCTCTACGGTGTTTTTATGAACCTGAGGCACATACATACGGTAATTTTTTGAAATAACTTTTTTTTACCAATTATTTTACACCTTTCATTTTCGAATCGTAAATTATTCTCTACCTCTCCTTACCTCTATCCCTACTTGTCTTTCTCATTTCTCTTTCAGCGGCACTGAGAGGCCGCGCGGCCAGGGGCGCCATGTCATTAATTGCGCGGCCCCTCCCGCCGGAGGTTCGAGTCCTCCCTCGGGCATGCGTGTGTGTGCTGTCTTTAGCGTAAGTTAGTTTAAGTTAAAGTAGTGTGTAAGTCTAGGGACCGATGACCTTAGCAGTTTGGTCCCTAAGAAATTCACACACATTTGAACATTTCTCTTTCTCTCTCTCTCCCTCACACACACACACACACACACACACACACACACACACATATATATATATATATATATATATATATATATATATATATAGGGTGTTTCAAAAATGACCGGTATATTTGAAACGGCAATAAAAACTAAACGAGCAGCGATAGAAATACACCGTTTGTTGCAATATGCTTGGGACAACAGTACATTTTCAGGCGGACAAACTTTCGAAATTACAGTAGTTACAATTTTCAACAACAGATGGCGCTGCAAGTGATGTGAAAGATATAGAAGACAACGCAGTCTGTGGGTGCGCCATTCTGTACGTCGTCTTTCTGCTGTAAGCGTGTGCTGTTCACAACGTGCAAGTGTGCTGTAGACAACATGGTTTATTCCTTAGAACAGAGGATTTTTCTGGTGTTGGAATTCCACCGCCTAGAACACAGTGTTGTTGCAACAAGACGAAGTTTTCAACGGAGGTTTAATGTAACCAAAGGACCGAAAAGCGATACAATAAAGGATCTGTTTGAAAAATTTCAACGGACTGGGAACGTGAGGGATGAACGTGCTGGAAAGGTAGGGCGACCGCGTACGGCAACCACAGAGGGCAACGCGCAGCTAGTGCAGCAGGTGATCCAACAGCGGCCTCGGGTTTCCGTTCGCCGTGTTGCAGCTGCGGTCCAAATGACGCCAACGTCCACGTATCGTCTCATGCGCCAGAGTTTACACCTCTATCCATACAAAATTCAAACGCGGCAACCCCTCAGCGCCGCTACCATTGCTGCACGAGAGACATTCGCTAACGATATAGTGCACAGGATTGATGACGGCGATATGCATGTGGGCAGCATTTGGTTTACTGACGAAGCTTATTTTTACCTGGACGGCTTCGTCAATAAACAGAACTGGCGCATATGGGGAACCGAAAAGCCCCATGTTGCAGTCCCATCGTCCCTGCATCCTCAAAAAGTACTGGTCTGGGCCGCCATTTCTTCCAAAGGAATGATTGGCCCATTTTTCAGATCCGAAACGATTACTGCATCACGCTATCTGGACATTCTTCGTGAATTTGTGGCGGTACAAACTGCCTTAGACGACACTGCGAACACCTCGTGGTTTATGCAAGATGGTGCCCGGCCACATCGCACGGCCGACGTCTTTAATTTCCTGAATAAATATTTCGATGATCGTGTGATTGCTTTGGGCTATCCGAAACATACAGGAGGCGGCGTGGATTGGCCTCCCTGTTCGCCAGACATGAACCCCTGTGACTTCTTTCTATGGGGACACTTGAAAGACCAGGTGTACCGCCAGAATCCAGAAACAATTGAACAGCTGAAGCAGTACATCTCATCTGCATGTGAAGCCATTCCGCCAGACACGTTGTCAAAGGTTTCGGGTAATTTCATTCAGAGACTACGCCATATTATTGCTACGCATGGTGGATAAGTGGAAAATATCGTACTATAGAGTTTCCCAGACCGCAGCGCCATCTGTTGTTGAAAATTGTAACTACTGTAATTTAGAAAGTTTGTCTACCTGAAAATGTACTGTTGTCCCAAGCATATTGCAACAAACGGTGTATTTCTATCGCTGTTCGTTTAGTTTTTATTGCCGTTTCAAATATACCGGTCATTTTTGAAACACCCTATATATATATATATATATATATATATATATATATATATATATATATATATATATATATATATACTCCTGGAAATTGAAATAAGAACACCGTGAATTCATTGTCCCAGGAAGGGGAAACTTTATTGACACATTCCTGGGGTCAGATACATCACATGATCACACTGACAGAACCACAGGCACATAGACACAGGCAACAGAGCATGCACAATGTCGGCACTAGTACAGTGTATATCCACCTTTCGCAGCAATGCAGGCTGCTATTCTCCCATGGAGACGATCGTAGAGATGCTGGATGTAGTCCTGTGGAACGGCTTGCCATGCCATTTCCACCTGGCGCCTCAGTTGGACCAGCGTTCGTGCTGGACGTGCAGACCGCGTGAGACGACGCTTCATCCAGTCCCAAACATGCTCAATGGGGGACAGATCCGGAGATCTTGCTGGACAGGGTAGTTGACTTACACCTTCTAGAGCACGTTGGGTGGCACGGGATACATGCGGACGTGCATTGTCCTGTTGGAACAGCAAGTTCCCTTGCCGGTCTAGGAATGGTAGAACGATGGGTTCGATGACGGTTTGGATGTACCGTGCACTATTCAGTGTCCCCTCGACGATCACCAGTGGTGTACGGCCAGTGTAGGAGATCGCTCCCCACACCATGATGCCAGGTGTTGGCCCTGTGTGCCTCGGTCGTATGCCGTCCTGATTGTGGCGCTCACCTGCACGGCGCAAAACACGCATACGACCATCATTGGCGCCAAGGCAGAAGCGACTCTCATCGCTGAAGACGACACGTCTCCATTCGTCCTTCCATTCACGCCTGTCGCGACACCACTGGAGGCGGGCTGCACGATGTTGGGGCGTGAGCGGAAGACGGCCTAACGGTGTGCGGGACCGTAGCCCAGCTTCATGGAGACGGTTGCGAATGGTCCTCGCCGATACCCCAGGAGCAACAGTGTCCCTAATTTGCTGGGAAGTGGCGGTGCGGTCCCCTACGGCACTGCGTAGGATCCTACGGTCTTGGCGTGCATCCGTGCGTCGCTGCGGTCCGGTCCCAGGTCGACGGGCACGTGCACCTTCCGCCGACCACTGGCGACAACATCGATGTACTGTGGAGACCTCACGCCCCACGTGTTGAGCAATTCGGCGGTACGTCCACCCGGCCTCCCGCATGCCCACTATACGCCCTCGCTCAAAGTCCGTCAACTGCACATACGGTTCACGTCCACGCTGTCGCGGCATGCTACCAGTGTTAAAGACTGCGATGGAGCTCCGTATGCCACGGCAAACTGGCTGACACTGACGGCGGCGGTGCACAAATGCTGCGCAGCTAGCGCCATTCGACGGCCAACACCGCGGTTCCTGGTGTGTCCGCTGTGCCGTGCGTGTGATCATTGCTTGTACAGCCCTCTCGCAGTGTCCGGAGCAAGTATGGTGGGTCTGACACACCGGTGTCAATGTGTTCTTTTTTCCATTTCCAGGAGTGTATATATATATATATATATATATATATATATATATATATATATATATATATATATATAGAGGGTGGTCCATTGATAGTGACCGGGCCAAATATCTCACGAAATAAGGATCAAACGAAAAAACTACAAAGAATGAAACTCGTCTAGCTTGAGGGGGGAAACCAGATGGCGCTTTGGTTGGCCCGCTAGATGGTGCTGCCATGTGTCAAACGGATATCAACCGCGTTTTTTTTTAATTGGAACCCCTATTTAATATTACATATTCATGTAGTACGTAAAGAATGTTTTAGTTGGACCACTTTTTCCGCTTTGTGATAGATGGCGCTGTAATAGGCACAAACATATGGCTCACAATTATAGGCGAACAGTTGGTAACAGGTATGTTTTATAAATTAAAATACAGAACGTAGGCCGGCCGTGGTGGCCAAGCGGTTCTAGGCGCTTCAGTCCGGAACCGCGCGACTGCTACGGTCGCAGGTTCGAATCCTGCATCGGGCATGTATGTGTGTGATGTCCTTAGGTTAGTTAGGTTTAAGTAGTTCTAAGTTTTACGGGACTGATGACCTCAGATGTTAAGTCCCATAGTGCTCCGAGCCATTTTGAACAGAACGTAGGTACGTTTGAACATTTTACTTCGGTTGTTCCAATGTGATACATGTACCTTTGTGAATTTATCATTTCTAAGAACGCATACTGTTACAGCGTGATTACCTGTAAATACCACATTAGTGCAATAAAGACTCAAAATGAGGTCCGTCAACCTCGATGCATTTGGCAATATGTGTAACGACATTCCTGTCAACAGCGAGTAGTTCGCCTTCCGTAATGTTCGCACATGCAATGACAATGCGCTGATGCATTGTTCTAGATGTATTCATTCACGTTTCTTGTAGTGGCCATTTTCGCAGCAGCTGTATATAAATTGCAGTTGTTTCAAAGAAAATTCCTTTTTCTACATGCTCGGCGATGCGCAGCATAAAAAAAAGAGCAGGTAAGAGCAATCACTCACTCACAATCACATAGTACTTTTCAGTGAGTACTGCTTTCCTGTTTCATTTCTACTAAATCTGTAAGCGCCCGAAAGAAAAGCTGAGACCACGCTAATGAACATCACTGTAGCTCGAAAGCCGAGCTGTGAAGCCGCACTTTTCGTTATCCATCTGCCGTCTGGCAGCTGATTAACTGTTGGGCCATAGGGAGCGAAAGAAGGTGCTCCATTCTTCGTCGTCCTCCGCTAGGACCAGACGCAGCGCACGGAACACCAGCGCAATGGACAGGACGCTGGAAGCCATTTTCTCGTCTGTGAGTTGCACCGCATTACACCAATGACATCTAGACCTCCGTGTAGCTATTCAGGGTCTGTCTCATACATTTCCGGAGATAGCAGTGCAAATATAAATCCAAGGAAACTGACTTCCGCGGAAATATTCCGCAGCGGCGCTTGCTAGGAGTGATACCATATGAGTGCTGTGGTCGGTGTACTGATAACAACCACTCCATCCTGTTTGTTGCCGGAAAGCTGATAAGAAACTGACTGCGCACTCACTCGGCGCTTTCCATTATTCGGTATTGGCTCTCCACGAATACTGATTCACATGTGTTAAGCAAAGGCTTTAGACGCTGAAGTTCGTCGTTGTCACCCGTTGCCTTCCCTCACTTTTCCCTTTATAGGAGGAGGAGAGTAAATGTCAAATGGGTACGAAAGTTTTCGGTCGTTCCATTCGCTGAGTTCGGGAGAATTGTGGTGTCAGCGCTGTTTATCTTTCGCTATTTGTTCGTGGTATAAACTATGCTCACAGACGCAGTAGCTGTTTGAGTGAGAGATGAGAATTTTCAATTTGCATAAGCGACGAGTACTGCTTATTTGCTATGAAACGACGTTACTGTACCATGCAGGGACAATTTATACATTTAGATGACAATGGAAGTGCAAAAAATTGCAACGATTGATAGGCGGGATTCACTGTTCTGTACATCAAGAAGTACTTCGTACTAAATTTGCAGGTATGGAGCACTTGAAGAAACTGGTCGTACGAATAGTAAAATTCCTGACGTCGCAGCCATTCTTCTATTGTCAGTTGCAACAGTTGTAAGTAGCCTGTTTAGGTTTTTATATTGGTAACGCCACGTAGCGCTCGGTATGAAAATCACTGATTGTGCTGTGTGCAGTCTGAGGCTGGTCGGCATTGTTGCAGTAGTCGCTATTGTAGCGTTGGGCAGTTGGCTGTTAACAGCGCGTAGCGTTGCGCAGTTGGGAGGTGAGCCGCTAGCAGTGGTGGATGTGGGGAGAGAGATGGCGGAGTTTTGAGAGCGGATGATCTGGACGTGTGTCCACCAGAGACAGTAAATTTGTAAGACTGGATGTCATGAACTGATATATATATATATATATATATATATATATATATATATATATATAATGACTTTTGAACGCTATTAAGGTAAATACATTGTTTGTTCTTTATCAAAATCTTTCATTCGCTAACTATGCCTATCAGTAGTCCCTTCAGCAGTTAGAATCTTTTATTTAGCTGGCAGTAGTGGCTCTCGCTGTATTGCAGTAGTTCGAGTAACGAAGATTTTTGTAAGTGATTCATGAAAGGTATAGGTTAATGTTAGTCAGGGCCATTCTTTTGTAGGGATTATTGAAAGTCAGATTGCGTTGCGCTAAAAATATTGTGTCAGTTTAGTGTTGATCAGAATAGGTAAAGAGCGAAATGTCTGAGTACGTTCAGTTCTGCTCAGCTGTTTGAAAATCAAATAATGTAAGAGGTTTATTAGCACAATCATTCATTAATTTTTCTAAGGGGACGTTTCACAGTTTCCAATGGAGACTTCATATACTACAGCAAAGTATGTTCGCTATGTCAATAGGTATGCCTGGAACGATTTATCGATGTAAAACTCGCTGGTGTTGAATTTATAAAGGAAAAGAAGTGCAAGCACAAAAATTAAAACGTCGGGAATGGATTTCAGAATTCACATTTAAAGCTGACCTGACTGCACACTGCCCAAAGTAAAAAATGGTTCAAATGGCTCTGAACACTATGGGACTTAACTTATGTGGTCATCAGTCCCCTAGAACTTAGAACTACTGAAACCTAACTAAGCTAAGGACATCCCACATATCCATGCCCGAGGCAGGATTCGAACCTGCGACCGTAGCGGTCGCACGGTTCCAGACTGTAGCGCCTAGAACCGCTCGGCCACCCAGTCCGGCCGCCCAAAGTAAAACATTACAAGGTCTTTCTGATTTGGTGGGGATGCCTTTAAAAAATAAAATCGCGCTGTAGAAGGGACACTTTCTGACAAAGACATTCCAGTTCCCTAAGCTCAGCGTGACCGCTACGGTCGAAGTTTCGAATCCTGCCTCGGGCATGGATGTGTGTGATGCCCTTAGGTTAGTTAGGTTTAAGTTGTTCTATGTTCTAGGGGAATGATGACCACAGCAGTTAAGTCCCATAGTGCTCAGAGCCATTTGAACCATTTGAACCCTAAGCTCAGTGCCATTAAAGAAAGCGCTAAGTCTGAAGAGTTCATTGTGGCCTAGCAAGAATTAAAAAGATAGTTTCATAAAGGTTTTAAGGACACTGACTTCTTACACGTCTTCTAGAGCTTTTTTCAGGACCGTTCGTTGTTTCAGCTGAAAGCGCCTTGCGCATGTGCGGACGTAACTGAATGACCTGCAAGGTATTTCCAGTTTCAGTGGCGAATCTTTTTACGTTAAAACTGTCCGGAACCTCTACATTGGTTTCCTGAGGTGATTTTCCAAGTACCATAATGAGGTTGCAAAAGCGCTGTAATATTTCGATCGACATATTTGTGTGAAATATCTTGTGGCAACTTGAGTGCGAGACTCTGTGAAATTGTCTGAATCTGTGCGTATGCCGCTAGTTTACACGAGATAAAAATTATATTTTGCCTTCAGTGACTAAAGGAAAAAATTAATTTATACTGAAAACTTGTCTGGTTTGCGATCTATGTTGTTGAGAAATATGAAATGTAAGACCAGGTCACATGCAGTGTGGCTGCACTGTCATTTAAATGCTGCGCGTTAGCTGTCTCCCCTCTTGCCCCTCATCGCGCCCCCCAGAGTGACGTAGCGATGAGGAAAATGTAGAATGACGCTTCCCTGGAAAGTACTGCTGCAGATAATCCGTGATTATTATTAATGCTGTTGTACGAGGCGTGTTTTTTAAGTAAGTATCGTTTTGAAATTAAAAAAAGACGTGCTAAGATATCTCAATAATTTATTTTTACATGAAAGCCTGTACCTTAATCAACTTTTCTACATAATTTCCGACGATGTTGAGGCACTTGTCATAACGTTGTACCAGGTTTTGGATACCATAGTCACAGACGTCTGCTGCCTGACTTGTTAACCACTGTATCACCACTGTTTTGACTTCGTCATGCCGCGCGGGATTAGCCGCGCGGTCTGTGGGCGCTGCAGTTGCAGTCATGGACTGTGCGGCTGGTCCCGGCGGAGGTTCGAGTCCTCCCTCGGGCATGGGTGTGTGTTTGTCCTTAGGATAATTTAGATTAAGTAGTGTGTAAGCTTAGGGACTGATGACCTTAGCAGTTACGTCCCATAAGATTTCACACACATTTGTCATTTTTTGAGTTCGTCGTCGTCTTGAAGACGCTGAACGCCCAGGTGTTTCTTCAAAGTGCAGGAACAGATGGTAGTCACTGGGCGCAAGATCGGGGCTCTACGGAGAATGATCTAGAGTTTCCCATCGATAAGATGTGATGAGATCTTTGGTGTGATTCGCCACATGCGGACGGGCATTGTCTTGTAGCAAAACGATGCCCTTGCTCAACTTCTATGGACTGTTGCTTTGATTCTGGTGTGACGTAGGCCACCCATGTTTCATCGCCCGTAACAATTTGGCTTAAGAAATCATCACCGTCGTTGTGGTACCGCTCAAGGAAAGTCAATGCACTGTGTAAACGTTTGGTTTTGTGCACATCCGTCAACATTTTCGGTACCCAACGTGCGCACAATTTTCGGTAATTCAAGTGCTCGGTCACAATGCCATACAAAACACTACGAGAAACATTAGGAAAGTCATCGCACAAGGAGGAAATCGTAAGGCGACTGTTTTCTCTCATCTTATTGCCACTTCCTGCACCAAACTTTCATTAACGACTGAAGGACGCCCACTCCGTTGTTCATCATGCACATTTGTGCTGCCATTTTTAAATGCTCTCACCCACTTTCTTACCATTCCATCACTCATAATGTTTTCTCCGTAAACTGCACAGATCTCACGATGAATATCGATCGCTTTTAGGCCTTTGGCACTAAGAAATCTTATAACAGCCCGTACTTCACAGTCGGTGGGACTCACGATTATCGGAGGCATCTTAGCAAACAACGAAAACAAGGAAGAATCAAGACTGTAATGGCGTCAATGCGTAGATTAAGGTACAGGCTTTCATGTAAAAATAAAATTATTGAGAGATCTTAGCACGTCTTTTTTAAATTTCAAAACGGTACTTACTTAAAAAACACGCCTTGTATGTTTATTTATCTATGAAAACAATGTTATTTGTGGACATGTTATGCGGTCATGAATGTTCTGGCCGAGCGGTTCTAGGCACTTCAGTCCGGAACCGCGCTGCTGCTACGGTCGCAGGTTCAAATGGCTCTGAGCACTATGGGACTTAACATCTGAGGTCATCAGTCCCCTAGAACTTAGGACTACCTAAACCTAACTAACCTAAAGACATCAAACACAACCATGCCCAAGGCAGGATTCGAACCTGCGACCGTAGCGGTCTCGCGGTTCCAGACCGAATGAAGCTCGTAGACGCGCTCGGCCACCGCGGCCGGCGGTCGCAGGTTCGAATCCTGCCCATGGTGCTCAGAGCCATTTTTAGCGGTCATGAATGAATCATTACACGCCGTACTTACAGAAAAATGGTTGTTGCAGTCTTCAGTCCGAAGAGTGTTCTGTTGGAATCACAATTCGGTTTTATAAAGAGGAGTCTTAAGTCATTGGCCCATTACTTAGTCTGCATTTATCGCGAATCTCTCGACCAGCACAATGTGCCAAGCGGCTGGAAAAAAGCACAGATGACTCCTGTATATAAGAAGAGTAAAACCGACCCGCAGAATTACCGACCGATATCCTTAACATCGGTCTACTGCAGAATTCTAGAGCATATTCTGAGTTTGAATGTCATAAATTTGCTAGAGACCGAAAAGCTCATGTCCACGAGTCAGCATGGCTTTACAAAGCATCGCTCGTGCGAAACCCAGCTTGCTAGCTTCTCACATGATACACTGAGAAATACGGATGAAGGCCAACAGGCAGATTCCATGTTTCTATATTTCCGAAAAGCGTTCGACATGGTACCCCATTGCTGACTTGATAAAAGTACGTGCATACGGGTTAGACTCGCAAATATGTCACTAGGTCGAAGACTTATTAAGCAATAGAACCCAGTATATTGACCTCGACGGCGAGTGTTCACAGGAGACAGGTGTAAGCTCAGGAGTGCCCCAGAGAAGTGTGATGGGACAGTTGCTATCTTCGCCGGCCGCGGTGGTCTAGCGGTTCTGGCGCTGCAGTCCGGAACCGCGGGACTGCTACGGTCGCAGGTTCGAATCCTGCCTCGGGAATGGGTGTGTGTGATGTCCTTAGGTTAGTTAGGTTTAAGTAGTTCTAAGTTCTAGGGGACTTATGACCTAAGATGTTGAGTCCCATAGTGCTCAGAGCCATTTTGAAGTTGCTATCTTCTATACACATAACTTCAAAATGGTTCAAATGGCTCTGTGCACTATGGGACTTAACATCTGTGGTCATCAGTCCCCTAGAACTGAGAACCACTTAAGCCTAACTAACCTAAGGACATCACACACATCCATGCCCGAGGCAGGATTCGAACCTGCGACCGTAGCAGTCGCGCGGCTCCGGACTGAGCGCCTAGAACCGCTAGACCACCGCGGCCGGCTATACACATAACTGATACGGCAGAGAGGGTGGACAGCAATGTGCGGTTGTTCGCTGATAATGTTGTGGCGTACATCAAGGTGTCGAAGATAAGTGACTGTAGGTTGATACAAGATGATCTAGACAAAATTTCTAGTTGCTGTGACGAATGGCAGCGGGCTTTTAATGCAGAAAAATGTAAGTTAATGCGCATGAGTAGGATAAACAAACCCGAAATGTTCGGATACCGCATTAGTAGTGTCCCGGTTAACACACTCACATCGTTTAAATACCTGGGCGTAACGTTGCGAAGCGATTTGAAATGGAACGAGCTTGTAAGGTTTATGGTAGGGAAGGCGAGTGGTCGACTTTGGCTTATTGGGACAATTTTAGGAAAGAATAGTTCATCTGTAAAGGAGACCGCATACAGAACGTTAGTGCGATCTATTCTTGAGTACTGCTCAAGTGTTTGGAATACGCGCCAGGTCGGATTGAAAGTAGGCATCGAAGCAATTCAGAGGCGAGCTGCTAGATTTGTTACCGGAAGGTTCGATCAGCATGCAAGTGTTACGGAAATGTTTTGGGAGCTTAAGTGGGAAACGCTGGAGGAAAGAAGATATTCGTTTCAAAGAACACTACCGAGAAATTTTAGAGAACCGACATTTGGAGCTGACTGCAGAACGGTCCTACTGCCGACAACATATACGAGGCCTGTTCAGAAAGTAAGCTCCGATTGATTGCCAAATTGAAACCACAGTGAACATCAGAAATGTTTTACTTGTAACAATTAGCTACACCTTTCAGCTACTTCTCTACGTAGTCGCCGTTCTGACTTAGACTTTTGTCATAGCGTTGTACCAACTTTTCAATAGCCTCATCATAGAAGGCAGCCGCCAGTGCTTTCCGCCAATTCTCCACGCTGGCCTACACCTCGTTGTCTGTGTCAAAATGTTGTCTTCAAAGACAGCGGTTCATGTGACCAGAGATGAAACTCAGGGGGAGACAATTGCGGACTGTATTGTGGGTAATCTCACATTTCCATTTGAAAACGATGCAGGAGCATCTTCATTGCCCCTGCAGAATGCGGCTGAGAATTGTCTTGAAGAAGAAACAGCACGACAGTTATGTAATGTTAGCTGCATAGCTTCAGGCGAAATTTCTCACCAGGCCCTCGTACTTGGCGGCAGACACTATTTTCTAGACATCTTTACGCACTCACTGCGAGCTCAGAAATGAGAAGAGCGACGTGATGCTAACTGGGGTTATACTAGAGACACTACCCAACACATCTGTGCAAAGCTTTATCGGATTTTCACAGTCGTTTCCATTTCGCGACCGATCGGAGCTTACTTTCTGAACGCCCCTCGTACTATTTCGCGTAGGGACCACGAAGATACGGTACAAGAAATTAGGTCTCATATAGAGGCATATTTCCCTCGCTTTGTTTGGCAGTGGAACAAGAAAGGAAACGACTAATTGTGATACAGAGTACCCTCCGCCACACACCTTACGGTAGCTTGCGGAACATGTATGTAGATGTCGAACTCTCAACGTAAGTCTATCCTGTGCAAGCTGCTTCATGTCTGGGCTGTTACTGCAACCTACTCGTACATCCACTTCAGCATGCTTACAGTATTCCCCTCCCGTGACCCACGTGAAAACTTTCTTGGGTACGCAGCGATGAAATAATCCTGTTTCGTCTGTGCTGAAGACATCTCTGGCGTCACGTTATTCAAGTACTGTATGCAAAACGGCAAATCAGCCTGTAGTTACAGTCGGTAAACTTGGTTAATTTCACTACAAATGTATTTCGATTCTGTACTTTTTCCTCTCTTGAGCGCTTCAACCAGCAGTGGCTTGCAGAAAATTCACTACCCATCTCTTTTGCAAGTTCCTTAGCACTTTCAGGCTGTAAGTGTTCTGATACGAGAGCAGTCTGAGATCTAGATCATTTCAGCCAGACAGGCAGTATGGTGTCTTCCTTCATCCTTAGCTGTTATCGTACTTTATCTGTCTGGCCCGAACATACTGCGCTCAAAAATAGAAACATTTAATCTCAACTTTTATTGTTAAGAGTCCTAACGGACGGACAGACAGACAGACAAAGTTAATCTACAAGGGATCCATTTTTCCGATTGAGGTACGGAACAATAAAAACTAAACGGAATTTTTTGTTTCGTGTTTTAGGTACATAAAGCCTCTGAAATCATTCGACGGTAAAACCTCAACTTCGGCAATAAGAGGTTGAACACATCAGCGATGTCGGAACACTACAGTTACATTCGTGGATTTCAAAAGAACTGACGATTCTGTTGACAGACAAACGCTGTTTAACAGACTAGAAGAATTAGGAGTCGATTGGAAGATCATAGACGTACTCCAGGAAAGACATGGAAAGTGAAATTCGTGGGAGAAATCTGAGACTCATTGGAAATTCACGCTGGCCAATGGTGGCCGAGCGGTTCTAGGCGCTCCAGTACGGAACCGCGCCACTGCTACGATCGCAGGTTCGAATCCTGTCTCGGGCATGGATGTGTGTGATGTCCTTAGGTTAGTTAGGTTTAAGTTGTTCTAAGTTCTAGGGGACTGATGATCTCAGATGCTAAGTCCCGTAGTGCTCAGAGCCATTTGGAAATTCACACATGAGACTTTACCAAGAATACCTGTAACTTTTACAAGACATTCAGAGAAAATTTAGCCGGCTACTAACCTTTCAGTCTTTTCTTCCAACGACTTGAGGGATCTCTGGAAAGTAGTACAGAAGCAAGTGTGAAATTGTAGCCAAGCATTTCTCTACACTCCACAACTCACAACTGCGAGAAGCCATCTGAGTAACTCCGATTTTCAAAACTAGCAGCAGATCTTGACTCGCTTCGATCCTCACAGGAAGAAATAGTGCAAATAAAATCACTGAAAGACAACAGAGTACCTGGAGGAGATGGAATTATTGTAGAATTATGGGAACTGAACCACAAAAACATAACACAAAAAATTCACAGAATAATATCAGGAGTATGGAAAACAGAAAAAAATCCCCCAAAAAATGCAGGAGCACCTTGATCCAACGAATCAATAACAGATGACAAAACAGCTCCGAACAATTACAGACGAATTCACTTCTTCGCGTAACTTATAAAATTTTCTCTAAAGCTTTGCTGGGCCGACTTGAGCCGCAAACGTATTAGGCGAGATTCAGAAAAGGGGGATCCTGTGCTGAAGAGTTGTGAAAGTTCAAAACCGTTCTACACATTAGCGATGCCGACACCACACTCACGTTTGTGGATTTCAAAAGAACTTACGATTCTGTTGACAGACAAACTCTGTTTAACAGACTAGAAGAATTAGCAGTCGATTGTAATATCACAGACGTACTCCATTAAATATTATCTGGAAAGTGAAACTCGTGTGAGAAATTTCAAACTCACTGGAAATTCACATATGAGTCCGACAAGAAGCTAGGATATCGTCACTCTTGTTCAACCTCATGTTGGAACAAATAATCAAACAAGACACGTCAAAGATATCAAAATAGGAAAAGAGAAAGGAAAAGGGGTCACTGTGATATCCTTGACATGTGGAGATGACCTGTCTATATTAAAAAGCAACGCAAAGCAGAACTAGATAAACTACATGAAATCTCCTGTAAAACCGAATGTAAATTTCCCATGAAAAATTCAGTGTATGGACACTAAATCAATCAGAAAACTCCCACTGAAAACATGTATGGAAAAATCTCACAGGTACAATGTTTGTTCCGCAACTACTTAGGAGAAACCACCCAACCCACAAGATTGAAGACAATCTTCAACACAGAGAGAATATTCAGCCTGTAAAAGGCGTACAAACTGATATTTAATCACTACAACAAAAAGAGCAACATCTTGTAACGAAAATATGCGCTACTACATCACGATAGTTCTACCGGAAGGTTTGTATGTGAGACAAACCACAGTAATTACAGGGATGTGAAAAATTCGTAACATAGAGAAACAGGAACGAAAATTTTACAGCGCTGTTTTCCGAAGCGGAACTTGGGTCAGACCACCTACAAAGGAATTCTACGAACATACAGACGTCACAGATGAATTTAGGAAAAGATAGCTACAGCTCTACGGACACGTATGTGCGGTGGATGGAAACACACTCACCAAAAGAAACACTCATTTAAAAAAAAGTTAATGGAAATAACCAGCTGGATGAAAGAAACCCTAGATCACCTGTAAAACTGAAAATTTCAGAATAAGAAATTGAAGACAGACAACAATCCAGAATTAAAATAAAAAACAAAGAAATTAAACACTTCTCAGCGATACAAGTAACCGACAAAAACTGGACAGACGAAGGAAGAAAGGAAACAGTGAATTAATGAAATGGTTTTGGGAGAGAAGTAAAAGGAGGATACAGGCAATAGTCGTTTTATTTCCTGAACTGTTCAGCCGTTAATAGCCGTTTCCGGCAGTCTCGTCTTTCAGTCTGAGCGTATTACTAAACACTATTGCGAAACGTTTAAACGCACATCACTATATTCGTCTTTTCAGGAGCTTTCGAACGCCGTTAAAAAAAGTACACCGTTCCATCAAACAAACTGCTTTAATTTCTCGATTCATACGAGGGTTGAAGCGATTGAAAATGAAACAACATAAAGTGCACTGCTTCGCACTAGTTTTTAACTAGAACGTCAGTTCGGTTTGCTAAACCGTTCCTGAAACAAATGTATGCATCTGTTTTCTTCTCTCGTTTCCCTCCTCCTTCGACGATGCACACACTGACACACACATACACACATGCACACGCAGAAATATACGGTTCTCAGTAGTATTTCGGCTTTCCTCAGTATTTTCTCTCCGTTACGTTGATAACTGAGGTATTTCCATTCTGTGACAGTCACGATGAAACCTCGTCTAGACTTCTGGATTCTTCTCTAAATCAATCCAGACGGGTCGTCGTCACTTCTACACTACTAGCTATTGAAATTGCTACACCACGAAGATGACGTGTTACAGACGCGAAATTTAACCGACAGGAGGAAGATGTTGCGATATGCAAATGATTAGCTTTTCAGAGCATTCACACAAGGTTGGCCCCCGTGGCGACACCTACAACGTGCTGACATGAGGAAAGTTTCCAACCGATTTCTCACACACAAACAGCAGTTGACCGGCGTTGCCTGGTGAAACGTTGTCGTGATGCCTCGTGTAAGGAGGAGAAATGCGTACCATCACGTTTCCGACTTTGATACAGGTCGGATTGTAGGCTATCGCGATTGCGGTTTATCGTATCGCTGCATCACAGACAGGAGCGCCTGCGATGGTGTACTCAACGACGAAACTGGGTGCACGAATGGCAAAACGTCATTTTATCGGATGAATCCAGGTTCTGTTTACAGCATCATGATGGTCGCATCCGTGTTTGGCGACATCGCGGTGAACGCACATTGGAAGCGTGTATTCGTCATCGCCATACTGGCGTATCACCCGACGTGATGGTATGAGGTGCCATTGGTTACACGTCTCGGTCACCTCTTGTTCCCATTGACGGCACTTTGAACAGTGGACGTTACATTTCAGATGTGTTACGACCCGTGTCTCTACCCTTCATTCAGTCCATGCGAAACCGTACATTTCCGCAGGATAATGCACGACAGGATGTTGCAGGTCCTGTACGGACCTTCCTGGATACAGAAAATGTTCGACTGCTGCCCTGGCCAGGACATTCTCCAGATCTCTCACCAATTGAAAACGTCTGGTCAATGGTGGCCAAGCAACTGGCTCGTCACAATACGCCAGTCACTACTCTCGTTGAACTGTGGTATCGTGTTGAAGCTGCATGGGCAGCTGTACCTGTACACGCCATCCAAGCCTTGTTTGACTGAATGCCCAGGCGTATCAAGGCCGTTATTACGGCCAGAGGTGGTTGCTCTGGGTACTGATTTCTCAGGATGTATGCACCCAAATTGCGAGAAAATGTAATCACATGTCAGTTCTAGTATAATATATTTGTCCAATGAATACCCGTTTATCATCTGCGTTTCTTCTTGGTGTAGCAATTTTAATGGCCAGTAGTGTATATTTATTGAGACCTGTTTCCCCAACCTGCTCTGCTTGTAGGCTCCCGCCACTCCCCCTCCTCTTTACCCCGTGACCAAGCACCACCGCTTGCGAGTGGGAGAGCGCTGCTCACCTGGACCTCTGTCTTCGCGCTACGCGCGCAGCAGGTAGCGCACCACGGCGGCTGCTGCTGCGGCCCAGGCGAGCGTCGACCCCGGGACCGCCGATGCCGAAACCGCGTAGCCGCCCGGCAGCTCTTCCGGCTGCTTGACGATGATGTCCGGCCAGCCGAAAGCGGCCAGCCCGTTCGGCTCTTCTGCGGCGACCACTGCCACCAGCAACAACAAGAGGACCTTGCTGTCCATCTGCACTGCTTTCGTGTGCGTGTGTTACAGGAGACTGCAGGCCAACTGCGCTTGGCAGACTCCGATATTACGCAAGCGGCTCGGGCCTGCTGGAGGGAGTCAGATGTTTCCTAAGAGCGTTTTCCAGCTGTTCGGTGAACCGCAGCGCTTGTGTCGCAGATATAAGCAGTGCCGCCCGGTTCACTCCGCTGCCCTGCGTAAGAGGCGCGTCGGCGCGTCGTTCCCTAAGCTTCAAGCACGTTCGTTACAGACATTTAAGATGGAAACTTTTGTAAAGTTGCAAGTAGCCCGCCTTAACTAGTGAGATTACGTGAGAAACCGGAACGATAAGGAAGCCACTTAGCAATTCATTTAACTGGAAGAGACGCGGCCGCGCGGGATTAGCCGAGCGGTCTTAGGCGGTCTTTTCCATGAAAGCCTGTACCTTAATCTACTTTTCTACATAATTTCCGTCAATATTGAGGCACTTGTCATAACGTTGTACCAGTTTTTGAATACCCTCCTCATAGAAGTCTGCCGCCCGACTTGTTAACCATTGTATCGCCACCGTTTTGACTTCATCATGCCGCGCGGGATTAGCCGCGCGGTCAGGGGCGCTGCAGTTATGGACTGCGCGGCTGGTCCCGGCGGAGGTTCGAGTCCTCCCTCGGGCATGGGTCTGTATGTTTGTCCTTAGGATAATTTAAATTAAGTAGATGACCTTAGAAGTTAAGTCCCATAAGAATTCACACACATTTGAACATTTTGAAGAAACGCGACAAGGATAAAGCCTGGATAAAGGATGCTACCTGGGGCTAACAGCATGTTGCAACCTTCCCGTATGAAAATAAAAATAATTTTTTTCTGATAATATCTTAACTCATGAAAACTGATAAATTTTGACGCAAGCAGCACTACGCCATGGCCCTGTGAAATCAATTTGAATAAACTGTAAAAATTTTTACCTCATGATGGTGGTTTGGGATGACGCTGTCTTTATATCTGCTCGTGAATGGCACAGCTTAGTGCAATGCTGGCCTATCTACTAATAGTGGACAACATTTGTCTGAGATCTGAATTATTAGAAAAACTGACTTTGCTTATTGACATAGCTGCACACCTGGTCGTCTGATTACTAAAGAACACATGACTATGATCTGCGAAAATTTCTGAAATATTTCAATTTAAATAAATGACTGGATCGGGACTGGAAATGACTTAAGTCAAAATCATTCCTTCGGTAGACCGGTGAAAATTATATTCTGAAAATCCTTTACATTATTGATAAAGATCTGCAATCCATTATATGAAAATATTACAAATCTGGGTCAACTGGTGCTGACGAATCACAAAAAGATTGAAACAAATTCATATTAACATCTCAGACAAGTGACTTAACTACGCGCATGCCAATAAAAATAATAAAATTTACCTTACAATACATGGCTTTGAACTGCGCTGTACCAGCGACAGATTACAACTGCCCTGTAGCAGCGAGCGACTGCAACAACTGCCGAGATTGCTGTGACCTGCGACTCTATTGCAGCAAAGATATTTTCTGTCGCAGGCAGCGAGTGAGCAATACATCGAAATTACCTGATCGTCTCGCTCCTGTTCACGATTGATCAGTTAAGTTTAATCCAAAGGGTGCTGTAGCTACTGTTTGGCTGTGTTAAACATTCTACATCTACATCGAACAGTATTATGAAAATGGTACTTGCTACTCACGCTTTTGCGTTAGTGTGTGTGTGGTGTGTCTGTCGTCTATATTTGACAAAGGCCTTGTTGGCCGAAAGCTTATTGTGTGACTTTTTGTAGTGCCTATCTGCGACTCAGCATCTCCGCTATATCTACATCTACCTACACACTTCACAAACCACAATACGGTGCGTGGCGGGGAGTACCCTGTACCACTAGTAGTCATTTCCTTTCATGTTCCACTTCCAAATAGAGCGAGGAAAAACGACTGTCTACGAAGTGCGACAATAAAGTAATGAGACTGATGTGAAAAATAATGTTGCTTACCATTTTAGTCAAGTTTAGTGTTGTCTCCTTCAAAGTAGTTCCCTTCTGATTGCACACACTTTTTTCAGCGCTTCTGCCATTGATCGTAACATTTCTGGAACTCATCTTCTGAAATATCCTCCAAGACCCTCGTCACAGTGTTTTGGACATCTTGTGTTGTTTGAAAATGGTGTCCCTTGACCACCGTTTTGCCTCTTGGAAACACAAAAAGTCGCACGGAGTGATATCTGATGAATAAGGTGACTTCGGTAGTACTGAAATTTATTTCAAGGTTAAAAATTGCTGTACTGACAGAGCAGTATAGGATGGTGCATTATCGTGATGCAGAATCCAATTATCAGCAATGTTGTCAGACACGAAGAACTCTTTTACGAAGACTTTCTAAAATTTCTTTGTAGTAATATTGGTTAACTGTTTGTCCAGGAGGCACCCACTCTTTATGAACAATTCCCTTGGAATCAAAGAAGCACACAAACACGCATTTCACTTTTGACTTTGACATACGAGCTTTTTTTGGTCTTGGTGATCACTTTGAGACCCGTTGCGAATTTTGGCGTTGTGTCTCTGGATTGTACTGAAAAAACCAACTTTCATCACCAGTGATAACACGGCTCAACAATTCTGGATTGATTTCCGTTGACTCTAAAAGATCGGCTGCCACATTTTTCCGTGTTTCTCGCTGTTTTGGTGTGAGATTTTTGAGGACCATTTTTGCACAAATCTTTCTCATACCAAGATCTTCAGTTATTATTTGACGAACCGTTTCTCGATTGATGTTCAGTTCTTCTGCAATCATTTTCACGGATAATTTTCGATCAGATCGTACGAGTTCACGCACCCTGGCCAAGTTGACATCCGTCCCTGAGGTTGATGATCGTCCATGAGGTTGATGATCGTCCACTGCGGTCTTCATCTTCAACATTCGTTCTGCCTTCACTAAACATTTTGTGACAAAGAAAAACTTGAGCTCTTGACATAACCTCCTCTCCAAAAGCGTTCTGAAACTTCGCGTAAGTTGTCCTCGCGTTTTCACCCAATTTAACGCAAAAAGAAATGGCATACCGTTGCGCAATATTATGTAGTTCCATTTCCGTGACGAGAGACATAAACACGTGTTAACTTATTACAGCACAATTCACGACTGAGCTGTTGTATCGATGTGCCGCTTGGACTGAAGCAGCTTATAGACCAAGGTCAAAGATATTGTGCCTATGCAAGCCTGCAGGGTTGCCACATCTTGCAAAGAAAGTCAGTCTCATTACTTTATTGTCACACGTCATATGTGCCTCTGTAGGAGCCCTAATTTCTCTCATCTTCGTGGTCCTTACGTGAAATGTACATTGGCAGTCGAATCATTCTGCAGTCAGCCTCAAATGCCGGTTCCCCAAATGATCTCAATAGTGTTCCTCGAAAAAAAAAACGTCATCTTCCCTCCAGTGACTTCCATGTGAGTTCACAAAGCAGATTCATAATATTCACGTGTTGGTAGAACTCATTCGTAACAAATCTAACAGCCCGCGTCCGAATTGCTTCGAGGTCTTCCTTTAACCTGACCTGGTACCGAGCCCAAACAGTCGAGCAGTGCTCAACATTGGGTTGCATTAGCATCCGATATGATTTATTCTTTACACATAAACCACACTTTCCCGAAATTCTCCCAATAAACCAAAGTCGACCATTCACCTTCCCTGCTGCAGTCCCCACATGGTCGTTCAATTTCATATCGCTTTGCAACTTTGCGCCCAGATATTTAAACAACTTGATAGTGTCAAGCAGCACACCACTAATGCTTTTCCTACTCATCTACTTACATTTTTATACTTTTAGAGCTAGCTGCCATTCATCACACCAACTACAAAGTTGTCTAAAACACCTTGTATTCCCTTACAGTCACTCAGCTTCGACACCCTCCTGTACACCACAGCATCATAGGTAAACAATCGCAGTTTGCGACCCACCCTGTCCGCCAATCACATATGTATACAGAAAGTAACAGCAGGCCTATCACACCTCCCTGGGACACACCTGACGATATGTTGTCCCTTATCAAAACTAGGCGTCGAGGACAACATTCTGGCTTCTATTACGTAAGAAGTTAAAAATGGAAATAACATTTTTGTATGGATAGCTCGCGCACTGAACAAGGGATATAACCACAATAACACAACCTCCAGTAATAATAAATAACATCATTAACATCGAATTGGGGTGAAGAACACATCATACTACTCACAAGAGCAGCACACAGCATTCAGATATGGAAAGGAAGACTGAGATGCGATAATCGATTGTCATTCGTAAGTATGTGACACAGTTTGGAGGAAGAACTACTAGCCGGCCGAGGTGGTCTAGTGGTTCTAGGCGCTCAGTCTGGAGCCGCGCGACTGCTACGGTCGCAGGTTCGAATCCTGCCTCGGGCATGGATGTGTGTGATGTCCTTAGGTTAGTTAGGTTTAAGTAGTTCTAAGTTCTAGGGGACTTATGACCTCAGCAGTTGAGTCCCATAGTGCTCAGAGCCATTTGAACCATTTTTGAAGAACTACTAGCGTACTGCTGGAGTACAGAAACACTCGAAACAAAATGTACTCCACACACAAGAGTTACGAAAACCTTCAATCGATTCAATTCCCAGCTAAGTTAAGCTGCGGCCACATGCTTCTCTGCACAGGGAAACTGAAATGAAATCAAACAGTTAAATTAGGAATTCATAGGTAAGCTATAAGCAAACACTTCCACAACATTTTAGGCAGTGGAAGAAGCACCAATGACAACAAATAAAATGATCCACGGCCTTGTGGTACAGTATATAAAGAAGACGGAGAAAATCAGAGTATTGAATTGGAAATTTGTAGGAAAGCAATATGAAGCACTAAAGCGACATTTTTTAACAGTGAAAGAAAGCAGTATAAAACATTCATTCGTGTTTTAGAATGACTAAATTGAGCTACAGTTTCGTATCCAGTAGACAAAGAATGTAGGATGAAATCACACATTAACATTGATTTTTTTTAAGTATGGGTAAAGCACTCCTGTAGTGCAAGAAGGAAACGCCAATCTCGTTAAAACATTTACGCACCTCTGTGGTCTATAGAGGGTGTAAAGGGTATAATTTCGGTTATTTGTATATGTGAACCTTAATATGTTCACACATTAGTGTGTTTGTTGTTTTTTCTCCGCATCAAACAGTCTTCCCAGAAACACGTCACAAACATTACGATTGGATGTTTTCTGCACCACCAAGAGCATTTTGCATCCTCATATCCACACTTCAACACCTGACCTGCTGCCCAGGGGGAATAAACATTGATGGCTCGCTCCTGCCACAAGTACTTGGAGGGACTAATTGAGCCGTGGGCAGCATGCATTGATGCCGTTTGTTCTTTGGCATTTTGTCACCATCGAGTGGCGTCTTATTTCTCCCTGAGTTACTACCACAACGAGTTGCTGACTTGCCTCCATCAGTGGCAGCAGCAGCGCTTATTGATACCAGTACTGCTGTACCATCTTTGGTGCGACCGCTGTATTTCCGTGTGGTGGTGTGTGTGGCAGTCGGGATAGAGCAGCGAGGAAGTCTCCGCGGCGCAAGGCCAGGCCGGGACTGCTTGCGGCGTGCACACGAGGTCGGATTGTGAGGCGCTAGCTGCGAGAGCTACAAAGTTTCTTTGCCCACCGAACCTGGACACTGAAGTTGAGTGATCAGTTAACCTGTTATGAAACCTCAACTGATGTGACATATCTTGGTTCATTGCCGTTTGTTACTTCCTGGGCCATTTTGGCTAGCAGCAATGTGTTGGTTTTAAATTGTGATTCTCATTTTAGTCTGAAGCACTGTGGGAGGCCTTCAGCCGTCTATTAATTTAGTTTGCTTTAATTTTCAAACAAGGCCTTCAGCTGACTTAAATTAAAGATTGATTCGTTTAAAAACTAAATTTTGAAAGTTTGTTCTATCTGAAATTCTTGTTATCCAGCCCTTAAACCCTGTGTTGTTCAGTGTCCAGTGTGTGGCCTTCAGCCAAGCTTTTACATGAAATATTTTTAAGATAAGGCCTTCAGACATCTGAAATTAAAATTTGAAGATTCAATTGTTTAAAACGAATTTTTTTAAAAAATTGCTCTATCTGAAGTTCTTGTGATCGGGGCCCTAACCCCTGAGTTGTTCAATGTCTTGTGTGTGTGGCCTTCAGCCGAGTATTTACGTGAAATACTTTTTAAATAAAGCCTTCAGCCACGTGTATTCTTTAAAGCAATCTTTTTATAACTCGTGTTCAGGTATTCAGCCGTTCTTGTTTTTGGTGTGGTTTTGGGCCTTCTGTCCAGGACGTATCTCAAGTTTAACTAGGCCTTCAGCCATATTATTTTATTCTAATCCTTTTAAGGCAATGTGTAATTAAGTGGTTCTTAGGAAAATAAAAGTTTGTGTGTTTTGTGAAAGTTCAAAAATGGTTCAAATGGCTCTGAGCACTATGGGACTCAACTGCTGTGGTTATAAGTCCCCTAGAACTTAGAACTACTTAAACCTAACTAACCTAAGGACATCACACACATCCATGCCCGAGGCAGGATTCGAACCTGCGACCGGAGCGGTCGCACGGTTCCGGACTGCGCGCCTAGAACCGCGAGACCACCGCGGCCGGCGTTTTGTGCAAGTGACAGTATGCCCCCCTCTACAACCATAGCCTGATCCGCTCTATCCTCAGAAACCAGATTACACTAAGCAACCTAAAGACATATAACTTGTAATAGCTATAATTCTTAGTCTGCAAGTGACTTAACTACTGATTCCATTTTCTTCAACACACTGTCCCCAATCACCAACAGCAGTATCTGCGTTTATACCCGTTACACCACGTATATGAAGAGACATACCAGCTCCTCACGCCTGACCAAATATACTGGCTCATGCTTTTGCCCCATTGTAGTGCAAAGAAGAAGTGTCGTCTGACCGTTGGCGAGAACACTCTCCTCTAGTGGTGCCTAGCCCAGAGAGGCTTCTTTTGTTATGTTTTATCGCAGACTACGGTAGAATAAGGCTTCTATAGTTTTAAAACTTCTCTGGTCAGAGACTTGTGCGTGGAAACACAGAATCAAAGATACACTGCATAGTTCCTTCCCAAAACGGCAGAATTATTAAAGGCCTCTAAGAGAGGAACTGAACTATACGATTACCAGACCGACGTGTTTCAAAGTACTCAAAAGCTGTTCCATTGTATTATATATAAACCAGATTTACGATAATAACCTTAACCTTCGAAGACATCATTCAACAAACTAGCACCCTCCTTCGGTATCGAGGTGGTCAGCGCAAGCATGTGGTCGTGGTTTTCCACTCTGAGATAGCCAGTTCGAATCCTGATGGTGAAAGAAATTTTCGCCGTTAATATTTGACCAGCTTGAAGTGGTGGCGTATACTGCCTGATCACCAGGCGTTGCGCCGGTGTCCTGGATTAAATCCCAATCCTGAACTCTATGTCTTATGGAGTGAGGCACGTGACACTTGAGGATGATCTGTCCAATTGCTGCTCCCTTGGTGATATTAGAGTGGAGTAGGCTATGTCCTAGCAATGGGCTTCACCTATTCCTTTCTGTCATCGTCATATGAAATAAACGTGATATTACGGTATATACGTTGTGAGGGGACCACTTCTACGTGGAGCCCGATTTTGTAATATGTTTCATGAAAACTGACATGAAGTGATTATCACATGTAGAAGAGATTGTGTCTTTGACACCACTGAGCCAAAGATGTTGCCTGAGTGGCAGAATCGATTTTAAGTAGGGACGCGCGGAGCGCAATAGCAGTTTCTGTTTCACTCTGTCGTAGTTAGGTTTTAAAAGCTAGTGGCTAGCTGTGAGAATGTAGCTGTTGGCCTGTGGACGCAGCATAATACAGTTTTGTAAGGTAATTAAATTTTGTATATTTAGTTTTAAGTATGCAGCAACGCAATGGGGATTTTGCTAATTCTAGCACTATGGACCCTTGAATGTAGCAACCAAGTATTTTCCATCAGATTTAATGTATAGGTTGATTAGGTGTACCCGATTTGTAATATTTTGTGTGTTTTGTAATCCTGATACAGCGAAGTTAAATTTTGTAATCTATTTTGTCAAACGATGTCAGACCTTTTGCCATGTAACAATCCAAGTATTTTCAAATGCGACAGTAAGAGAGAATTGTAGAACATGTGAGAACCTCATCGATTTTCAAGTTAATGTAAAATGTTTCAGATTAGATTTTGTCAAGGAGAAACTTTATTTTGAATACAATTTTCAAACTGAAGCATTGGGTCTTAGCATATCCCGTTATCAGTACCTCATCCTCTTCCATGTCGTGTTTCTTTAAATCCAATGAGTATTTTTTAAAAGGAATGATTTTTCAGTCAAAGCCAGAAAAATATTAATGTGCCAGATTCAGAAAAGTATTAATGTTTGTAACAGGTTTAATGTGGGCAGCATTGCACAGCGCTGAGACACTAACCAAAATTATCACTGATCATGTGAAAGGTTATTCATTTATCAACTAATCTACTGACATTATTTGTATGAAGCTTTTTTACGGCCGGCACTGCACTTCGCTGAGCCAAGATTGAATATTTTGTATGCCTACGGTGGAGAGAACCGAATACCAAGTTACACCCATTGCGACTCAAGAGCTAAGAAATATTTATTTCGTTGGTTATTTGCATAGGGAATTTTATAAGTTTATTGCACAGGGCCATAGAACTCGGTGCTCTCGAGACTGAGTAAATTTCAGAGGGACTGATTTCATTACAGGCATTGCATACTGGTTTTCCAGATTAAGTTGTTTAACTTTTCTTTGGATTACAGTAAAAGTGGTTAAGATCACCATTTGCTCAACAACACATTATATAGTAAATTTCCGCAAGACAAACATTACGCATTGTATGTCCATCAATAAACACAAATATTTATAAATAAGGAACGTTACAAGACCAAAAAAATACTGCAATATTAAACACATACAATTAACAAGGTGTGAGGATAGAGATAAACAGAGAGCACCGTAAAGCCATATTAGATATGTGCAAGACAATGAGATTTATTTAGCACCATATTTGTTTAACGTTTTCCTCGGAAAAGCCATTGAGATCTTCAGAGGTGGATCATCTAGAGTTAAAGTGAACAGAATTCCAATTCATTGTATTATATTTGCGGATAATATTGCCGAAATGAGCGAGAAACATATGAAGCCTTAATTATCAACTATTGTAAAAAAGTTTGAACTTAAAATCAATAGCCGAAAAGACAGTAAGTAAATCAAATGATGTACGCAAATCGAAACTGAGGTGGACATATAGCATCAAAATTTAAACACACGAGCAGAAAAAGTCTATGAATTTTGTTGTTTAGGCGCCTTCATTGCAAAAGCCAAGAAATGTGACATGGATAATGGCAAAGGAATTGGAAACGAAAATCGTGCCTTCATTGAAAGACGCAAATTAGTAGACAAGTTGTTTGGTACAAAAAGAGTAAGACAGTTTTTCAAGAAGTGTACCTGGAGCGTTCTGCTATAGAGGTGAGAAGGCTGGACACTTTTCGCAACGGATGGAAAGAGCATCGAAGCGAAGAAAACGTGGCAATGGCGAAGGCTAACGATGACTAGATGCGCAGATATAAAACCAATCATGACGTTCTGAAGGAAGTCAGTGAGAAAGGCAGAAAAATGTAAAGAGGGAAGTTTTGGTCACTCATGTAGACACAATACGTTTTAGTAAACATACTGGAAGGAAAAAGTTTGGGAAATAAAACAAAGGGGAGACCAAGAAACACCTACTGGAGGTAAAAAAAGTGTCTAAGTTATCAATAAATGAGAGATCACAGTAGTAAATAGAGCAGAGTGATTGCAGCGACAAGCCATAACCTTTATTTAGTGATGATGATGATGGTGATGGTTATGTTTCCGACAAAGACGGTGAATATGTTCCGGCGCAACGTCAGGTGCCGGCACGATGGCCAGGAATGTTACAGCAGAGAGCGCTGTGAGACGACGTTAGCCAATGACTGACGGACCCTCTCTAGAGCGACACCGAGACAGCAGCGGCCTCTAGGCGTAGAGAACGTAAGCACCGCTCCGCCTGGCCGCAGCCCAGTTGAAGTCAGGGCAGTCTACGAATGCTACAGCAGTGACGTAGGACTTGTACTGTTTCACTTGTATTACGAATTGTATATACTGAAGGAACTTCTTATTTGTCCGTCGCCCATTGCTTGCGATACTTCTGTATTTCGAAGTTAAGTAATGTCATTTATCTTACTGTATTAAAAATTCATTAATACTATTTGCTTGAACTGTTGTCTAGCGACCAGAGAAAGCAGGTTTCCTAGGCACCCTACATTAGACTAGTGGACAGGACACAACAGAATATATCTAGTACACACATACACTCCTGGAAATTGAAAAAAGAACACATTGACACCGGTGTGTCAGACCCACCATACTTGCTCCAGACACTGCGAGAGGGCTGTACAAGCAATGATCACACGCACGGCACAGCGGACACACCAGGAACCGCGGTGTTGGCCGTCGAATGGCGCTAGCTGCGCAGCATTTGTGCACCGCCGCCGTCAGTGTCAGCCAGTTTGCCGTGGCATACGGAGCTCCATCGCAGTCTTTAACACTGGTAGCATGCCGCGACAGCGTGGACGTGAACCGTATGTGCAGTTGACGGACTTTGAGCGAGGGCGTATAGTGGGCATGCGGGAGGCCGGGTGGACGTACCGCCGAATTGCTCAACACGTGGGGCGTGAGGTCTCCACAGTACATCGATGTTGTCGCCAGTGGTCGGCGGAAGGTGCACGTGCCCGTCGACCTGGGACCGGACCGCAGCGACGCACGGATGCACGCCAAGACCGTAGGATCCTACGCAGTGCCGTAGGGGACCGCACCGCCACTTCCCAGCAAATTAGGGACACTGTTGCTCCTGGGGTATCGGCTAGGACCATTCGCAACCGTCTCCATGAAGCTGGGCTACGGTCCCGCACACCGTTAGGCCGTCTTCCGCTCACGCCCCAACATCGTGCAGCCCGCCTCCAGTGGTGTCGCGACAGGCGTGAATGGAGGGACGAATGGAGACGTGTCGTCTTCAGCGATGAGAGTCGCTTCTGCCTTGGTGCCAATGATGGTCGTATGCGTGTTTGGCGCCGTGCAGGTGAGCGCCACAATCAGGACTGCATACGACCGAGGCACACAGGGCCAACACCCGGCATCATGGTGTGGGGAGCGATCTCCTACACTGGCCGTACACCACTGGTGATCGTCGAGGGGACACTGAATAGTGCACGGTACATCCAAACCGTCATCGAACCCATCGTTCTACCATTCCTAGACCGGCAAGGGAACTTGCTGTTCCAACAGGACAATGCACGTCCGCATGTATCCCGTGCCACCCAACGTGCTCTAGAAGGTGTAAGTCAACTACCCTGTCCAGCAAGATCTCCGGATCTGTCCCCCATTGAGCATGTTTGGGACTAGATGAAGCGTCGTCTCACGCGGTCTGCACGTCCAGCACGAACGCTGGTCCAACTGAGGCGCCAGGTGGAAATGGCATGGCAAGCCGTTCCACAGGACTACATCCAGCATCTCTACGATCGTCTCCATGGGAGAATAGCAGCCTGCATTGCTGCGAAAGGTGGATATACACTGTACTAGTGCCGACATTGTGCATGCTCTGTTGCCTGTGTCTATGTGCCTGTGGTTCTGTCAGTGTGATCATGTGATGTATCTGACCCCAGGAATGTGTCAATAAAGTTTCCCCTTCCTGGGAGAATGAATTCACGGTGTTCTTATTTCAATTTCCAGGAGTGTATATAAGTCATGTTAATCATCGACCGATCTTCTGTGGTAGGTTACCTGTCCATTACTTCCAACATGTTTTCGGTAATGTTAGTAACGGAGACTGCGCAGTCTGTAAACCATAGCTTAGGGTCCATAAGCGTTCTCTGTACAAGGTTTCCATTAGTTCATCGATATGAAAATTCACCGACAGCTGCGATAAGCGGCATATATGCCACACTGCACATAGTACGCATTTGTCTAACTTAATATTTACTTCTTATTACTCCAACGTGGTTTATATTGATACTTTAATACACTTGCTCAGTGAAAAACATGTAATCATGCTGACCATCTACATGACTGCCTTTTTTTATTAATCTTTTATTATCTTCATTTTGATTCCCATTTTATGTGCCGTCTCTCTGTATCTTTCAAACAAGCATACACATACATATATTTTATAGCATTAGACATTCAAAGTTTCTTTATGGAGTAGTTGGAGTTCTCAGTCAGTATGTGTATGAGCTTAGTTTTATTACCTAGTGTGTAGACTGTTTACATCACTGAACAAGGCGATCAGAGTTTCTTAATGGCTGATTACTTAACTTTTTTATACATTGCAACGAGGTGGATGATGAACAGTAAGCCGGCCTATGTGGCCGAGCGGTTCTAGGTGCATCAGTCTGGACCGCGCGACCGCTACGGTGATGCCCTTAGGTTAGTTAGGTTTAAGTAGCTCTAAGTTCTAGGGGACTGTTGACCTCAAATGTTAAGTCCCATAGTGCTCAGAGCCATTTGAACCATTTGAACAGTAAAATTACATCTCGTTCGAGTATTTATAAGTGCTACTGTTTTTCGAACTGCGATTGATTGTCGACAACATTCTTCGCAACGTACTAAATGTCCTGTAAGGGTTTTGTCAGTGCGCCGAAAGGTTCTTTACAAAAAGGCTGATGACATATTAAACATATTATGTGTTAACAGTAGACTTGGCCACTGTTTCTATGTTTCGATACAGTGTATCGATACGTGGAACTGTTTCAGAACGGCTACGGTTCACTGTTTCGAAACAGAGGTGTTTCATTCCGCCCCTGTCTCGGATAACTGGACCAGATTCTATCTCGAGCCAGACACAGAAACTGTATCGTTGTTTCAAAATAAGGCTGTTTCAGTCCACCTCTGCTTGGAACGGACTAATTGTATCGAAACAGTGACGTTTCATTCCCCTCTGTGTCGGACGACATTCGGTCTCGGCACAGGTACTGAAACACATTTAACATACGACTTCATGAGACACATTCAAGAGTGTCGAAATCTTTTTGTCAAGCAATAGCATGAAGCTTAAGATATCCGAAAATAAAGCTTCGTTTCTAGCTGATTATCATATTCCGAAATGGAGTAACATGTGCTTTATAAACACTAACCAAACAATAAAACAACGCATACTACTCACATTCAAAATAATAAATATGTGAAAAGCATTCAGTTAAATTACACTTTTTGATAACATACGAAAAAATGGCTCTGAGCACTATGGGACTTAACATCTGAGGTCATCAGTCTCCCCCCCCCCCCTAGATAACATACGCTTCTCTGTTCATGTAGAGTAATCATATTAAGAAACGTAAGTAAGCCTACAATATTTTGAATAAAAAAGGTGTACAGTGACAGTTATTAGACATATACATAAATTTGATGTAGGTATAATTGCAAGCAATCTGTTTGACATATCATTGATAGTGTAATGGTGAATGGGAAGGACTAGGAAGCATGGTGAATTTATAGTAACGGTTCGAAACACCTTGAAACACAAAATTTTTTTCTGTTATATTTTGTTATTTATTCGAATTATTTGGTCTATAGTCACTGTGCCTATTATCCTTAATGATTCCCTTTGTCTGCATGGAAATTAGCAGGATGGGTATATTACCCATACTAACGGAATGTGGGAATCCCAGGAGCATATCCGTTGTTTCTGCAGTTTGCTCCCACCTCCAGTTCCGTTCGTAGCGGCTCTTCTGCCTTCAGCTATGGCTGTCCTCAGCCAATTGAAAAGTATGAAAATCACACGACACGAAAGCAGCACATTTGCTGCAGGAAATACGAAACTGCCAAGACACCTAAGTGATAATTTCATACTTTCTGCGATATGATTAGCGCTCTCGCACCTCATTTGTGTTTTTGTGGACATACTTATACAGTAGACAGTCAAGATGATAAAATGTGTAGGTTTATTAGATCACAAAACACAAACTGTTTCACTGTTTCGAAACAGCGTATCGAAACATTACATTGTACTGTTTCATTTGTTTCGAAACAGTTACGTGTTTCAGTTTGCCCATCTCTAGTTAACAGCATATTAAATCCCTCCTTGTAAATACAAAAGACGAGTATTTTTATTAATATGAAACATTATCACAGTGTGGTGTCACCGCTAGACACCACACTTGCTAGGTGGTAGCTTTAAATCGGCCGCTGTCCATTAGTACATGTCGGACCCGCGTGTCGCCACTGTCAGGATCGCAGATCGAGCGCCACCACAAGGCAGGTCTCGAGAGACTTACTAGCACTCGCCCCAGTTGTACGACGACGTTGCTAGCGACTACACTGACGAAGCCTTTCTCTCATTTGCCGAGAGACAGTTAGAATAGCCTTCAGCTAAGTTAATGGCTACGACCTAGCAAGGCGCCATTTGTACCATTGCATGTATCTCAAGATAGTCTCACTTGTATCATCAAGAATGCTGTATACCAAAGGACAATATAAAAGTTAAGTGTTCTAGTAGCTACGTTCTTTTCTTTATCACATTCATTACGAATCCTGTTCCAGACTTAACGCCAGACGGCGTGAGTTGACGCGTGCCCTTTCGGCTACTTCACTGTGGACTGGCTGCCTTAACAGTCCACTACACACAGCTTTCATTAAATCATATTTACAATTAGATTGCTTTCTAGACCTCAAATCAATTTTTTACAAAAGATACTGATTTTACTAACTGTATTTTACGTCCAGTTTTCGCGTGGGAGAGTTGGTAAGTGTTTTGGGTAACTAGTAGTCAGTGTCCTCAAAACGTTGCAGGAGATAAGTGGGTGATGGTGGTTTGGTAATGTTTGCTGTATACATGATGCAAAGTAGGGAGGACAGGACAGAGCCTTGTGGCACACGTGCGGAGGGGTGAAATATGTGGGAGCATGTACGGTTAGTTTTGACGTATGCAGGAAGATGATGAAGGAAAGATGTTATAAGGTGGACGTAGTTCAACGCGACTGCACAGATTTGTAGCTTGAAGGTCAGTCACGGATACCACCCCAACGCGAAAGCCTCTTGGGTATGAAAGGAGGAAAAATGTGGTGGATTCTCGTTTATTTCTTTGATGGGAGGTTAGTTGTGTAAGGTGAAGTCTAGGTGCCAGCCAGACTGGGTGCTGGAGATGGGAACGTGTGTTACATGGTTCTGATGGATCCGTTGAGTACGGATGATTACAAGGATTGTGATGAAAACTGATATTAGACCAATAGGACGATTGGATGAGGCCTGTCAGGATGGTTTTCCAGGTTCAGGAAGAGCAATATTTAGGATGTTTTCCACAGCTCTGGGTAATGACCTGTGTAGAGGATGGTATTGAAATAATAGCAAGAGATTCGGGGTAGAGTCGAGAACTTTCCTTGAGGTAGTAGAGTATGTAATGGTATCGTGACAACGACAGAGTTTCTCTTCTTAGCAAGTGTTTGTTTATTATCTTCAGCTGTTACTGGGGTGTTTAGGCCTGTTCGTGAAATGCTTTGTAAGTAAGCTTGGCGTGAAAGCTGGGACATCTGTTTGTACGTTCATACATGTAGTGATCGAACCATTTATCAAGTTGGGAAGATGTGGGATGGTCAGAGTGTTCTCTAGGTAGCATGCGAAGTAGTTGGCTCTGCCGATGTTATTAGGAAGGGGTCTGTTGTTGTGTAGAATAACATACGTGGGAGTGGGGTTGTCTCCAAGAAGCCTATGGAGTGCTTTCCAGTACGTCATACAGTTTATTGATGTTTCGTTTAGTTTAGTGTACGTCAGGTGTGAATCCTGACGTCGTTTAACTTGTAAGTATCTGCGAACATGTCATTAGAGCCACCAGCGGCGTGTGGCAGTGTCTGGGTCAGAAGGATGACGAAATTCTCTGTGGAGACGATGGGCTGCTTTGAGTAGTGCAGGGAGGGAGAGTACGACGTTCATAGTAGAGAGTTCATAACGGGATTTGATTGGAACCTGCATTTGAATGGTGTGTTGTCGGAAATCAGTCTTCCGGTGGATATTGTCATGGTTTTAAAGTTCGTAGTCGTAGCTTTAGATTAGAGTATGGATTTTGGCACGGTATGCATCCCAGTCTTCTCGGGGTTAATCCTGGTTTTGTCCGGGTAGATGATTAGGACTGGATCTGGGAGGGTTTGGTAAAGAATGTGTAATCTGGAGAAGGACATGTGATCCATTAATAGTGACCGGGCCAAATATCTCACGAAATAAGCGTCAAACGAAAAAACTACAAAGAACGAAACTCGTCTAGCTTGAAGGGGAAAACCAGATGGCGCTATGGTTGGCCCTCTAGATTTCACTGCCATAGGTCAAACGGAAATCAACTGCGTTATTTTAAATGGGAACCCCCATTTTTATTACATATTCGTGTAGTACGTAAAGAAATATGAATGTTTTAGTTGGACCACTTTTTTCGCTTTGTGATAGATGGCGCTGTAATAGTCACAAACATATGGCTCACAATTTTAGACGAACTGTTGGTAACAGGTAGGTTTTTTAATTAAAATACAGAACGTAGGTACGTTTGAATATTTTATTTTGGTTGTTCCAATGTGATACATGTACCTTTGTGAACTTATCATTTCTGAGAACGCATGCTGTTACGGCGTGATTACCTGTAAATACTACATCAATGGAATAAATGCTCAAAATGATGTCCGTCAACCTCAGTGCATTTGGCAATACGTATAACGACATTCCTCTCAACAGCAAGTAGTTCGCCTTCCGTAATGTTCGCACATCCATTGACAATGCGTTGACGAATGTTGTCAGGCGTTGTCGGTGGATCACGATAGCAAATATCCTTCAGCTCTCCCCACAGAAAGAAATCCGGAAACGTCAGATCCGGTGAACGTGTAGGCCATGGTATGGTGCTTCGACAACCAATCCATCTGTCATGAAATATGCTATTCAGTACCGCTTCAACCGCACGCGAGCTATGTGCCGGACATCCATGATGTTGGAAGTACATCGCCATTCTGTCATGCAGTGAAACATCGGTGGAATATTACGTAGGAAATCAGCATACATTGCACCATTTAGTTTGCCACCGATAAAGTGGGGGCCAATTATCCTTCCTCCCATAATGCCGCACCATACATTAACCCGCCAATGTCGCTGATGTTCCACTTGTCGCATCCATCGTGGATTTTTCGATGCCCAATCGTGCATATTATGTCGGTTTACGTTACCGCAGTTGGCGAATGACGCTTCGTCGTTAAATAGAACGGGTGCAAAAAATCTGTCATCGTCCCGTAATTTCTCATGTGCCCAGTGGCAGAACTGCACTGGACGTTCAAAGCCGTCGCTATGGAATTCCTGGTGCATAGAAATATGGTATGGGTGCAATCGATGTTGATGTAGCATTCTCAATACCGACGTTTTTGAGGTTCCCGATTCTCGCGCAATTTGTCACCACTGATGTGCGGATTAGCCGCGACAGCAGCTAAAACACCTTGGGCATCATCATTTGTTGCAGGTCGTGGTTGACGTTTCACATGTGGTTGAACACTTCCTGTTTCCTTAAATAACGTAACTATCTGGCGAACGGTCCGGACATTTGGATGATGTCGTCCAGGATTCCGAGCAGCATACGTAGCAGACGCCCGTTGGGCATTTTGATCACAATAGCCATACATGAACACGATATCGACCTTTTCCGCAGTTGGTAAACGGTCCATTTAAACACGGGTAATGTATCACGAAGCTAATTCCGTCCGCACTGGCGGAATGTTAAGTGATACCACGTACTTATACGTTTGTGACTATTACAACGCCATGTGTCACAAAGCGAAAAAAGTGGCGTTTGTGACTATTACAGCGCCATGTGTCACAAAGCGAAAAAAGTGGTCCAACTAAAACATTCATAGTTCTTTACGTAGTACACGAATATGTAATAAAAAAGGGGGTTCCTATTTAAAAACACGCAGTTGATATCCGTTTGACCTATGGTAGCGCCATCTAGCGGGCCAACCATAGCGCCATCTGGTTCCCCCCTTCAAGCTAGATGGGTTTCGTTCTTTGTAGTTTTTTCGTTTGATGCTTATTTCGTGAGACATTTGGCCCGGTTCACTATCAATGGACCACCCTGTAGACTTCCAGCTGTATCTACTTTTATTATTATGTACCTCAAGAGGTTATTGGAAGCAAGAATGCATCGGTGGTAATATCTGCGTCAGGGATGGTGTGAGCAAGGATGAGGATTTCGTGATCAGGGTGAATATTGATAAGCGTCACCGCTGATTGTGGCAGATTTGTGGAAGTGCAGGTTAAGAGCGGCAGCGATTATGTAACGAAGTCGTAAGTGATTGCATGGCTCGAATGGATACAGACATGGAAAGGGCAAGTGTGAGTTTCTGGAGAAAGATAGCGAGAATGAATTGCTCAGTTGGATCGTTTAGGAATAGTTGAGGGGGAGAACCGATATTTGTTTCTTGTATATACTTATTGGAGCTGCAGAAAACGGATATTTTGGTGGGGGATATTGTGCGTCTGCTGCGTCATTTTCAAATACACGGAGAAGTGTTGGAGAGTTAGGGTCAAAAGAGTGTTTCGAGGTCATCAGATACGAAATAAGATTTGTTTTGGAAACGACGTATGTATTTAGATGGAAGATGGTGGCGAGAGTTATTTGCTGGAGGACGTGGAGTCTTTCAAAAGGGCACATATTTTGGAAGACTAAGGTTACGAAACAGCTGATGGCTTAAAAAAAATGGTTCAAATGGCTCTGAGCACTATCGGACTCAACTGTTGAGGTCATTAGTCCCCTAGAACTTAGAACTAGTTAAACCTAACTAACCTAAGGAGGATTCGAACCTGCGACCGTAGCGGTCTTGCGGTTCCAGGCTGCAGCGCCTTTAACCGCACGGCCACTTCGGCCGGCCCGTTGGCTTCAATGGTGGGCGCAGGATGGAGGGAATTGGTTATATGAAGTACTTTGGAGATGATGTGTTCTAGTTTTTTTGGGTGGGGGTTGGCGTTTGGACTTGTGGGAGTAGCTGGGACGAGACTGATCGCGGGTGTTGCCGTAGATGGGAGGTTGTAAGTTCGAGCGTTGTTTTCCTGACGGTGATGTTGCTTGCAGTGCTTGGAATTTTGGGTTATGCAATCGTTATGATGGAGGCATCGCGGCCATCGATATTGTTGTGTCGTTGTTCTGGATGCTTCTGCAGGAGGCTTCCTATGGTAAATCAAGGCCCCAATTTTATTCGTTTGTATACGGAGTCTGGTGATTCTGAGATAACTCTTACTAAGTAGGGACATGCCATTATCATTTAGAATGTGTAGTGCCCTGCGTTCGTTCATACCCCGTAGCGAATTCATTTCACTTTCAATTTTTTCGTCTGTGTACACTGAAGTTCTAATGATGATGGAGTCTCTCCTGAGGATGAGTTGCTGGATTTTCGATTTTGGTATGTGTCGTTGAATGTGACTGAGGAAAGACTCGGAGTTTAGGCACTTGTGGTCGCATTTACTTAATAAAGAAGGAAGAGAAAGGTAGTGGGTTCAGAGGTTCCGGAGTGTCTCTGAGCTTTTGTCATCAGCGTCTGAGAGAGTTAAGTAAGTCACTCTCGTTTCGACCTGACGCTCACTTGTACTGATCTTTGTTGGTTTTTGTAGTAGGTCCAGGATGGGTGTGGGATACTGGCGGCAGGGAATGTTTACCAGCAGGACCATTGCATATATTGTAGCTGGTGTTGTGGCTGTCAGAGTTGCGGCTGCTGCTCGTTGTGATGTGACTGCAGCTGTTTCTGATGGTGTGGCTGGCGATGTTTTGGACGATGCTGCCGCTGCTGGCGGTGATGTGCTGCTTCCAGGGCGCTTGGTGGCACTGTGGCTGGTGCTGGAGTGCTGTGGAGGGGCGTTATAAAATTTAGAGAGATAGTCGTTGCCCATGTTGTTGTCCAGGTAGCAGGCGGTGTCGTGTAGTTTGCGGGTGTTGTACTAGAACGGGTTCCAGGCGACGTCCTCATTCTGATGGCTTGGTCATCGTAGTATGGCCTGGCGATGGAAGTAGCGTCCGTCCACGGCAAGCTATGCTAAGCTTCCGGCGTCGACTTGGGGAGAGAACTGGTGATGAATTTAGTGAATTCGACGATGTTCCAATGTGATGAAAGAGCGATTTTAACTACGATTTTTTTTAGATCTAACAGAGTAGCTTCTTGCATCTCGATGACACAGAGGTATATGACTTTAAACCTTACTATATCAAAGACCAGTGTCGCGTTCGATTACAAAAGAAAGTTTTCATCCCAAATATTCTTAAAAAGTGGAGTTATTGGGTGAAATTGTTCCTGCTATTATTGGTGGGCTAGAATCATTGGATACGTAGCGTTAGTAGGAAGAGAAAGAGAGGAGGATGTTTACCAGAGTATTATAGTCGTGCGGCTGATGTGGCATCCTGGTCTCTCTTTGTGTTCCTCGTGCGCTGTGGTGGAGAATCTGATTCCCTAACGGAGGGAAGGCTCGAAGCCTTTTGTCTATGCGACGAAAGAGAAATACCGACGTCAATCTGACAGCGGCAATGGAATAATTCAATGGAGGTCAGTGGAAACGTATGGCGCACAGAGACTCGCACCCAGATTTCCCGCTTTTTTCGGGTGGTCGCCTTAAGTGCTTTGGCTGTCCGAGCATGTTTCCCATCCAACCCTAATTCCCAGCTTGCTGCACACTGCTTCCGTAGCACCACGGTGTCGACCATCTCCATTGCTTGTAGCATATAGCATTATTCCCGCAAGATGTCGAATCTAGGGTGCTGCCACACTGAAGAATCATGAAATGTCGTCAAGGCGTATATACACTGAAGAGCCAAAGAACCTGATATTGTGTAGGGCACCCGTGAGCACGCAGAAGCGCCGCAACACGACGTGGCATGAACTCGACTAATGCATGAAGTAGTTCTGTAGGGAATTAACACCATGAATCCTGCAGGGCTGTCAATAAATCCGTAAGAGTACCAGGGGGGTGGAGATCTCTTCTGATCAGCGAGTTGCGAGGCGTCCCATATATGCTCAATAATGTTCATGTCTGGCCAGCCTGATGGCTGGTACTCCTGGAGCCACTCTGTAGCAATTTTAGACGTGTGGGATGTCGCATTGTCCTGCTGGAATTGCCCAAGTCTGTCGGAATGAAAAATGCACATGGATGCAGGTGATCAGACAGGATTCTTACTACGTGTGACTTGCCACAGTCGTATTATCAGGGGTCCCATATCACTCCAACTGCACGCGCCCCACACCATTACAGAGCCTCCACCAGCTGACATCCAGGGTCCATGGATTCATGAGGTTGTCTCCATACCCGTATACATCCATCCACTCGATACAATTAAAAAAAAAAATGGCTCAAATGGCTCTGAGCACTATGGGACTCAATTTCTGAGGTCATTAGTCCCCTAGAACTTAGAAGTAGTTAAACCTAATTAACCTAAGGACATCACATACATCCATGTCCGAGGCAGGATTCGAACCTGCGACCGTAGCAGTACAATTTTAAACGAGACTCGTTAGACCAGGCAACATGTTTCCAGTCAACAGCCTATTGTCGGCGTTGACGGGCCCAGGCGAGGCGTAAAGCTTTGTGTCGTGCAGACATCAAAGGTACATGAGTCGGCCTTCGGCCCCGAAGCCCACATCGATGATGTTCCGTTGAATGGTTCACACACTGACACTTGCTGATGGCTCAGCACTGAAATCTGCAGCAATTTGTGGAAAGGTTGCTTGGTCCCGTTCTTGCAGGATTTTCTTTCGGCCGCAGCGACGCTGGAGATTTGATGTTTTACCGGATTCCTGATTTTCACGGTACACTCGTGAAATGGTCGTACGGGAAAATCCCCACTTCATCACTGCCACGGATATGCTGTGTCCAATCGCTCCTGTGCCGATTGTACTAATTTAAATCTTGATAGCCTGCCATTTTAGCAGCAGTAATGAACCATTCTGAAAGTATTTGTATGGAGTGTAGCCATGTATGGAAGTGAAACGTGGACGATGAATAGTTTGGACAAGAAGAGAATAGAAGCTTTTGAAATGTGGTGCTACAGAAGAATGCTGAAGATTAGGTGGGTAGATCACATAACTAATGAGGAAGTATTGAATAGGATTGGGGAGAAGAGAAGTTTGTGGCACAACTTGACTAGAAGAAGGGATCGGTTGGTAGGACATGTTCTGAGGCATCAAGGGATCACCAGTTTAGTGTTGGAGGGCAGCGTGGAGGGTAAAAATCGTAGAGGGAGACCAAGAGATGAATACACTAAGCAGATTCAGAAGGATGTAGGTTGCAGTAGGTACTGGGAGATGAAGAAGCTTGCACAGGATAGAGTAGCATGGAGAGCTGCATCAAACCAGTCTCAGGACTGAAGACCACAACAACAACAAATGAATCTAACAACTACGCCAGACGCTTGCTGTCTTATTTAGGCGTTGCCGATCGCAGCGCCGTATTCTGGCTGTTTACATGTCTCTGTATTTGACTATGCATGCCTATACCAGTTTCTTTGGCGTTTCAGCGTACATTACTATTATACTTGTGATGTATTTTCTTTCCCAAATATCGAAAACAACGGACAGCTCACATATAATAGTAATGCAAGTCTACAGTCGTCTTCTCGACAGAAACGTCTTCCATTCTTAGAAATGTCAAAAGTTTCTCGGACATACATACATGCTTTCTATGGCTTGTACTCCTCAGGTTTGGAAATCTGTACCTTGGCGACAGTTCTCCTGATGTTGTGCTACTGCAGAATTCACAGTTAGCTTTAAAAACACGTGGAGTTCGCGCTCTTGTAATTAGTTTTCTCACTGTCCTCCCAGTTACGAGTGTATACACTTGGCCACAACCATACCGCCCGTCGTAGACTTCCGCTGTGTGGAGGTGATCAAGTGCATCATTATTACGTCGGAAAAATGTGAGCTGTTATACCATTTTCCTTGGAATTATGGTGACGTTGTTACTAATTACGAACGGTAATGTAACAGAAGGAGAAGATACGTTTCTCGTCTTTCTTATCAGCGTAATTAATACTGCACTGAAACACCAAATAAACTGGTATAGGCATGCGTTTTCAAGTACAGACATATGCAAACAGGCAGAATAGGGCGCTGCGGTCGGCAACGCCTATAAAAGACAAATGTCTCGTTCAGTTGTTAGATCGGTTACTCGTGCTACAATGACAGGTTATCAAGATTGAACTGAGTTCGAAAGTGGTGTTATGGTCGGCGCACGACTGATGGGACACAGCATCTACGAGGTAGCGGTGAAGTGGGGATTATCCCGTACGACCATTTCACGAGTGTACCGCGAATATCAGGAATCCGGTAAACCATCAGATCTCCGACATCGCTGCGGCCGGAAAAGGATCCTGCAAGTAAGGGACTAACGACGACTGAAGAGAATGGTTCAACGTGACAGAAGTGCAACCCTTCGGCAAATTGCTACAGATTTCAATGCTGGGCCGTAAAAAAGTGTCAGCGTGCGAACCATTCAACGGAACACCAACGATATGGGCTTTCGGAGCGGAAGTACCACTCGTGACTCCCTTGATGACTGCACGACACCAAGCCTTACGCCTCGGTTGGTCCCGTCACACCGATATTGGACTGTTGGTGGTTGAAAACATGTTGCCTTGTCGGAAGAGTCTCGTTTCAAATTGTGTCTAGCGGATGGACGTGCATGGGTATGGAGACAACCTCATAAGTCCTGCACGTCAGCAGGTGACCGTTCAAGCTGGTGGAGGCTCTGTAATGGTGTGAGGCGTGTGCAGTTGGAGTGATATGGGACCCCTGATAAGTCTACGTACGTAAGCATCCTGTCTGATCACCTGCATTCATTCGTGTCCATTGTGCATTCCGACGGACTTGGACAATTCCAGCAGGTCAATACGACACCCCGCACTGCCAGAATTACTGCAGTGTGGCTCTAGGAACACTATTCTGAGATTAAACACTCGCGCTGGCCACCAACCTCCCCAGACATGAACATTATTGAACACATATGGGATGCCTTGCAACGTGCTGTTCAGAAGAGATCTGTACCCCGTCGTATTCTTACGGATTTATGGACAGCCCTGCAGTATTCATGGTGTCAGTTTCCCCCCCCCCCCGCCCCTCCCCCCCCCCCCCCCCCAGCACTACTTCAGACGTTAGTCGAGTCCGTGCCATATCATGCTGCGGCACTTTTGCGAGCTCTCGGTGGCCCTACACGATATTAGATATTAGGCATTTTCTTTGGCTCTTTAGTGTATTACGTTTTAAAGCTCTGTGTATGGACAAATCATAATACACGTTGTCTTTCAGTGTCTCATTTAAGTAACGCAACTCAAGTTACAAGCTCTTGTTGTCACTGATACGGAGGGCACTTGGGTGAACACTGCTTGCTTCTGGGCTAGGTTGTGGTGCACAGTGGTATCTAAATACCTGTTTGTGTATGTAGGATTTCTATATAGTCTGTGTCCTAGAGTACTGTCAGACATTCTATAGACCAACACATTTAAGAAATGGACCGATCTCACTCTGTGGCTCCAAGGTGAAGTTGATTTTAGGATGAATATCATTTAAGAAATGGTGGAATATATGAAGCTGTCCTATACTATGTGGTAATGTAGCAAATACGCCATCCACATAACAGAGGTAACAAGAAGTGCATTACTTAATGCCTGTTATTCAAAATACTTCATAAAAATGGTAGCTGCTACTAGCGACAAATGTGAACTCTTAACAAGACTGGAAGACTGTTCATAGACCCTCCTTTATACTTAAAATAGCTCGATTATAGACATAATTTGATTATGTTACACACGTCCTGATAATTTTTTTCTCTTATGATCTTCATAGTATCTGCCGTTGTAATATTAAAAAATAAATATTTCACATTGAAGTTTACAGTAATGTTGGTTGCGGATGTATTAATTGTGTATAATATTACTAACAAACATGTGGCATCTTAGTCGAAAGTACTTGTTGTTTCAGCTAGATGTCCCAGTTTCCCTGATAAATGACTTGTCAAAAAGTCAACTGGACTGTTAATTTCGTTAACACTTTTTAGTTCTGAGCACACAGGGAGCACATTAAGATACCTAGAACAATAGTGTCTCCCGCCAAATACGAGGGCCTGGTGAGAAATTTCGCCTGAAGCTATGCAGCCAACATTACATAGCTGTCGTGCGTTTTCTTCTTCAAGAATCAAGACAATTCTCAGCCACATTCTGCAGGGGCAATGAAGGTACTCCTGCATCGTTTTCAATTGGAAATGTTTGATTGCACACAATACAGCCCGTAATTGTCTCCCTCTGAGTTTCATCTCTGCTCACATGAACCGCTGGCTATGAAGACAACATTTTGGCACAGACAACTAGCTGTAGGCCAGCGTAGAGAACTGGCGGAAAGCACTGGCAGCTGCCTTCTAAAACGAGGATATTGAAAAGTTGGTACAGCGCTACGACAAACGTCTAAGTCGGATCGGCGACTATGGTGATAAGAAGCTGGAAGTTGTAGCTAAATGTTGGAAATAAAACAATTTTGATTTTCACTGTGGTTTCCATTTCGCAACCTATCGTCCCTTGCTTTCTGAATAGCCCTCGTTTATCATCGGGAGACTATATATTATGGGCATTAGACATTTGTTTTCTGAAGTTTGATAATAGATTTTTCAGTTTTCACACGATTCTATTCATGGAATAACTTTTTGACTGCTGCTACATTGGATCAGCCAAAAGTTTTTCCATTTTCTTGTGGAATTCACAGCGTCCATAGCACCTATGGAATTTTCGTTATCCGCTTTGGTGACCACACGCTTTTGTTTCTCTTGAGATAATTAAAAACTTTCCTTCCCTGCTCCCATACATTGCTTTTCAGGGGTTTCGTTTTTCTGCAGAATTCTCGAAACGTTCTATCTTATGTATTCGCTTCGAACCTTCGGAAGAGAGAGAGAGAGAGAGAAAGATTTTCCGACGCTACTGACAATTTCTCCAAAGACAATTCTTTATGACGTACTTGCGAAACTCAGACTTTAGCCCAGAAATGGGATGGGATGGTATCTTCATTGAGCTCCTCTCAAGACACCTCACCACACTCATTTTTCATTCAGAATGGTGTCTTTTTATGCACTTTTTTCTTCAATATCTCGAACTTTTCTTTTTGCGTCATTGCAGTGAAACCTGTTAACCTTGCAGCGTGACTACGTAATTCTGTCCGCTTTATCCTACTCTTATGGCGAGAGATAGTTATGTTAGTTCCGTTTTGATTCCTTTCCACTAATGACAATTCCCTCATCTCAACACGATATCTTCAAACAATAGACGGAAAAATTTTACCCTGTAACTCCTCTTCTTTAGAACAAGCGCAGGAAAATTCCCTTTTATACGAGGATTGGAACTTTAATGGTGGCAACTATTTATTTACAGTTCGTACAAAATAGATACGTGTTTCAAAGTTTTACTGACCTTCAAAGTAGTCACCAGCATTGTGTATAACCCGTTGCCAGCGATACGGAAGTAGTAGGATACTCTTAGCAGTGTCAGTTGTGTTGACAGTTCGAGCGGCGCGGTCTATTGCCCGGCGAAGTTTTAGCAGTTCTGAAGCGAATGCCGTGAAGTGCTTCCTTCAGTTTAGAAATGTAGTTGAACTCACGAGGGCTTAAGTCAGGGGGGTTTAGTAGGTGGTATAGCACTTAGCAGCCCCATCAGTCAAACAAATCAGTAACAGCTTGCACTGTACGTGCTTGAGCATTGTCCTGCAAAATGATTTTCAGATCCTGCAGAAAGTGTCATCACTTCTGTCTCTAAGCTGATCGTAGGTTGTGTTCCAAAAATGAACGGCATAGAGACAGAAGTGATGACGATTTCTGCACGACCTTACCAAGCCGATGACTAGTTTGAAGGTCAGTAAAACTTTGAAACACGTATCTACTTTGTACGAGCTGTAAATAAATAGTTGGCACTATTGATGTTCCAACCCTCTTAAGTGAACGCGACGCCGGTCTCTGCCGGTGTTCAGTTTATCGGGACCCCAGAAGATCCTAATGAAGATGCAACAGAGGGGTCGATACCTCGACTGTATGAATGTATTTGAAGAGGAAACACGACGTGCTCTAACAGTCTAGAAGACTTTAAATGTTAATCATTTACCTTACGAGTTTCTGTGACGATGCTCCTCAGCAATTAGAGTTTACCCAACAGAAATTTCTCTGATTCAGTCTTAAACTGTACAACAACAACCGCAATACATTTAATATGCTCTGGCAGGTTGGAAACCTATGTATTTGACTTTTCTGATCTAATGTTACACTCTTGAAGTCTTCATAGAGGTTGTAAAAGCGGCAAGTCATTTCATTTCGCCTTTCTTCCACTCTATTTACACTACTGGCCATTAAAATTGCTACACCAAGAAGAAATGCAGATGATAAACGGGTATTCATTGGACACATATATTATACTAGAACTGACATTTGATTACCTTTTCACACAATTTGGGTGCATAGATCCTGAGAAATCAGTACCCAGAACAACCACCTCGGGCCTTAATAACGGCCTTGATACGCCTGGGCATTGAGTCAAACAGAGTTTGCATGGCGTGTACAGGTACAGCTGTCCATGCAGCTGCAATACGATACCACAGTTCATCAAGAATAGTGATTGGCGTATTGTGACGAGCCAGTTGCTCGGCCACCATTGACCAGACGTTTTCAATTGGTGAGAGATCTGGAGAATGTGCTGGCCAGGGCAGCAGTCGAACATTTTATGTATCCAGAAAGGCCTGTACAGGACCTGCAACATGCGGTCGTGTATTATCCTGCTTAAATGTAGGGCTTCGCAGGGATCGAATGAAGGGTAGAGCCAAGGGTCGTAACACGTCTGAAATCTAACGTCCACTGTTCAAAGTGCCGTCAATGGGAACAAGAGGTGACCGAGACGTGTAACCAATGGCACCCCATACCATCACGCCGGGTGATACGCCAGTATGGCGATGACGAATACACGCTTCCAATGTGCGTTCACCGCGATGTCGCCAAACACCGATGCGACCATCATGATGCTGTAAACAGAACCTGGATTCATCCGAAAAATTGACGTTTTGCCACTCGTGCACCCAGGTTCGTCGTTGAGTACACCATCGCAGGCGCTCCTGTCTGTGGTGCAGCGTCAAGGGTAACCGCAGTCATGGTCTCCGAGCTGATAGTCCATGCTGTGGAACTGTTGGTGCAGATGGTTGTTGTCTTGTAAACGTCCCCATCTGTTGACTCATGGATGGAGATGTGGCTGCACGATCCGTTACAGCCATGCCGATAAGATGCCTGTCATCTCGACTGCTAGTGATACGAGGCCGTTGGGATCCAGCACGGCGTTCCGTATTACCCTCCTGAACCCACCGATTCCATATTCTGCTCACAGTCATTGGATCTCGACCAACGCGAGCAGCAATGTCTCGATACCATAAACCGCAATCGCGATAGGCTACAATCCGACCTGAATCAAAGTGATGGTGCATATTTCTCCTCCTTACACGAGGCATCACAACAACGTTTCACCAGGCAACGCCGGTCAACTGCTGTTCGTGTATGAGAAATCGGTTGGAAACTTTCCTCATGTCAGCACGTTGTAGGTGTCGCCACCGGCCCCAACCTTGTGTGAATGCTCTGAAAAGCTAATCATTTGCATATGACAGCATCTTCTTCCTGTCGGTTAAATTTCGCGTCTGTAGGACGTCATCTTCGTGGTGTAGCAATTTTAATGGCCAGTAGTGTATTAAATGGAATAAATAATTACAAGGTCTATGGCCATTTAGAGTATTAGAGAGCGTTACAGTGGTTGTAAACGCTGAATTTAATGGTTGCCAGGCTCATGAAGTCATTAGAGATGGAGGAGCAGAGCGCGTGTTCTGTCACACGGCCGCGGCTGCGGCAGGTGAGGCTTAATGGTGCCAGATCTGAGAATGTGGCAAGTCGCAGGTGCAGGGAGAGCGGGCCGTTGCAAACCGCTGCAGAGGAGTTGGTCTGGGTCATGAGGTCACCGGTTATAGGAAGTGGAAAGTCCAACGCGGGGCCACAGCATATTGTCCCCGTGGCCAAATGTAAAATGTTTTTTGATTGCTTTCGCTGAACTACGACGGACTGCGGGACTCACACTTGTTCCCTGCCAAGGCGAAGTACATTTCACTGTTTCGGCAGGGGTCCTCATGTTGTTATTTTGGAAGCTCCCTGTCAGTATCAGCTAGGTCAGCGAAAACATTTCGCCAGAATGGGCAAAATGGGGCGATACTGCATAGGCCAGATAATGTGTGGCCGAGAGAGCTGTGGCCAGTTTTTAAGGTCACGCAGACACAACATCTGCGCTGTTTCCCACGCAGGCAAGACGACAGTGTGTTAACTGTGTAAGTAGTAGAGATGGGCAAACTGAAACACGTAACTGTTTCGAAACAAATGAAACAGTACAACCTATTTCCTGCAGCTGTTTCGAAACAGTGAAACAGTTTGTGTTTTGTAATCTAATAAACCTACACATTTTATCATCTTGACTGTCTACTGTATAACTATGTCCACATAAACACAAATGAGGTGCGAGAGCGCTAATCATATCGCAGAAAGTATGAAACTATCACTTAGGCGTCTTGGCAGTTTCGTATTTCCTGCAGCAAATGCGCTGCTTTCGTGTCGTGTGATTTTCATACTTTTCAATTGGCTGAGGACAGCCATTTGCGAAGGCAGAAGAGCCGCCACGAACGGAACTGGAGGTGGGAGCAAACTGCAGAAACAACGGATATGCTACTGGGATTCCCACATTCCGTTAGTATGGGTAATATACCCATCCTGCTAATTTCCATGCAGACAAAGGGAATCGTTAAGGATAATAGGCACAGTGACTATAGACTCACAAATAACGCCAAATAATTCGAATAAATAACAAAATATAACAGAAAAAAATTGTTTCTTTCAAGGTGTTTCGAACCGTTACTATAAATTAACCATGCTTCCTAGTCCTTCCCGTTCACCATTACACTATCAATGATATGTCAAACAGATTGTTTCCAATTATACCTACATCAAATTTATGTATATGTCTAACAACTGTCACTCTACGCCTTTTTTTATTCAAAATGTTGTAGGCTTACTTACGTTTCTTAATATGATTACTGTACATGAACAGAGAAGCGTATGTTATCAAAAAGTGTAATTTAACTGAATGATTTTCACATATTTATTATTTTGAATGTGAATAGTATGCGTTGTTTTATTGTTTGGTTAGTGTTTATAAAGCACATGTTACTCCATTTCGGAATATGACAGTCAGCTAGAAACGAAGCTTTATTTTCGGATATCTTAAGCTTCATGCTATTGCTTGTCAAAAAGATTTCGACACTCTTGAAAGCGTTTCATGAAGTGGTATGTTAAATGTGTTTCAGTACCTGTGCCGAGCCCGAATCTCGTCCGACACAGAGGGGAATGAAACGTCACTGTTTCGATACAATTAGTCCGTTCCAAGCACAGGTGGACTGAAACAGCCTTATTTTGAAACAACGGTACAGTTTCTGTGTCTGGCTCGAGATAGAATCCGGTCCAGTGATCCGAGACAGGGGCGGAATGAAACACCACTGTTTCGAAATAGTGAACCGTAGCCGTTCCGAAACACTGAAACAGTTCCACGTATCGATACACTGTATCGAAACATAGAAACAGTGGCCAAGTCTAGCAAGTAGGCTGTTTAGGTTTTTATGTTCTCAACGCCACGTAGCTCTCTGTATGAAAATCACTGACTGTGCTGTGTGCAATCTGTGGCTGGTTGGCATTGTTGGAATATGTGCTATTGTAGTGTTGGGCAGTTGGATGTGAACAGCGCGTAGCGTTGTGCAGTTGGAGGTGAACCGCCAGCAGTGGTGGATGTGGAGAGAGAGATGCCAGAGTTTTGAGAGGTTACTATGAGCGGATGATCTGGACGTGTGTGCGTCAGAAAAAGGAAATTTGTAAGAGTGGATGTCATATATAATGTCTTTTGAACATTATTAAGGTAAATACATTATTCTCTATCAAAATCTTTCATTTGCTGACTATGCCTATCAGTAGTGAGTGCCTTCCGTAGTTAGAATCTTTTATTTCGCTGGCAGTATTGGCACTCGCTGTATTGCTGTTGTTCGAGTAACGAAGATGTTTGTGAAGTAAGTGATTCATGAAAGGTATAGGTTATTGTTAGTCAGGGCCATTCTTTTGTAGGGATTATTGAAAGTCAGATTGCGTTGCGCTAAAAATATTGTGTGTCAGTTTAGTGTTGATCAAAATAACTAAAGACAGAAATGTCTGAGCACGTTCAGTTTTGATCAGCTGTTTGTAAATCAAATAACGTAAGAGGTTTACCAGCACAGTAATTTATAATGTTCTAGAAGGAGATGTTTCAACGGGGATGCAGACCGTGATATAAGAAAACATAACAGTGGATGCTTCTTCAATGCGTCGACGTGTTAGTATTAGAGGAACAGTTTCCTTCCCATCTTATGGTGGGGAGCTGTATACAACACCGACTGATATGAAATTGGTGTGCGAGTGCTTTATCAGCTTTCTGTTAGTGGTTTTAGCTTTATGGTGCAAACTCCACACGGAGATTTTGGCAGACGTGGATGTAATGTGTGGAAGCAAGGATTCGATCGCGAAGCATGGAGCAGAGTAGACTTGGAGAATAGATTTGGTTTTGGACTCGGAACCTGGGTGCGAAGGTGGACCAGAACGAGATGAGGAGATGGTGGTCCACCGTTCGACCCAATGCTGAGGTGCACTGGGCATCGCATCTCGAGATTCAAGTGCATGCCTGCTGACCGTTTCGCAGCACCGGTACAAGGAATCTTTAGAGCGAAATTCTCTTATTTCATCGCGTGCTCACAGCAACAGCAGTCGCTCTCTGATTTAAGTGCATTGTGGAAGATTGTGTCATTTAAAGTTCACAGTTACTTCCGTTCGTATTAGTAACAGTTAGATCACCTTATCGAATTCAGAATTAGAGTTTAGACACCACCCTTCGTTCAGCTTTGTGAAATGTCTATCAGGACATGTCACTTAATGAGTATGAGGAAGAATGGAATCAATGTGTTATGTAAATCTACCTTCCATTTAAATCACGTCTTTTAGAAATAACGCTCCCGCTGTACTGAATTCTATCTGTTACTCAAGAAGACAAGATCCCTTCATCATCTTTATTAATCTTATTTATATGAGAATAATAGGAGTAGCCTTGGAATAAAAATACAATTTGTTCTATATAATGCCACATTTCTTGTCGTTCGCACTTAAAAACCACTGCATATCGTTTTCACTGTAGTGTTAGTGAATGGGTGGTTCTGTATCTTAGAGATATTGAGAGGCAGAAGTTCATTAGAGGTATCCACGTAACTGCCCACCAGAGGAACATTTTGTAATTGTTCCCCACTCTGTGGAGCATAAAATTGAAGAATGCAAATGTAAAAGAATTCTAAGAGCCATTTTTTCACAAAACGTGTTTTTAATGCTATTATGTTCTCAGTACTCTGTTGCATCTTCATAGATTAGTTCCAAGTGTCAAGTCAAGGCAAAAATCTTTTTAACATTCATTACTAGATGGCTCATGGTACTTATCCCATACAGTTCTTCCCACTGGAGTTCCAAGAGCTCAATATCTGCCTGTTTTGTTGATGTACAGTTTACATGCAAAGCAGTGTGGTTTTAAGTTTCTTTGCATCAATAAAACTTCTTTATAATAGAAGGACAAAATCTGGGTTTTAAAAATAGTAAGAGTAGTTAGAACCGTGAAGAGACAAAATGACATGTGTCTGGAAAATGTTATGAAAAGCCATTTCTACCTGAAATGCACAGGGAGTTTTATAAGTATCCTTAACTATCTGTTATCACGAATGGAGTTGTGTAAGAAACATAAGAGCGATAAAAAAATTTAATTTAATTTTGTTATTCTCTTGTAAAAATCAATGATATGAGAAGTTGTTTCTGTTGATTAAGTTGCACTAGTTAAAACATCACTGGTGTAATTCTGTTCATGTATTATCACAAATGAAACATAGAGCCTCAGTAGTACTGGCACTTTAAACAAAATTTTTTTATTGGTACCAGGAACCAGTCAGTTCCCTGGTATGGCACCTAGGATGTTCTTAATAAATTATTTATTTTATAGTTGGGGTCATTAAATTTTGCTGTAATGGGGTGGGCAATATAATTCTGTGGTCTCAGACTATCTTCTCAACTTTTGGATAGAAGTAAGCAATGTACAAAAAGAGATACATTGTCCTGACAAATATGAGATTTGTCCCTTGCAGTGTTTTACTATTTCCACGCTTCATATATACTTTACAATTTTTTACAACAAAATGAAATATCGGTAAAAACAAAGGGCATTAATGAATATATTAGTCGAGAAATAATTGTCAAAATAACATCTATTTTGAACAATATTCTTCAGGATGTTCCAGAATTAATACCACATATAATTCGTTATACACTTCTACATTCTGAAATGTTATTATCCCCATAAATCGAATTCACAAAAAATTATTCGTTAATTCATTATAGAATGGGAATAAGTATGACAAACTAAGTTCTTCAATTTTAAGTAAATAGGTTAACTACAGCACTTCATTACATCAAGGATGTGCACATTCCAGATGCAATAAAAATCAACACTGATCAGTACACTTCATAATTTGAATTAACTTTTGTCACATGTTAAGGAGTTCTGTAACATCTGTTGATGCCTTCAAATATTACAATTGTTGTTCTTTTTTAAATAATAAGGCTCAACTTATTTTTAATTTTCATACTTGCATAGACTGTGAAGAGGTTACACCTTCTGGTAAGATCATTTAAGATTATAAGTAACAGAAAGAACATAGAACAGAACTCCATGGTGGACCTCACTGATTGATTCAAATGCTGAGTGCCTATTGCTAACGTAATATCTGTGAAAATGTTACACAAGGCTTTTTGTCATAGAAGTGAGATAGAAATACTCAAACTGCTGTGTCTTGTACTACATAACATTTTGACTTCACCATCATGAAGATATCATGGTTTTACACAAACAGAAGCCTTAGCCAAGTCACAAAATAATCAAAATAGTTATAATATCTGATTTATTCAGTCTAGTAAATATATCCTGTTCAGATGATAGTCTTATTTGAAATCCATATTGTTTGCTACTAAGAACGATTGTCTGTACTAGGTATTTATAAATTCTATTGCAAATGGTCTTTTTTTAAAAGTTTTAAAACTGCTAACATTATTTCAGCTGATCTTTATTTTAACGACAGAGGACATGAATCGATGAAACGATTGTATTGAATAAATTATCTGAAATGGCATTAACAGGGCAAAAATTTGTGTTGTACATCTCTGCTTGCACTCTCCGAACGTTGGTATTTTCTTCCGGTAATTTGGCGGAGCGGTGTGTCGAAATGGTTCGCCTGTCGTCCGTTGGCAGCGCTGTGGCGCTCCAGAGGCAGTAGCGCCAAGGGCCGCGGTGGAGATACTGAGAACTAAGACGACGCTCCGGACTCTTCTTCGTCTACTGCCTCCTGCAACATTAAAGTACCAGTTTCAGAAACGAGACACTTCGAAATCCTGCAGAGCGGTAAAATCACAGTGTTTTAACAAGGGAATACAAAGCTGGTAAAAAAATTCTACACCAGAAAGGATTGCAAATAACGAAATTCTACTTACTGCGCGTTCACAGTGGAGTAGGAAGTGATTTGGAACTACAGAATGTGCAAAAAGTAATACCTAGAGTTGCTGCCTCTGGCAACAACAATGGCTTGAACCATGTAGGGAAATAAGTCGAACTGAGATTGGATGCCTGATATGGATATGTAATTTCATATTGGTTCAACTCTATCCAATAGTTGTTGATTAATAGTGGCTGTCAAGTGGTGGCGTATCAGCGTATCTGCAACCCATGAGCAGATGTTTCCAGTGGGAGAGAGATCTGTATGTGACCTTGTGGTATCATATTGAAACGGAACGTCATGAAGACCTCGAAAATAGAGCCCAACCACCAGCCTTGAAGTGTCACATTTCCGGTTATTCCAGGGCAGCCAAGTATCCGATTCACGAGCCATGTCCCGCTCACGTAACATAGTACTCAGCCTGGATGCACATTTCCCCCACCACCACACCACCAGACCACGCCGAGTGAGAGGAGGGGGAAGAGAGGGAAACTGCGAATATACCATATTTAGATGGTAATGCAGTCTCAATGCATATGTCTTAGTTTCATATTTCGTATTTCTCTAGAGCACAGATCACAAACGAAACAAATTTTATTTTTCGAGCGTTGAAGACATATTAAAATTTTTATCTGGTACAGTATGCTGGCTTATGAATAGTTGCAGAAAGTTTCACAGATGAAACTTCCTGGCAGATTAAAACTGTGTGCCAGACCGAGACTCGAACTAGGGAGGCAAGTGCTCTAGCAACTGAACTACCCAAGCACGACTCACGCCCCGTCCTCACAGCTTTACTTCCGCCAGTACCTCGTCTCCTACCTTCCAAACTTTACAGGAGCTCTCCTGCGAAACTTGCAGAACTAGCACTCCTGAAAGAAAGGATATTGCGGAGACATGGCTTAGCCACAGCCAGGGGGATGTTTCCAGAATGAGATTTTCACTCTGCAACTCTCTCATTCTGGAAACATCCCCCAGGCTGTGGCTAAGCCGTGTCTCAGCAATATCCTTTCTTTCAGGAGTGCTAGTTCTGCAAGTTTCGCAGGAGAGCTCCTGTAAAGTTTGGAAGGTAGGAGACGAGGTACTGGCGGAAGTACAGCTGTGAGGACGGGGCGTGAGTCGTGCTTGGGTAGCTCAGTTGGTAGAGCACTTGCCCGCGAAAGGAAAAAGGCCCCGATTTCGACTCTCGGTCCGGCACACAGTTTTAATCTGCCAGGAAGTTTCATATCAGCGCACATTCCGCTGCAGAGTGAAAATCTAATTCTAGTTTCAAAGATTTTTGCACTCAGTTTGTCACATAATCATGACTTCATTAGTCTAATGCGGGGTGCACTCAGCCCTTGTGAGGCAAACTGAGGAGCTACTTAATTGAGGAGTAGCGGCTCCAGTCTCGTTAATTGATATAGCGCCGGGAAAGCGGTGTGCTGATCACATGCCCCTCCATATCCGCATCTAGTGACGCCTGTGGGGTGAGGACGACACGGCGGCCGGTCGGTATTGTTGGACCTTCCAAGGTCTGTTCGGACGGAGTTTAGCTTGGTTTTTATTAGTTTAATAAAAGAAAAAATGTCTTTCATACCCGTACTATCTTGGCCAAAATATTTGGCACTTTTGCAATAATGAAGGTGTGGGAACTCTACCTGAGAAAAACAATGTAGACATTCTGGATAATTTTAATGTGCAGGGATTTGCCTTTAAAATGGGGACTGCATTACAGAACAATGAGTCACATCTGTACATGTGCATGGGTGCTTTCAACTTAAATCGCAAATGGTCTTGAAAACAGATGTAAGACTGGCAATGTCCTCAAATAGTTCAGAAAACTATCCTTGCGATTCTTTCAGGAGTACAATAAATTCCTCAAGCCTCGTGTTTTCCTTAACAACAACTAACTTATGGAACTGGACTGCCGGCCGTAGTGGCCGTGCGTTTCTAAGCGCTACAATCTGGAACCGAGCGACCGCTACGGTCGCAGGTTCGAATCCTGCCTCGGACATGGATGTGTGTGATGTCCTTAGGTTAGTTAGGTTTAATTAGTTCTAAGTTCTAGGGGACTGATGACCTCAGAAGTTAAGTCGCATAGTGCTCAGAGCCATTTGAACTGGACTGTGTTTGCCAACTATTGTCCCTACTATAATTCGATTTCCTTTTTTATAGATTCCCAACAAATCGTAAATAAGTTGTTGGAATGTTATACTGTGGAATGTATGCTCTTGCGGTGCCAGTCTTTTGCACCATTCTTAATGTCTGTAAAACAACGCCCACTAATAATCGGAGTAGAAGACTGAAGTGCACCGTTGGCTATTAAAATTGTAAAATCAGGATAGACAGCAAATGAACGAATTTAACTCATTGTGCATATACAGTGTAGCAGGAAGAACACATGCATAAATTTGTACTTGATTTGCAAGTCTTACTGAGCTTGGATGACATGTGTGGGTACATCATTCCATGTTGCATCGACTGTGTGCCAAAGATAATCAGTCGAATTGCCTGGCGAGTGGGTGTGAGATTTGGAGAACGTGACATCCAGGGCAACTATCAGCTCACGTAGCAAAGGCAAGATGTGGTTTTGCGTTACCTTGTTGAAACACTACAACACGGCCAAAGGATTTAACACGTGTCTAGGAGTAGCGTCTTTCATTAGTAATCAAAACGTTCTCGGTCCCGGATTCGAACCCCGCCACCGCTTAGATTTTGATTCAAAATTATCAGCACTGGTGGCCGAAGACTTCCAGCATAAGAAGTCACCCTCATTCTGCCAACGACCTTGTCAAAGAGGGCGGAGGAGCGAGCATAGGTTCAGGGCACTCTCTTGCTTTTGGGGTGAGAAACTGCCCTAAAGGTGGACGAATCAGCAAAGATCAACGGCATCAGTATGCAGAAGGCTATGGAAACCACAGCATTAAAGACACATAATGTGTATTAACAGGACATGTGGCCTGTAACTGAAAATGTGTCATGACAATCTCTCAATTGGCAAAAAATCCGGGAATTGTCCCCCATCCGGATCTCCGGGAGGGAACTGTCAAGCGGGAGGTGACCATGAGAAAAAGACTGAATATCCAACGAAAGGATGACGCTCTAGAGTCGGGATGAAGAGATAGAGAAAGTATATGAGGATGGTGGGTGAGCAACTCAATACGCATTTGAATTTAAAAAAAAAAAAAAAAAAATGGTCGTCAACACAGTTCCCACGATTAAGACATGAAAGTCCGAGAAATATCGCATAATTAGATTAAAAGCTCATGCATCCAAGTTGCTGACAAGAATAATATACAGAAGAATGGAAAAGAAAATTGAGGGTGTGTTAGGTGACGATCAGTTGGGCTTTGAGGAAGGTTAAGGCACCAGAGAGGCAGATCTGACCTTACGGTTGATAATGAAGTAAGACTAAAGAAAAATCAAGACAATTTCATAGGATGTAGGTTGATTCTTACAAAGAAGATTACAGCAACGAGCCACTTTTTATAATGCTATTTACTTACTTAAATAACGCCGTTACCGGTTTCGAACCGATAGGTTTATCTTCAGACGGCTAGATAACGTTTTATATTACATTTAGACTTTTGTTTCCCCATCTGACGAAACTTCCTTGGGTTGGTGATGCCCTACAACCAAAACAAGATGTGAGGCAGCGTCTTTTTAATCGTAATTGTCAGATGGGGAAACAAAACTGAAAACGTAATGTAAAACGTGAACTAGACGTCTGAAGATGAACCTACCGGTTCGAAACCGGTAACGGCGCTATTTAAGTAAATAAATAGCATTATAAAAAGTGGTTGATTGCTGTAATCTTCTATGTAAGAGTCAACCTATATTTTGTACACAGGCACGGGCTCAATATGTCAGTTTTTGACAAAATATCAAGTTCATAGGATCTGTCAAACTCTGAAAAAGCGGTCGACAATGTCAAATGGTGCAAAATGGTCGAAATTCAAGGAAAATAGGTGTAAGCTACAGGAAGAGATGGGTAATATACAACATGTACAAGAGCCAAGAGGGCATAATAAGAGAAAAAGACCGAGAACGAACTTCGCGGATTTAAAAGGGTGTAAGATAGGGATGTGGTATTTCACCCTTACTATTCAATCTGTATATTGAAGAAACAATGATGGAAATAAGATAAATGTTAAATATTTTGATTACAATTCAAGGTGAAAGGATATGCTGATGCTATTGCTATCTTCAGTGAAAGGGAAGAAGAATTACAGGATCTACTATATATGCTGGCCGGGAGACCCCTCGCGGGGCGGTTCGACCGCCGCTCTTCTTTAACGCCGCTACTGCGACCTGCGAGTGAATGAGAATGAAATGATGATGATGAAAGACACACAACACCCAGTCATCTCGAGGCAGAGAAAATCCCTGACCCCGCCGGTAATCGAACCCGGGACCCCGTGCGCGGGAAGCGAGAACGCTAGCGCAAGACCACGAGCCGCGGACACAAGATCTACTGAATGGAATGAACAGTCTGAGCACAGAATATGGACTGAGAGTAAATCGAAGAAAGACGAAAGTAATGAGAAGTAGCAGAAATGAGAACAGCGAGATACTCAGTATCACGAATGTTGATAATGAAGAAGATGAAGTTAAGGAATTCTACTTCCTGAGCAGCAGAATAACCAATGATGGACGGAGCAAGGAGGGCGTATAAAGCAGACTAGTACTGGCAAAAAGGGCATTTCTGGCCAAGAGAAGTCTACTAGTATGATACATAGGCCTTAATTTGAGGAATTAATTTCTTAGAATGTTCGTTGGGGTGTACTGTCAGCACACCTCTCACTGCTGACATGGTAAGGGAAACAGGAACAACCGTCACCATGGTGGTAGTCTGTCGTGCTCCAGAGATCGTTGGACATCCCGTGCAGATACGTATCTCTCTGCAATCAATCTGATTCCCTGACCACTTGAAAGTGACACAGGTCAACAATCCTGCTTGGGAGAGTGCGCAATGTCTCTGTCCTCTCGGGCGCTAGTCGCGTGGGGCCATGAGATCGTGCTCAATGGCGCACGAAATGAGTAATAAAATGTGTACCGAACAGAAGGTGCCTAGATCAGAAATGTTTGCAGCTTACATGTACAATACCAGAATATTTAAGATGAAAATGCTACATACAAATGAAAGTGAGTATTTATTGAGGTGACTGATGATGCCTCAACACATTGAGGCGAAATGCCTCTGGCAAATGAAACTTCACCTTTATCAGTTCCATACAGACGGTTCTAAGCCAAAACGCGGGCAGCAGTACCGCCACGCACCACAAAGTTGCTTATGTAGAATGTAGAATGATATAACACACGCTCGATAGGTCACGACCCTGATGCTGTCGCGTTCCGATACGTGATGGCAGCCGTTTCTATTTGTCACATGAGGCATACCATGGCCGTTTTAAAAACAACTAATGAACAAATTTTATTTGTGAAAGAGAAATCAGCTGTGCGAAAGTAAAACGCAGTTGCGCTGGCGGTATCGGAGAGATTGGTGAAATAATAGGCAGTTCCAGAGATCGATGACAGCGGTGTTCGGAAAGCGAATAGCTAACGAAAAACAAATCCACAGCGCAAGAAAGTCGTCTTAAGCGTACACAACAGACCAGCGAGCAATCTGAGTAACAAACGCAGTACAGGCAATACCAAGACTGTACTGTTCAACGGTGCATAACAAGAGGCTTCAAATACCAGCGAGAGAGACTGTCTAGCAAGAGCCAGACCGGCCTACAGTCCTCAGCGGCGACTGCACTCGACGCGCCGGCCGCGGCGGCGGCGGCGGCGGCGGCGGCGGCGTTCTACGCTTGGAAACAAGCTGCGGGCGGAATATGTATTCCGAGTATGAAATTACAATCAAATGAATACCCCTAGCTGCATACAGGCGTTGATATAAGTCAACGGGGACATGTCCGAAAGAATAGATACCAACTTCATGTATATATAGTTAAGGCTCACCGGCCATTTGATCATCTTACAATGTAACCTTACACGGCCGGTGATTATATAGGCAGTACAGAGGGCGCCACTGTCGATCACGTGGCGTCGGCTATGAGATTGTCTCTGGTAATAACGACACAACGTCAAAACTGACGAGGATATCATCCGGGCCCACGCTCGTTTGTAGAACGGACAGTCATATTAAAAATTCAGCTCATTTCATTGACAAATTAAAGGAAACGAGCGTGGGCCCGGATGATATCCTCGTCAGTTTTGACGTTGTGTCGTTATTTACCATGATTCCGGTAAACGAAGCTATCTTACGCATATCGGGTATTTTTCCTACCGATATTGTGGCATTATTCCGACACTGCCTGACCACAACCTACTTTCAATACAATAATAACTTTTATGAACAGATTGACGGGGTGGCTGTGGGCAGTCCTCTCAGTCCTGCTGTGGCTAACTTATTTATGGAAACTTCTGAACAACGGGCGTTGCAGACTGCCAGTAAGAGACCAGCCAGACGGTATCGTTATGTCGATGACACGTTCGTAGTATGGACACACGGAGCAGAGGAGTTGGATGCCTTCCTGACACATTTAAACAGCATTAATACGAAAATCCAATTCACTATGGAGACGGAAAGGAATGGGCAATTGAACTTCCTGGACGTGTCTGTGATTAAACGACGGAACGGAACGTTGGGCCACAAGGTGCATAGAAAGCCCACACATACTGATCGTTATCTACACAAAGAATCAAACCACCACCCTAGACAAAAAAGAGGTGTAATGAAAACTTTGGTAGACAGGGCGTACAAACTTTGTGAACCTGTTTATTTAAAAGATGAGATTGATCATCTGCGGTCAACTTTCGTGAAGAATGGCTATTCTAGCAAGGATATAGATCGAGCACTTCGCTCTAGGCAGAGAATCAGGAGTAACGACGAACAACAGTCGTCCAAGGCCAAAGTTTTTCTTCCGTTCATTAGTAAGGTCGCAGACCGCATTGGGAAACTTTTAGGCAAGTATGGGGTGGAAACTATTTTCAGACCCACCAGGAAAATAAAAGAATTTTTAGGGTCGGCAAAAGATGCATGACACCCTTTGGCTACACCGGGGGTATATAAAGTTCCTTGTAGCTGCGGCCAGGTTTACATCGGTACAACAAAGAGAAGTGTGAACACCCGTCTTGTTGAACATCAGAAGAATTGTCGCCTGGGTCACACGGATAAATCGGCTGTAGCGGAACATGTTTACCAGGAAGGTGATCATGAAATAAAATTCAGCGAGACGAGCGTCATATCAAAAACCTCGCATTATTATGCACGCTTGTGTAGAGAGGCTATCGAGATTGATAAACAACGTAATAATTTTAACAGGAAAGACGAAGGTGTTAAACTGGATAAAATTTGGATGTCAGCGTTGCACCGCAAGCGTGACGATCGATTACTTTCAATCGAGACTGTTGGCATTACCAGAGACAGTCTCATAGCCGACGCCACGTGATCGACAGTGGCGCCCTCTGTACTGCCTATATAATCAGCGCTTCCTCGAGTTCTCTTCGCAGTTCGCCGCTTTACCTCCGAGGATGTCTCCCGCAGTCGGAGACGAAACGTCAGGAGAGAGTTTTATACTTCGACCACTGCCTATCAGCCCGGAAGTTTCAAGTGAAGGATTTGACCATCTGTGTGGTTGCACAAACAGTGCCCGAACTCCTACGGGAATCGTCAAAAAGCCGCGTGTAATGAGTATGATGGGCAGGGGCACTATGAAATAGTTCGCGCCACAATAAGTTGGGAATGTAGGTCTCACGGGAGGCGTGCCAGAAATAAGCCCCTGCAGTCGCACTGTCCTCTGTGTCCTCGGTGGCTTAGGTGGATAGAGGGGTCTGCCATGTAAGCAGGAGATCCCGGGTTCGAGTCCCGGTCGGGGCACATATTTTCAACTGTCCACGTTGACTTATATCAACGCCTGTATGCAGCAAGGGGTATTCATTTCATTGTAATTTCATTCTAACAAGATGCATGGTCACCGATGGTGTCTGTCCTTTCGGACATGTTCATCTTCATATATATATTCTGAGTATCTCTAACGTGTTCCTTGTATCTATGCTCGGGCTGTGCGGTAAATCCGAATGGGTGTCGATACTAAACTTTTACTCCTACTTACATCGTCTGGTTGTCCTGAAATGAACATGTCCGAAAGAACAGATACCATATTCATATATATATTCCGAGTATCTCTGACGTGTTCCCCGTATCGATACTGGGACTGTGTGGGAAATCCCAATGGATGTCGATACTAAACTTTTACTTCTATCTACATCGTCTGGTTGTCCTGAAATGCCAGTCACCTGCATAACGAAGGATGTATTGCACTTTATGGTGTTGCAGTTTTAATGGTTAGGAGTGTACCATTTCCAGCCTTCCAACCTTCCTCGTGCAGGTGCATGAAGCGTATCTTACAAGTGTTGCAACTCATTTACTCTGCCCATGACTTCATACTATCCGTGACAGTCATCAATTCCCTGTCTTTCCATGTTTAGAAATGTGAGCACCAGCTCGACATGCTTATTCTCATCTATACAGTCCAGTGCTCCAGTTTTTCCGCCACCGTATAAATCCTCCCAACTTGTCAGGAGGAGGCTACACGCCTTCTCTTCCCTGCCAGTCTTCTCCTTATGAGCCTCCTTCAACCGCAGCAGCAGGCCACGTCACGTACCTCTGCTTTGGCCGCCTCCACCTCGGCCAGCTCCAGCTCCTTCTTCAGCCTGTCGGCGTGCTGCCGCTGGAACTCCTGCTCGTGCTCGTGGCCCTCGAGCCAGCGCTGGTGGCGGTCGCTCTCCACCAGCGCCATGTAGATGTCGCGCCGCGAGCGCACGATGTCGCGCACCAGGTCCGTCAGCACCTGGCGCGAGGCCACCATCTGGTCCATCTCCTGCCGCACCTCGTTCATCAGCCACGGCATGAAGTTCTGCAGCACGTCTGCAACGTTACAGGAAGCGGCCACATGTCACGCGACAGGTAGGTGTACACAGCTACTACAAATTAATGAAACACCAGTATTGAATGGTAGCACTTGAACGTCGTGTCTTGGGGTTCACGTGGTACCGATTTATCCGAGAGAGCGAGTTCCACTGTACACGGCAACAACGTGTCAGCGAACGGACGCATAGCAAGGGAATAGACGTGACACAGTATGTATACAATTCCCACCCTTCTTTCAGTTGGAGCCTGCCTACGTCTCTCTTCAGACATCTGCCTGCTTTGCCGGAAGTCGACATCGAAGGACGTGTACCATCTGCTTCTTCGACAGAGCGCCCGGAATAGGGTGGAACGGAAACATCCAGCTGTTAATTGGCACGTGGTGTAGCGCACGGTCCACCACCTCCACCTACCTACAACAGTCAGATCAACATGGTACATTGTCGTGAACCGAAAATACCCTACGAATGATAAAAAGTACGCAATACATTTGGCGGATTCGCCCTTGTGTCAGCAATGCGGCGTGCTGGATACGGACGACCATCGGCTGGTCTGCGGCGAGGCATTGGCTGTCTGGACTCTCGCAAGAAAGATAATAGCGTTCATGCGGCGCACTACCTATACAGCAGTCTCTTCTGACATAGTATTTTTTCCAGAGGAAACGTATTTTCCGCGTCATAAGACGAACGCAGTGGCGTGGATCACGGTCCATTACATCTATAGAGACACACGTACGAACGTACTGAACGTCCTGGATTACTGGCAATACTTGCAAGATGGACACACAAAACTATTACGGCTACAAAAGTACAAGGATTGGTATGACAATTTCCTAGTAACGGTTTTTGCGGACCCGCCTTATACTTCGGGTGTGCCGGGTGCGCAAAGATGAGCGGCGGTGCTTTCGTTGTGAAACCGACCAAGTAAAGTGATCGGCTAAGAACACTATGCGAGTATGCGACCTAGGAAAAACTAACGATTGCACAGTTAGCAAATGGATGTACTTCAAATTTTGTTTTCATATCTATAAATACTTTTCTTTAGGATGCCGGAGGTGGCCCCACTTTGATTTTGTTGTTATTTCATGCTGCATGGTAGGACGGCAGCGAGGTTCCTTCCAGGACATTTATCGTGTGTCAGGACGTACTATGTTTATTTTGTGAATAATAAAGGTTTCTGTTTCTCCTACCTTCCTTAATTAAAAAAATAATAAGAATAAAAACCCCTCACTCCTGACAAAAAAGTGGTTCCCTTGTTAAAAAAAAAAACAGCGCAACAGTCAAAGAATCTGGCTGGGGAAAACAAAAATTGGTAGAGCACTTGCCCACGAAAGGCTAAGGTCCTGAGTTCGATACTCGGTCCGGCACACATTTTTAATCTGTGAGGAAGAGTCATATCAGCGTATAAAAAAAATGGTAACGTGCTTGCCTCAAATACAGCGAGGCCCCGGTTCGATTCCCAGCCGGGTTGGAGATTTTCTCCACTCGTGAACTGGGTGTTGTGTTGTGGTGGCCTAATCATCATTTCATCCTCCTCACCGGCACCTCCCATTTATATGTGCCAATTAATTTTTTACACTGTGTCACTTAACATTTCCTGAAGGATTCCAATTGAAGTTGCGTCATCTTTGTCCAGTACATTAAAGACTGAGGTCAAACCATCAAATTTTTCTGCATAACACTGGACCCGAGTTCCCCACCGTATTACTACTGCGGTGGGTGGCAGTGATGCCTTGGGTTTTTAGTCTTGAATACGTGAATTCTTATCGGCTACTTAACGAAAACTCTTTTCCGTTAGAAATAATTGTATTCACATTAGGATATAGTTTTCTAATTTCCTCACATAGTCTGTGTAACCGAGGCACAATGCATGTAATTTGGATCATTTTAGAGCAACTAACAACAGGACCTCTCACTGCCTTTTATATATACAGGATGGTCCATTGATCGTGGCCCCCTCAAATATCTCACGAAATAAGCGTCAAACGAAAAAACTACAAAGAACGAAACTTGTCTAGCTTGAAGGGGGAAACCAGATGGCGCTATGGTTGGCCCGCTACATGGCGCTGCCAGAGGTCAAACGGATATCAACTGCGTTTTTTTTTAAATATGAAGCCCCATTTTTATTACATATTCGTGTAGTACGTAAATAAATATGAATGTTTTACTTGGACCACTCTTTTCGCTTTGTGACAGATGTCGCTGTTATAGTCACAAACATATGGCTCACAATTTTAGACGAACAGTTGGTAACAGGTAGGTTTTTTAAATTAGAGTACAGAACGTAGGTACGTTTGAACATTTTATTTTGGTTGTTCCAATGTGATACATGTACCTTTGTGAACTTATTTCTGAGAACGCTTGCTGTTACAGCGTGATTTCCTGTAAATATCACATTAGTGCATTAAAAGCAACGGTGGTAACATTAAGAGTTCAACGGGAATTCCACTGTTAAATGCAGAGGAGAGAGCAGATAGGTGGAAAGAATACATTGAAAGCCTCTGTGAGGGTGAAGATTTGTCTGATGTGATAGAAGTCGATTTAGAAGATATAGGGGACCCAGTATTAGAATCGGAATTTAAAAGAGCTTTGGAGGACTTACGGTCAAATAAGGCAGAAGGGATGGATAACATTCCATCAGAATTTCTAAAATCATTGGGGGAAGTGGCAACAAAACGACTATTCACGTTGGTGTGTAGAATATATGAGTCTGGCGACATACCTTCTGACTTTCGGAAAAGTATCATCCACACAATTCCGAAGACGGCAAGAGCTGACAAGTGCGAGAATTATCGCACAATCAGCTTAACAGCTCATGCATCGAAGCTTACAAGAATAATATATAGAAGAATGGAAAAGAAAATTGAGAATGCGCTAGGTGACGATCAGTTTGGCTTTAGGAAAAGTAAAGGGACGAGAGAGGCAATTCTGACGTTACGGCTAATAATGGAAGCAAGGCTAAAGAAAAATCAAGACACTTTCATAGGATTTGTCGACCTGGAAAAAGCGTTCGACAATATAAAATGGTGCAAGCTGTTCGAGATTCTGAAAAAGTAGGGGTAAGCTATAAGGAGAGACGGGTCATATACAATATGTACAACAACCAAGAGGGAATAATAAGAGTGGACGATCAGGAACGAAGTGCTCGTATTAAGAAGGGTGTAAGACAAGGCTGTAGCCTTTCGCCCCTACTCTTCAATCTGTACATCGAGGAAGCAATGATGGAAATAAAAGAAAGGTTCAGGAGTGGAATTAAAATACAAGGTGAAAGGATATCAATGATACGATTCGCTGATGACATTGCTATCCTGAGTGAATGTGAAGAAGAATTAAATGATCTGCTGAACGGAATGAACAGTCTAATGAGTACACAGTATGGTTTGAGAGTAAATCGGAGAAAGACGAAGGTAATGAGAAGTAGCAGAAATGAGAACAGCGAGAAACTTAACATCAGGATTGATGGTCACGAAGTCAATGACGTTAAGGAATTCTGCTAACTAGGCAGTAAAATAACCAATGACGGACGGAGCAAGGAGGACATCAAAAGCAGACTCGCTATGGCAAAAAAGGCATTTCTGGCCAAGAGAAGTCTACTAATATCAAATACCGGCCTTAATTTGAGGAAGAAATTTCTGAGGATATACGTCTGGAGTACAGCATTGTATGGTAGTGAAACATGGACTGTGGGAAAACCGGAACGGAAGAGAATCGAAGCATTTGAGATGTGGTGCTATAGACGAATGTTGAAAATTAGGTGGACTGATAAGGTAAGGAATGAGGAGGTTCTACGCAGAATCGGCGAGGAAAGGAATATCTGGAAAACACTGATAAGGAGAAGGGACAGGATGATAGGACATCTGCTAAGACATGAGGTAATGACTTCCATGGTACTAGAGGGAGCTGTAGAGGGCAAAAACTATAGAGGAAGACAGAGATTGGAATACGTCGAGCAAATAATTGAGGACGTAGGTTGCAAGTGCTACTCTGAGATGAAGAGGTTAGCACAGGAAAGGAATTCGTGGCGGGCCGCATCAAACCAGTCAGTAGACTGATGACCAAAAAAAAAAAAAAAAAGTGCAATATATGCTCAAAATGATGTCCGTCAACTTCAATGCATTTGGCAATACGTGTAACGAAATTCCTCTCAACAGCGAGTAGTTCGCCTTCCGTAATGTTCGTACATGCATTGACAAGGCGGTGATGCGTGTTGTCAGGCGTTGTCACGATAGCATTTATCCTTCAATTTTTCCCACAGAAAGAAATCCGGGGACGTCACATCCGGTGAACGTGCGGGCCATGGTATGGTGCTTCGACGACCAATGCACCTGTCATGAAATATGCTATTCAGTCCCGCTTCAAACGCACGCGAGCTATGTGCCGGACATCCATCATGTTGGAAGTACATCGCCATTCTGTCATGCAGTGAAACATATTGTAGTAACATCGGTAGAACATTACGTAGGAAATCAGCATACATTGCACCATTTAGATTGTCATCGATAAAATGGGGGCCAATTATCCTTCCTCCAATAATGCCGCACCATATATTAAACCGCCAAGGTCGCTGATGTTCCACTTGTCGCAGCCATCGTGGATTTTCCGTTGCCCAATAGTGCATATTATGCCTGTTTACGTTAACGCTGTTGGTGAATGACGCTTTGTCGCTAAATAGAACGCGTGCAAAAAATCTGTCATCGTCCCGAAATTTCTCTTGTGCCCAGTGGCAGAACTGTACACGACGTTCAAAGTCGTCGCCATGCAATTCCTGGTGCAAAGAAATATGGTACGGGTGCAATCGATGTTGATGTAGCATTCTCAACACCGACGTTTTTGAAATTCCCGATTCGAACGGTCCGGACACTTGGATGAAGTCGTCCAGGATACCGAGCAGCATACATAGCACACGCCCGTTGGGCACTTTGATCACAATAGCCATACATCAACACGATAAAGGCCTTTTCCGCAGTTGGTAAACGGTCCATTTTAACACGGGTAATGTATCACGAAGCAAATACCGTCCGCACTGGCGGAATGTTACGTTATAACACGTACTTAAACGTTTGTGACTATTAAAGCGCCACCTATCACAAAGCGAAAAAAGTGGTCCAACTAAAACATTCATATTTCCTTACGTACTACACGAATATGTAATAAAAATAGGGATTCCTATTTTAAAAAAGCAGTTGTATCCGTTTGACCAATGGCAGCGCCATCTAGCGGGCCAACCATAGCGTCATCTGGTTTCCCCCATCAAGCTAGATGAATTTCGTTCTTTGTAGTTTTGTCGTTTGATAGTTATTTCATGAGATATTTGTCCCGTTCACTATCAATGGACAACCCTGTTACTGGAATTCGATAGTAGGAAAAGGAAGAGAAGGAAACGTAGTAGGTGAAAATGGAATGGGGGTAAGAAATGGAAGAGGAAGCCATCTGGTAGAATTTTGCACAGAGCATAACTAAATCATAGCTAACACTTGGTTCAAGAATCACAAAAGAAAGTTGTATACATGAAAGAAGCCTGGAGATACTGACAGGTTTCAGACAGGTTATATAATGGTAAGACAGAGATTTAGGAACCACGTTTTAAATTGTAAGACATTTCCAGGGGCAGATGTGGACTCTGACCACACTCTATCGGTTATGGACTGTAGATTAAAACTAAAGAAACTGCAAAAAGATGGATAAAATGAATCAGAGGTTATAGAGAGTTTCCGGGAGAGCATTAGGGAACGATTGACAAGAATGAGGGAAAGAAATACAGTAGAAGAAGAATGGGTAGCTTTGAGAGATAGTGAAGGCACCAGAGGATCAAGTAGGTAAAAAGACGAGGGCTAAAGGAAATCCTTGGGTAACAGAAGAGATACTGAATTTAACTGATGAAAGGAGGAAATACAAATATGGAGTAAGTGAAGCAGGCAAAAAGGTATACAAACGTCTCAAAATGAGATCGACAGGAAGAGCAAAATGGCTAAACAGGGATGGCTAGAGGACAAATGTAAGGATGTAGAGGCGTATATCACTAGGGATAAGATAGATACTGTCTACAGGAAAATTAAAGAGACCTTTGGAGAAAAGAGAATCACTTGCACGAATATGAAGAGCTCAGATGGAAAGCAGAAAGGTGGAAGGAGTATATAGAGGATCTATACAAGGGCGATGTACTTGAGGACAATATTATGGAAATGGAAGAGGATGTAGATGAAGATGAAATGGGAGATACGATACTGCGTGAAGTGATTGACACAGCACTGAAAGACCTAAGTCGAAAAAAGGCCCCGGGAGTAGACAATATTCCATTAGAACTACTGATAGCCTTGGGAGAACCAGCCCAGACAAAACTCTACCATCTGGTGAGCAAGATGTATGAGGCAGGCGAAATACCCTCAGACTTCAAGAAGAATATAATAATTACAATCCCAAAGACAGCAAGTGTTGACAGGGGTGAAAATTACCGAACTATCAGTTTAATAAGTCACGGCTGCAAAATACTAACAAGGGAACCTCCACATCGCACCCCCCTCAGATTTAGTTATAAGTTGGCACAGTGGATAGCCCTTGAAAAACTGAACACAGATGAATCGAGAAAACAGGAAGAAGTTGTGTGGAACTATGAAAAAAATTAGTAAAATATACAAACTGAGTAGTCTATGCGAAGATAGGCAACATCAAGGACAATGGGACTCAAGGAGCGCCGTGGTCCCGTGGTTAGCGTGAGCAGTTGCGGAACGAGAGGTCCTAGGTTCAAGTCTCCCCTCGAGTGAAAAGTTTAATTTTTTATTTTCAGTTTATGTGACAAACTCTTATGTTTTCATAACTTCTTTGGGAGTAATTATCACATCCACAAGAAGACCTAAATCGGGCAAGGTAGAAGAATCTTTTTACCCATTCGCCACGTGTACATGTTAGGTGGGTCGACAACGTATTCCTGTCATGTGACGCACATGCCGTCACCAGTGTCGTATAGAATATATCAGATGTGTTTTCCTGTGGAGGAATCGGTTGATCTATGACCTTGCGATCAAATGTTTTCGGTTCCCATTGGAGAGGCACGTCCTTTCGTTTACCAATGGCACGGTTTTGCGGTGCGGTCGCAAAACACAGACACTAAACTTATTGCAGTGAACAGAGACATCAATGAACGAACGGACAGATCACAACTTTGCGAAAATAAAGAAAGTAAAATTTTCAGGCGAGAGAAGACTTGAACCAAGGACCTCTCGTTCCGCAGTTACTCACGCTAACCACGGAACCACGGCGCTCCTGAACTCGCAGTATCCTTGATGTTGCCTATCTTGCACATGGACTACTCAGTTTGTATATTTTACTAATTCTTTTCATAGTTCCACACAACTTCTTCCTGTTTTCTCGATTGATCTGTGTTCATTTTTTCAAGGCCTATCCACTGTGCCAACTTATAACTAAATCCGAGGGGGGTGCGATGGGGAGGTTCCCTTGTAAGACGAATTCTTTACAGACGAATGGAAAAACTGGTAGAGGCCGACCTCGGGGAAGATCAGTTTGGATTCCGTAGAAGTATTGGAACAAGTGTGGCTATACTGACCCTACTACTTATCTTAGCAAATAGATTAAGGAAAGGCAAACCTACGTTTCTAGTATTTGTAGATTTAGAGAATGCTTTTGACAATGTTGACTGGAATACTCTCTTTCAAATTCTGACGGTGGCAGAGGTAAAATACAGGGAGCGAAAGTCTATTTACAATTTGCACAGAAACCAGATGGTAGTTACAAGAGTCGATGGACATGAAAGGGAAGCAGTGGCTGGGAAGGAAGTGAGACGCGGTTGTAGCCTATCTCCGATGTTATTCAATCTGTATATTGAGGAAGCAGTAAAGGAAACAAAAGAAAAATTCGGAGCAGGAATTAAAATCCATGGAGAAGAAATAAAAACTGTGAGGTTCGCTGATGACACTGTAATTCTGTCAGAGACACCAAAGGACGTGGAAGAGCAGCTGAACGGAATGGACAGTGTCTTGAAAGGGTGATGCTGAGGGTATCAGATTAGGAAATGAGACGCTTAAAGGGGTTAGTGAGTTTTGTTATTTGGGGGGCAAAATAACCGATGATGGTCGAAGTAGAGAGGATATAAAATGTAGACTGGCAATGGCAAGGAAAGCGTTTCTGAAGAAGAGAAATTTGTTAACATCAAGTATGGATTTAAGTGTCAGAATGTCGTTTCTGAAAGTATTTGCATGGAGTGTAGCAATGTATGGAAGTGAAATGTGGACGATAAATAGCTTAGACAAGAAGAGAATAGAAGCTTTCGAAATGTGGTGCTACAGAAGAATGCTGAAGATTATATCACATAACTATTGAGGAGGTACTGAATAGAACTTGGGAGGAGAGAAATTTGTGGCACAACTTGACTAGAAGAAGGGATCGGTTGGTAGGACATATTCTGCGGTATCAAGAGATCACCAATTTAGTATTGGATGGCAGCGCGGAGGGTAAAAATCGTAGAGGGAGACCAAGAGATGAATACACTAAACAGATTCAGAAGGATGTAGGTTGCAGTAGGTACTGGGAGATGAAGAAGCTTGCACAGGATAGAGTAGCATGGAGATCTGCTTCAAACCAGTCTCTCGACTGAAGACCACAACAACAATTTTGTATCGCTCGCCTTAACGTTGTGCATGTCTGACAATTCTCTCTGAGTTAATTGTTGTACCTCGTTCAAGGAGATCAATGAGAATGACAACATTAGACTCCCAAAACACAGTAGCCATGAACTTTCTTCCTAACAGTTTGCAAACACTTCCTTTGTTTTTTGTGAGAATTTGTGTCCCCATTCTATTGACTGCCTTTTTGTTTCACAGATGACATTCTTTACCCAAGGCTCAGTGCCAGTTACGATACCACCGATAAATTTGTTTCCCTTTTTTTCGTAATCTTCCAGGAAGATCAGTGCTGCAGCCAGTCTATGTTTCTTGTGATCTTCCGTTAGGATGTTAGGAAGTCATGTAGCACAAAATTTGTGGTAACAAAGCTTCTCTGCCACAGCTTCGTGCACCAAGCCCCGTGAAATTTGGGGAATTGTTGAGACAGTTCCGTAAACGTGAAACGACAATTTTAACGAATTTTGCCCTTAATTTTCATTACCACTGCGTCAGTCAAAAGGCTAGGCCAACCACTGCGGTTCTCATCGCGAACATCGGTGAGGTCATTTTTAAAATCAGTGCACCATTAACTCACTAGACTTTCACTAATTATTCCATTTCCGTACACATGAGAAAGGTCGCGATAACTTTCACTTCGTTTACAGTTTTTTTCCAACAGGACCCTAATCACAGAACTCACAAGGGGCGAGATTTTCTATGGCAGCGCACATTTTAAAACGTCACAGAAAGCAAAAACACAGACCACACGCTACCACCGCTGGACGCGCCCTGAGTGCAGGAACGTTATGGCACCAAGATGGTGGCTCTAGCCCCGCCCACCCCGAGATAGACCACAACGTCTATTACTTTCTGGATAATCTTCTTATTAACATCTACATCTACATCTACATCTACATCTATATCTATATCATACTCCGCAAGCTACCTAATGGTGTATGGTGGAGGCTACTTTCGGTACCACTATCTTATCCCTCCAGCCATGTTCCACGAACATAGCGTTGGAAGAATGAGTGTCGGTAAGCCTCTATATTGGCTCTAATTTCTCGAATTTTTCCTCGTGGTCAGTAGGCGAGACGTGTGTGTGTGGGGGGGGGGGGGGGGGAGAGGGGGGGGTACTATGTTGTCCGACTCCTCCTGAAAAGTGCTGTCCCGAAATTTCAATAGTAAATCTCCCCGTGATGTACAACGCCTCTCTTGTAACGTCTTCCAGTGGAGTTTAGCATTTCCATAACGCTCTTTCGCCAGCTAAACGATTCCGAGACGAAACACGCGGCTCTTCATTGGATCTTCTCCATCTACTCTATCAGTTCTATCTGATAGTGAGCCCAGATGAACAATATAAGCCACTTCTTTCGTGGATGAGTTACATTTCTTACATTTCCTTAAAATTCCTCCGATGAATATGAGTCTGGTGTCTGCTTTTCCCACCATCTGTTTTATATGGCCATTCCACTTAAGGTCGCTCTGGATAGTTACCCCTATATATTTTACGGCAGACGCTGTCTCCAGCTGTTTGTCGTCAATAGTGTAGCTGTACAGTAGAGAATTTATTTTCCTATGTATACGCAATACGTTACATGTATTTACGTTCAGGGTCAACTGCCAGAGCCTGCACCATTCATCAATTCTCTGCAGGTCGTTCTGCAAATTCTTATTATCTTCTGGCGTTGCTACTTTGGTATAGACTACTGCATCATCTGCGAATAGCCTTAAAGGGCATCCGACGCTTTGTGCTAGATCATTTATATATACCGTAAACAGCAAAGGTCCTATCACACTTCCCTGTGGTACTCCGGATATTACCCTTACAACTGTCGATTAAGATGAAATAGCTTACAGGTTCCTCCTCGTTTAAGTAATAAAAAAGGGAAATCAATGTAAATATTATCTGATAATAACTGAGAAACAGGAATTATGTAATTGTGGAAAACTTCTTAAAATTTCCATTTGCATAAAAAAGTTTATTTATCGGAAAATTGTAGCTCCAATGAAAAGCATTCATTTTTATTTCGTACACGCGGTGAACCAGAACTCCACCGACAAACTTTCAGAAGTTTTTCAGGTGTACCTTCTGATATTTTAGTGCAAAAGACCCGCGGTCGCTGGTAGCTTGTTACGGAATTACTGCATTTCGTTTGGCATATTGCTCCAGTTACTTTTCTATCTGTATTGCATTGAAAACAATGCGGAGCAGTATAAATGTCAACAGCATGCGCTGTGTGTCTCATTTAAATAAAAAAATCGTAATAAAATAAAATAAAATGTTCAAATGTGTGTGAAATCTTATGGGACTTGATTGCTAAGGTCATCAGTCCCTAAGCTTACACACTACTTAACCTAAATTATCCTAAGGACTAACACACACACCCATGCCCGAGGGAGGACTCGAACCTCCACCGGGACCAACCGCACAGTCCATGACTGCAGCGCCCGAGACCGCTCGGCTAATCCCGCGCGGCTCTGCGTTTCATTCGCTCACAGTATCTGCTGTTAAAAGCCCGCTTTTAACTCGCCGCACTGAGGTTTGCATTTAGTACCGCTCATAAAATCAGTTGATTCAGCATAGTTCCTTAGGATATGATAAAGCCATAGTTCCATAGCTTTTCTTGCTGAAAACGCGTTTGACCTATGTTTCATGTTTCACGTTAGTCACTTTTATGTTCCATAGATCATTTGTACAATAACGCGGAAGTGTCATTTTACATTCATGTTACACATTCATACCTGAATATGGCTACATGGGGCCGAACCGGTGTGGCGCGGTGTTGGGGTGGGTGGCTGCTGTAGCCTGTTGTTGGTTGTGTACTACTGCGGGCTACGGCGGGCACGAAGCCCCTCCGTCGTTTCTAGGTCCCCAGTTCCATACGATACAATACAACATGTTGATTAATGCAAACACTAATCACGTATACACATCCTGGAAACTGACTCGTTTCACATCATTTTGATAAACGAATCGTTCAGATGTTTTAGGGAACATTTAAGTAACTGAATAAGTAACGAAATGATAAACAATTTTCTGTTGCAGTACTGTGAACTTTCTTGTGCTGAAGACCACTTAAATGTGAAATGACAAATGTGTTTTCTTTCTGGTGTTGCAATTAGGTATACCGTTGTCTCTTTTGACTTGTAGTTGGTTATTTACAACAAATGTCACGGGGAAATAAATTCTCAAGCATATGTTTTCAAGATGATTGTAAGTGAGAATAACATATTATTCTTGAAGCACGTTTTTGAGCAAGGAAAACCTTCTTTCATATAGTCGAATAATCCCGGAGAACATTACTGACTCAAATTATGCAAAATATGTTGAGTTAGTGATTTGTATTTCCTCAGGATTTGCAGTGATTCGAAGTGCTAATGTGGCTGAATTGCGTTCTTGTAGGAGTTCAATAATGGGTTTTTTCAGTTTAGATGTTCTTGGATATGGACGACAATTTTTTTGGTTTCACCCTACTATTATCGCTGTAGTACATTGGGAGTTGTAGAACTGGATATGCTGTACCCTTCTGAAATTTAGAGTGAAACGCTTTGTAGAAAAGCAACGAATAATACCGGGTGATCAAAAAGTCAGTATAAATTTGAAAACTTAATAAACCGCGGAATAAGGTAGATAGAGAGGTAAAAATTGACACACATGCTTAGAATGACATGGGGTTTTATTAGAACAAAAAACAAAAAACAAAGTTCACAAAATGTCCGACAGATGGGGCTGGACAGCAAAACGTCAGTGACTGCGCATGACAATCGTGTATAAAAGGAGCTGTAATGAGAGAGAGAATCAGATGCGCCAGCAGTCGCAGCATGTTGACGTTACCTGAAAAGGCGCTTTTAGTGAAGCTGTATTATCAGAATGGGGAATGTGCTAGTTCAGCGTTACGAACCTATCGCCATAGGAAGGGGATTCGAACGGGTAAAGGTCCGTTGAGAAATGCAGCTGTGGCGAGAATGATTTCGAAGTTCGAAGCCACGGGTTGTTTAGACGATAGACCCCGTAGTTGCCGACCGAGCACAAGGCGTAATGCTGCTGAGACAGTTCAGGAAGAAATGGAGAGTGTAGCGGATTCGTCTATGCACGGGGAAGTCAGCTCTCGTGCAGTCGCACGTCGCACCGACATTCCATACACTACTGTTTGGTTGGCACTGAGGCGTACCCTCCGATGCTATCCGTACAAAATCCATAGGCATCATGAACTGTTACCTGGCGATTTAGTGAAGCGAAGGGCATTTGCGGTGTGGGCTTTTCAAACGATGGTTGAAGATGACGATTGGTTGAGTAACGTGTTGTGGACCGACGAAGCTCATTTCACGCTCCGAGGATCTGTCAACGCCCACAACTGCAGAATTTGGGCTATCGAAAATCCTAGAACTGTCGTGGAAACTCCATTGCACGACGAGAAAGTCACGGTATGGGTTTGATTTACCACATCTACCGTTATCGGGCCTTTTTTCTTCGAGGAAATGCGTGTTTCTAGTTTTGTAACTGCCACCGTGACGGGTGAGAGGTATGCCGATATGTTACAGAATCGCATCATCCCCAGCCTGGCTGATAAACACCTGCTGGAAAGTACGATGTTTATGCAGGATGTCGCTCCACCAAATATTGCTAGACGCGTGAAAGATCTCTTGCGCGCGTCGTTTGGTGATGATCGCGTGCTCAGCCGCCACTTTCGACATGCTTGGCCTCCCAGGTCCCCAGACCTCAGTCCGTGCGATTATTGGCTTTGGGGTTACCTGAAGTCGCAAGTGTATCGTGATCGACCGACATCTCTAGGGATGCTGAAAGACAACATCCGACGCCAATGCCTCACCATAACTCCGGACATGATTTACAGTGCTGTTCACAACATTATTCCTCGACTATAGCTATTGTTGAGGAACGATGGTGGACGTATTGAGCATTTCCTGTAAAGAACATCATCTTTGCTTTGTCTTACTTTGTAATGCTAATTATTGCTATTTTGATCAGATGAAACGCCATCTGTCAGACATTTTTTGAACTTCTGATTTTTTTTGGTTCTAATAAAACCCCATGTCATTCCAAGAATGTGTGTCAATTTGTAGTTCTTTATCTACATTATTCCGTGATTTATTCAGTTTTCAAATTTATACTGACTTTTTGATCACCCGGTACTTTCAAGAACATTATTTTCCATTTCCTCTGCCACTGTAAGTACAAGGGCTATTCGGAATGTAAGGAACGATCGGTATCGAATTGGAAACCACAGTGAAAACACGATGCAGCTTTGTATAGATGTGTTGGGCAGTATCTCTAGTATGTCTGTAGATAGCGTCGCTCTTCGCCCTTTTGAGTGCACACTGAGCGCCTAGATATACTTAGAAAATAGTGTCTCCTGCCAAGTAACGTGCCTGCCAGGGTATTTCGCATGATTTCATTCAACCCCACGTGACGTAACTCTCATGCATTTCCTTCTTCATGACAGTTCTCGGCCGCATACTGCAGGAGCAATGAAGATACTCCCGCAACGTTTTCGACAGGAAGTGTGTGATCACCCACCATACAGCCGGGACTTGGCCCTCTCCGATTTTCATCTCTGCTCACACGAACCGCTGGTTATGAAGACAACATTGTGCCACAGACAACGAGCTGAACTCCAGCGTAGAAAATTGTCGCGAAGCACAGGAGGCTGCCATCTATGGCGAGAGTATTGGAAGGCTGGTGCAACGCTACGACAGATGTCTAAGTCGGCGCGGGAACTATATAGAGAAATAGCGGGAATTGGTAGCTAACTGTTGCAAATACACTCATGCTCATAAATTAAGGATAATTGCAGAATGTGGTGCCACACAACGTGGCACTACAAAAAGCTGGCGCCAATTGCATAGGCATATAGGGAACACACACGACACAGATCTGTAACTCCACGGCCATAAGTTGAGAAAACCGTCCCGAAACACATGTGCTACAAAAATCCACTGTTTGCTGCGCATGCAAACCGACATCAATATGGTATATGATCACCATGCTCACGTACACAGGCCGCACAACGGGTTGGCATACTCTGGATCAGATGGTCGAGCAGCTGCATGGGTATAGCCTTCCATTCTTGCACCAGTGCCCGTCGGAGCTCCTGAAGTGTTGGAGGTTGGGTTGTTTTGGGGAAGAAGACCAGACAGCGACGTCATCGGTCTCATCGGATTAGGGAAGGACGGGGAATGAATCGGCTGTGCCCTTTGAAAGGAACCATCCCGGCATTTGCCTGGAGCGATTTAGGGAAATCACGGAAAACCGAAATCAGGATGACCGGACGCGGGATTGAACCGTCGTCCTCCCGAATGCGAGTCCAGTGTTTAACCACTGCGCCACCTCGCTCGGTACTCCTGAAGTGTCCTAGGAGTTTGAAGACGTGCACGGATACGTAGACCGAGAGCATCCCAGACGAGCTCGATGGGGTTTAGGTATGGAGAACAGGCAGGCCACTCCATTCGCCTGATATGTTCTGTTTCAAGGTACTCCTCCACGGCTGGCAGCTCGGTGGGGCCGTGCGTTATCATCCATCAGGAGGAAGGTGGGTCCCACTGCACCCCTGAAAAGGCGGACATACTGGTGCAAAATGACGTCCCGATACACCTGACCTATTACAGCTCCTCTGTCAAAGACGTGCAGGGGTGTATGTGCACCAATCATCTCACCCCACACCATCAAACCACGACCTTCATACAGGTCCCTTTCAAGGACATTAAGGGGTTGCTATCTTGTTACTGGTTCATGCCAGATGATAACCCGGCGAGAATCACTGTTTATACTATACCTGGACTCGTCAGTGAACATAACCTGGGACCGCTGCTCCAACGACCATGTACTGTGTTCTTGACACCAGGCTTTACGGGCTCTCCTGTGGCCAGGGGTAAGTGGAATGCACCTTGCAGGTCTCTGGGCGAATAAACCATGTCTGTTCTCGTCTGTAGACTGTGTGTCTGGAGAGAACTGTTCCAGTGTCTGCGGTAAGGTTTCGAGCAAGACTACCTGCAGTACTCCGTGGCCGTCTGCAGGCACTGATGGCGAGATATCGGTCTTTTTGCAGTGTTATACACTGTGGACGTCCCGTACTGTAGCGCATGGACACGTTTCCTGTCTGCTGGAATCGTTGCCATTATCTCGAGATCACACTTTGTGGCACACGGAGGGCTCGTGCTACGACCTCCTTTGTTTGACCAGCCTCCAGTCGCCCTAGTATTCTACCACTCTCATAACGTCATCAATATGTGTTCTTTGAGCCATTATCAACACGCTGTCACCATTAGCAGGTCTGAAAACGTCTGCACACTTACTCGCTGCACCGTACTCTGACATGCCCCGACACACAGCGGCGCATGTTGACTCCTGCCAGCGCCACCGTGCTACAACCGCAGGTCAAAAGCACCGCATTGTCACATCTCGAGGTGATTTAAAGCCGCAAACCGCCCACCAGAGCGTTGTTTGACCATGTATCAGCATTATCCTTAATTTATGAGCATGAGTGTAGAACAATTTCGATTTTGAAACTTCCTGGAGGATTAACCCTTTCGTGAGCCGTGGGAAACATGCTTCCCTAGTCCCGTGGGATTCACAGTTCCCACCTCTGTACGGTGCTTCCACCTAGTGAACAGTATAGGGTACTGCTTCCAATCGGAAGTTCCCGCCGTTTTTGCTGTACCTTCGTGCAGAGCCATTGTATAGCTGAGTGTTACTCTGTAGAGGAGCCTTTCAGTGCTGTTTGCCTGATTTGTGATTTTTGATCTGTGAGTTGTGATTATTTCCTCAAAGCTATACTATAAGGTAAATACTTTTCATTTACCCAAATTTATGAACAAAAACGTAAAATGGGAACGAGGTGAATTCCAGTTTGAAACAAAAGGAGCCATTTCCGCAAAAAATTGATGCATAACCGTCCAGCCACTTTCCTGTCCCCAGTTCATGACGCATGAGAAACAGTAACAGTGAAAAGGAAAAACAAGGATGGTACTAGTACAGAGATTTCTTGTCCTGAAGTTGTTGCAGAATACAACAAAATAGTGGGTGGTGTTGGTAAGTTTGATCAATTACGAGAAAGGTATGCTATTGGCAGACGTTCTGTAAAATGGTGGCACAGAATATTTTATTTCCTGGTGGACGTTGCTGCAGTGAACAGTTTTATCCTGTGGAAAATAAGTAAAAGAGAAAGTGGACAGCATGATCAGCTCACATATGCCGGCCGGTGTGGCCGTGCGGTTCTACCGCTTCAGTCTGGAACCGCGTGACCGCTAAGGTCGCAGGTTCGAATCCTGCCTCGGGCATCGAAGTGTGTGATGTCCTTAGGTTAGCTAGGTTTAAGTAGTTCTAAGTTCTACGAGACTGATGACCACAGATGTTAAGTCCCATAGTGCTCAGAGCCATTTTTTTCAGCTCACATACGGGATCCATCTAGCCGGACAATTGATCGCTGGCTTCTCATCCCAAGAAAGGCGTGGACAAAAACCTGTCTTTCTGGCAGAAAGGGGTAAAGTACCTGAAGATTTTCGTCATGAGGCTGTAGGGGAGCATCAACCCATTTTAGGAGAAACCTACTGGACGTGCCGTCATTGCAGTACCAAAGCTGCGGAAAAGAGCACTCGCTGTGTTTGTACATATTGTCAAATAGCACTTTGCATAGACCCGTGTTTCAGAAAATTTGATGGCAAGTAATTGTGGACAATCATTGTAACAAGAGAAGTAAATTTATCAAATAAATATGACATACATGGTGTTACAAAAAGGTGCGGCCAAACTTTCAGGAAACATTCCTCACACACAAATAAAGAAAAGATGTTATGTGGACATGTGTCCGGAAACGCTTAATTTCCATGTTAGAGCTCATTTTAGTTTCGTCAGTATGTACTGTCCTTCCTCGCTTCACGGCCAGTTGGCCCAATTGAAGGAAGGTAATGTTGACTTCGGTACTTGTGTTGACATGCGACTCATTGCTCTACAGTACGTAGCATCAACAGGTTAGTGTTCATCACGAACGTGGTTTTGCAGTCAGTGCAATGTTTACAAATGCGGAGTTGGTAGATGCCCATTTGATGTATGGATTAGCACGGAGCAATAGCCGTGGCGCGGTACGTTTGTATTGAGACAGATTTCCAGAACGAAGGTGTCCCGACAGGAAGACGTTCGAAGCAATTGATCGGCGTCTTAGGGAGCACGGAACATTCCAGCCTATGACTCGCGACTGGGCAAGACCTAGAACGACGAGGACACCTACAAAGGACGAGGCAATTCTTCGTGAAGTTGACGATAACCCTAATGTCAGCGTCAGAGAAGTTGCTGCTGTACAAGGTAACGTTGACCACGTCACTGTATGGAGAGTGCTACGGGAGAACCAGTTGTTTCCGTACTATGTACAGCGTGTGCAGGCACTATCAGCAGCTGATTCGCCTTCACGGGTACACTTCTGCGAATGGTTCATCCAACAATGTGTCAATCCTCATTTCAGTGCAAATGTTCTCTTTACGGATGAGGCTTCATTCCAACGTGATCAAATTGTAAATTTTCACAATCAACATGTGTGGGCTGACGAGAATCCGCATGCAATTGTGCAATCACGTCATCAACACAGATTTTCTGTGAACGTTTGGGCAGGCATTGTTGGTGATGTGTTGATTGGGCCCCATGTTCATCCACCTACGCTCAATGGAGCACGTTATCATTATTTCATACGGGATACTCTACCTGTGCTGCTAGAACATGTGCCTTTACAAGTACGACACAACATGTGGTTCATGCACGATGGAGCTCCTGCACATTTCAGTCGAAGTATTCGTACGCTTCTCAACAACAGATTCGGTGACCGATGGATTGGTAAAGGCGGACCAATTCCATGGCCCCGACGCTATCCTGTCCTCAATCCTCTTGACTTTCATTTATGGGGGCATTTGAAAGCTCTTGTCTACGCAACCCCGGTAGCAAATGTAGAGACTCTTCGTGCTCGTATTGTGGACGGCTGTGATACAATACGTCATTCTCCAGGGCTGCATCAGCGCATCAGGGATTCCATGCGACGGAGGGTGGATACATGTATCCTCTCTAACGGAGGACATTTTGAACATTTCCTGTAAGAAAGTGTTTGAAGTCACGCTGGTACGTTCTGTTGCTGTGTTTCCATTCCATGATTAATGTGATGTGAAGAGAAGTAATAAAATGAGCTCTAACATGGAAAGTAAGCGTTTCCGGACACATGTCCACATTACATATTTTCTTTCTTTGTGTGTGAGGAATGTTTCCTGAAAGTTTGGCCGTACCTTTTTGTAACACCCTGTATATTGAAAAAGTTGTTTTTGTCATTTAACTCCAAGGAAGGGTAGTGGGAAGAATACTTCCCACCTTGTTGTGTGACCTCACTTTCACAATTGGAGCAAATTTGATATTATGTATGATAAATATGCCTATCTGTTAACTGCTATCTGCTCTCTATTCACTAAAAAATTGCTCAATAATTTTGCCCACGAAAGGGTTAAAACTGTGTGCCGGACCGAGACTTGAGCTCGGGACCTTCGCCTTTCGCGGGCAACCACTATGGTTTCCATTTCGTGAGCGATCATTCCTTACATTCCGAATAGCACTCGTATGTTTGGATTGACTACAATATTAGTGCGATGTGCAGAAAGAACTAAGTCCGCCTGATGTAAGTCAGATCAGTGCAGAGCTGTCGAGCCGTGTGGGAGGAGAGCACTGACCCTCGCGGATGGCGTCGATGAAGTATCCCGCCTCGTTGAGCCCGCGCAGCACGGCGGGCAGCGCGTCCTCCAGGTAGCCCCTGGTGAGCAAGGCCGCCGCCAGCCGCTCCTCCGCCTCCTGCTGCTCGCGCAGCTCCCGCTCCAGCTGCGAGACGCGCCGGTCCTTCTCCTCGCGCATGCGCCGCTCGCGCTCCTCCAGTCGCTTGATCTGTGAGCCAGCAACACACGCAGTCAAATTAGAGCCAGGGAGCAGGGGACCAGATGCAGTAATTTCTAACATTCTGCGTGGTGGCTGTTTGTTCTAACAAGGGAACCTCCCCATCGCACACCCTCAGATTTAGTAATAACTGGGCACAGTGGATAGGCCTTGAAAAACTGAACAGAGATCAATCGAGAAAACAGGAAGTTGTGTGGAACTATGAAAAAAATAAGCAAAATATACAAACTGAGTAGTCCATGCGCAACATAAGCAACATCAAGGAGAGTGTGAGCGCAGGAGCGCCTCGGTTAGCGTGAGGAGCTCTGGAACGAGAGGTCGGTGGTTCAAATCTTCCCTCGAGTGAAAAGTTTAATTTTTTATTTTCAGACAATTATTATCTTCTGTCCGTCCGTCCGTCCGATGCGAGATAACTGCGCCGTGGTATCGGGCAAGGTAGAAGAATCTTTTTACCCATTCGCCAAGTACACAAGTTAGGTGGGTCGACAACATATTCCTGTCATGTGACGCACATGCCGTCACCAGTGTCGTATAGAATATATCAGACATGTTTTCCTGTGGAGGAGAGGCACGTCCTTTCGTCTAGTAATCGCACGGTTTTGCGGTGCGGTCGCCAAACACAGACACTAAACTAATTACAGTGAACAGAGACGTCAATGAACGAACGGACAGATCATAACTTAAAAAAAAAAAACGTAACCTCTCCACTCGAGGGAAGACTTGAACCAAGGATCTCTCGTTCTGCAGCTGCTCACGCTAATCACAGGACCACGGCGCTCTTGAGCTTACACTCTCCTTGTTGTTGCCTATCTTGCACATGGACTACTTAGTTTATATATTTTGCTTATTTTTTCATAGTTCCACACAACTTCTTCCCGTTTTCTCAATTGATCTGTCTTCAGTTTTTCAAGGCCTATCCACTCTGCCAACTTATAACTAAATCTGAGGGGGGGGGGGGGGTGCGATGGGGAGGTTCCCTTGTAAGTCGTGTCTCCCTACCACTTTCGCGCAACGACGCTCAGAGTGTATTTTTTAGGGAATTCACTAGTTTGAATCTGGGACCTGTTGCTGGTAAGGAGACGCCAGACCACACATGACATGTAGAGTTCAGAAGAGTTCAGTGAGACTAGCGATGATATAATCAAATACTTAATGATTTCAGCGTCAGCTCCACTGCACTCCCTGTAAAAGAATCTTAATACTAACTAAAATTAGTGGAAGAGGTTCAAGGCTTTCCTATTTTTACTTAGCTGGTAAAATAACGTCGAAAAGCAGTTAAGTTTACCATTGGAAATTTTATTCTACTCACAAAACATTGTTTATAAATTGCACTATTGATAAAGGAAATACGAGGGCTGTCCAGAAAGTAAGTTCCGATTGCTCGCGAAATGGACACCACAGTGAAAACCTGGTGAAGCTTTGCACAGATGTGTTGGGTCGTGTCTCTAGTATGACCGTCGATTGCATGAAGACGCTCTTTTTAGTTGTGAGCGCACTGTGAGCGAGTTAAGGTGCCCAGAACAGCGATGTCTCCCGCCACGTAGTAGGGCCCACTGAGAGGCTTCGCCTTAATGAATGCAACCCACCTAACACAACTGCCACGCACTTCCTTCTTCATGGCAATTCTCAGCCGCACTCTGCAGGGGCAATGAAGACGCTCCTACAGCCTTTTCGATGGGAAGTGTTCGGTCGCCCACAACACTCCTAATTGGCTCGTCCTGCATACCATCTCTGTTCACATGAAACGCTGGATACGAAGACAACACTTGGGCGCAGGCTATGCGCAATAGACAAGCGTAGAGAATTATTGGAAAGCACAGGCGGCTGCCTTCTATGATGACGGTGTTGGAAATTTGGTATAACGCTCCGACAAACGTCTAAGTCAGCGACGACTATGTAGAGAAGAATCTGGAATGTGTAGCTAACTCTTGCAAATAAAATGTTTCTGATTTTCACTGTGGTTTCCATTTAGCGACCAATCGAAACTTACTTTCTGGACAACCCTCGTATTTTAATACAGGATCATAAAAACCAACTGCGTTCAATAAAAATGTGAACGAATATTCCCTGAATGGGTTTCCAAGTTCTATAATGGATCGAAGGATGACCTATGCCATATCACATCTATAATCTAGGTTTAAATTAAATTTCATAAAAGAGAAAACTATCAAAAATGGTCTACAGTGACCCTCAATTACTTATTTAACTTGTCGTAAATTACAGTGGCTGATGTGGCTTCTCAATAATTATATAACAGAAAAATCATCGCGTTTCAGATTTTAACTTCTAATAGCAAATGTGAATACCACGAAGTTTAATTGACGATCGACACCAGTATTACGTAAAAAGGGGATGTAACAGATGAGACTTCTGCAATTCTGAGTAACGCCTTATGTGGTATCGCGTGCGTTCATTACCTTGTCGTTGGTTAGGCAGCGTCAGGGGGCGGCGAGCGGCACAGCTCCACACACCTCACCATCTCGGAAGCAACTCTCTCCTAACTTCTCCTTACTACAATTTACCGAAGTCGGTTTAAGAAAAGCTGTCTGGCTGTGTTTTCAACTGACCAATCAGGGTCTCAATGTTAACCTTAAGCTCCGCCTACAAAAATTCTGTCCATCCAATGAGAAACGTTATACTTTTCGTGGTGGGGCAAAGTTTTTAACGTTTGCAACGTAACAGAGACGCGAAAAAGTCTCACCCTAAAACTTGCAGCTGGTGTGGCCCTTTTAGTGTTATCGTAAGATCTATACTGTTCTTCTGGAGGGCTCTATCTTTTAACATGCGCTGGGGGGTGGTCTTGGCAGTCGGCTGGCGACATGAGTGTCCGTTCCTTATCGTAGGGCCTTCTAGCTTACACGATTCTGCTCTCGGCTTCTCGTTTCTCCCCTCGGAACTGCGTCTGTTTCACGGTGGCTGGGGGGTGGTCTTGGCAGTCGGCTGGCGAAATGGGTGTCCGTCCCTTATCGTAGGGCCTTCTAGCTTAACACAGTTCTGCTCTCGGCTTCTGTTCTCGTTTCTCCCCTCGGAACTGCGTCTGTCTCACGGTGGGAAGGTATGACATGCATTTAGGCATTCTTGTGTTAGTCTGTGGTATTCCATTTGCTCACTCGTTGATCGTATTACTTTGGTTAATTTAACGTCAGGATTTATTCGGAGCTATGTGACATACTGCCAGATTTGCTATCATGTCAGGGTTTTCATGGAAGGTGTTGGATTTGCCTGACACCTTACAAATTGTGCATCGGGGTCCTGGACAAAGTTATAGTGAATGTGGTTTGCCTTTGCCTTCTTACTACCTGGTGTAAAGGTTCAAGTGTGTGTGCTTGTACACTGTATAGTCCTGGATGAAGGGAAGAAACAGGGCGAAACTTGGTGCCTGTCGATAGCCTACTCCTGTCGAATGGCACTAAGGGAGCCACTGAGTTTAATGTCCTCATCCGACAGACGGGTACCCATCAACAGTGCGTCACATGTCCTCACTTCATGACGCACTGCACGGAGGTATGACATTTAATCCGGGACATCGACGCAAAGACTGGTGATGAGGAACTTTACGAGTCCTCCTGCCATCCCCTTGCTCCCCAAGTACTGTCAGTGAAAATGTCACGCAGCACGACGAGCGCTGCTGTACAGCCGTCTTCAGTGACATCGCTACGAAGGTAGGTCCAGAAAACACTGATCAGTCGAAAGTATCCTTAAGAAATGGAGGGACATTTTCCCTCTAGAATATTTACTCCGTATAGACTTCTGTATATTGCCCGCATCTCGTGGTCGTGCGGTAGCGTTCTTGCTTCCCACGCCCGGGTTCCCGGGTTCGATTCCCGGCGGGGTCAGGGATTTTCTCTGCCTCGTGATGGCTGGGTGTTGTGTGCTGTCCTTAGGTTAGTTAGGTTTAAGTAGTTCTAAGTTCTAGGGGACTGATGACCATAGATGTTGTCCCATAGTGCTCAGAGCCATTTGAACTTCTGTATATTTCTTGAGCAGTGACACAATCTTATGAGAAAACCGTAACGTTGATTATCTATTAAAGAATCCGGCCCCGGTAGCTGAGAGGTCAGGGCGACAGAATGTCAATCCCACATCTACATCTACATACATACTCCGCAATCCACCATACGGTGCGTGGCGGAGGGTACCTCGTATCACAACTAACATCTTCTCTTCCTGTTCCACTCCCAAACAGAACGACTGCCTATATGCCTCTGTACGAGCCCTAATCTCTCTTATCTTATCTTTGTGGTCTTTCCACGAAATATAAGTTGTTGGCAGTAAAATGGTATTGCAGTCAGCCTCAAATGCTGGTTCTCTAAATTTCCTCAGTAGCGATTCAAGCAAAGAACGCCTCCTTTCCTACATAGACTCCCACTCGAATTCCTGAAGCATTTCCGAAACACTCGCGTGATGATCAAACCTACCAGTAACAAATCTAGCAGCCCGCCTCTGAATTGCTTCTATGTCCTCCCTCAATCCGACCTGATAGAGATCTCAAACGCTCGAGTAGTACTCAACAATAGGTCGTATTAGTGTTTTATAAGCGGTCTCCTTTACAGATGAACCACATCTTCCCAAAATTCTACCAATGAACCGAAGACGACTATCTGCGTTCCCCACAACTGCCATTACATTCTTGTCCCATTTCATATCGCTCTGCAATCTTACGCCTGAATATTTAATCGACGTGACTGTGTCAAGCGCTACACAACTAATGGAGTATTCAAATATTACGGGATTCTTTTTCCTATTCATCTGCATTAATTTACATTTATCTATATTTGGAGTTAGCTGCCATTCTTTACACCAATCACATATCCTGTCCAAGTCATCTTGTATCCTCCTACAGTCACTCAACGACGACACCTTCCCGTACAATACAGCATCATCAGCAAACAGCCGCACATTGCTATCCATCCTATCCAAAAGATCATTTATGTAGATAGAAAACAACAGCGGACCTACCATACTTCCCTGGGGCACTCCAGATGATACCCTTACCTCCACTGAACACTCACTATCGTGGACGATGTACTTAAGAAGTCTTCGAGCCACTCACATATTTGGGAACCAATCCCATATGCTCGTACCTTAGTTAGGTCTGCAGTGGGGCACCGAGTCAAACGCTTTCTGGAAGTCAAGGAATATAGCATCCGTCTGGTACACTTCATCCATGGTTCGCAAGATATCATGTGAAAAAAGGGCGAGTTGCGTTTCGCAGGAGCGATGCTTTCTAAAGGCGTGCTGATGCATGGACAGCAACTTCTCCGTCTCAAGGAAATTCATTATATTCGAACTGAGAATATATTCGAGAATCCTGCAACAAACCGATGTTAAGAATATTGGTCTGTAATTTTGAAAATCCGTTCTTCTACCCTTCTTATATACAGGCGTCACCTGCGCTTTTTTGCAGTCGCTCGGTACTTTACGTTGGGCAAGAGATTCGCGATAAATGCAAGCTAAGTAAGGAGCCAATGTAGTAGAGTAATTCTAAGGGCCCGGGTTCGATTCCCGGTTGTGTCGGAGATTTTCTCCGTTCAGGGACTGGGTGTTGTGTTGTCCTCATCAACATCCTTTCATCCCCATCGACGCGCAAGTCGCCGAAGTGGCGTGAAATCGAAAGACTTGCACCCGGCAAACGGTCTAACGACGGGAGACCCTAGTCACACGACATTTACATTTATCTGTTAAAGAACTCATCATCTGGATGTCAAAACGTTTCAGTGACAACTGGTTCCAGTACCGTCTAGGATTCATCTGCAGGTCAACATCCAAGAAAAAGCCGTTTGGCATTTCCTAAAAAATTATGACTGTGTAACAGCCGGGACTCGACTCCAGAAACTTGACTTTCGAGAGCACTGCTTTCTGTGCTCAGTAACTGTAGGCACGACTCGCGACCCGCTTCACACTTTTATTTCTGCTAGTACTTTACAGTCGTCCGGCACATTTGCAGGTCTAGCAATCCCGAAATTAATGGTATTGTAGTGATGTGGCATTCACACAACATATGGCTTACTTCCAGAGTAAATCCATTATTCTGCAGCGGAATATCAACTGTTGTGGGAACTAGTGTCACATTACAACTGTGTCGCAAACTGCGCCACGAGCCTGGAAGCCTTCGTTTCGTCGGCAGTGTTCCTACCGACGTTGTATCCAGGCACGAACCTAGACCCGTCCCGGTCCAGCCACCAGTTTTAATATGACGTAAAATTTTACGAACAGTACACATTCCGCTGCAGAACGAAAGATTCGTTGTAGGAAAAGTAGTTGGTCGAAAGCACTGATACCTTTGCAATGCGAAGAGTTAACTCCAATGCACAAGCGACCTGGCTATCGCACCAGTTACTGCAACATGTGAAACACAAGGAAAAAATAGTCCGTTTCGTATAGCCCTGAAAACATCTTACCTGATCCACATCAAATGCGTGAATGAGGTGATGAACTGTTTCACTGGTTAACCTATGTTAATCCTCGGAATATGAGGGAATATAGTGGTTCGTGCTACAGTAGTAACATCAGCAACAAACCAAATTCGACTCGAAAATTCCAATACACAGACTGATCACCAGTCGCTGAGCTAATGTTCTGGATTAAGTTAGAAATCTTTCCGCAGTGTCTCAGGAAACAATGGTACGAGACAGTTGATGGTCTCCGTCCGTCGGATCGAGGCGTCAAACTTGGTGCCAACCTTGGTGCTTGCTGTGGGTAGGCCTAGCGCCTACCCGGCCAGCAATCAGTATTAAATATCCGAGGGAAGCGATTACGTAACGCGCAGGAGCCAGCCTTGGTGCATCAACTAGCAGACCTGTAAGATTTCTTGTCGATGTTTCTACCCTGTACTTGACTGTGTTTCGTCATACTGGAACTCTGGTACTCAACTGTCCTTCTGGGACTTTCAACTCGTACTCTGTCTATGTGTACAAACTCTGAACTCTGTGCTGTCATTTCAGGACTTAAACTTTGGGTAGGGTAGTTCACAGTGTATTTAAGAGATAGTGCTGCTTTGTACCAGTGTCTGCATCTACATCTACACGGATACACTGCAAATCACATTTAAGAGCCTGTTGTCCAATGTCGTACAGCGCGGAAAGCGTATTCCCTTTTGTTAACGAAAATTTCTGCTATCAGATACACGTGAACTTTTCTTTTCCGCCAAACCAGACAAAAACAACAGTACTACTCGAGAGGAGTAGGTCACTTGCTGGCACAGGGTTTCATTCTCTCCCTTCTTTCATCAACATACAAGACAAACGTAACACCGCACTATAACACGCACCCAGTACACTCAGCCACACTCTACAAACACAACTCTCTCATATTCGCAAAAAAGGAGGCATTTTGCAACCCTTTTCGACTCTGCAGCGGAATACACCTCTTGGATAGAGTTGCGCTCTGCTAAAGCTACAGTTCAGTACTTTTGGCACAGTACATAAATGACACAGTAAATGGTAGGATTACGGACAGTACTGATAGCATCTTTAGAGAAAGAAACATAAATGAATGTGTAAAAGAGAGACTGGGAGCCGATGACTTCTCTTTTTTTCGAGATACTATGAGATCAAAAGTATCTGGACACCTGGCTGAAAATGACTTGGCGCCCACCATTGGTAATGCTGGAATTAAATATAATGTTGGCCCATCCTTAGCCTTGGCGACAGCTTCCACTCTCGCAGGCATACGTTCAGTCCGGCGCTGAAAGGTTTCTTGGGGAATGACAGTCCATTCTTCACGGAGTGCTGCACTGAGGAGAAGTATCGATGTCGGTCGGTGAGGTCTGGCACGAAGTCGGCGTTCCAAAACATCCCAAAGGTGTTCCATACGATTCAGGTCAGGACTCTGTGCAGGCCAGTCCATTACAGAGATGTTATTGTCGTGTAAACACTCCGCCACAGACCGTGCTTTATGAACAGGTGCTCGATCGAGTTGAAAGATGCAATCACAATCCCTGAACTGCTCTAAAGGGTGCAAGCCCCCTTCATGGAAAACACGAGACCATAACACCACCGTCACCGAATTTTACTGTTGGCACTACACACACTGGCAGATGACATTCACCGGGAATTCGCCATACCTACACCATGCCATCCGATTGCCATACTGTGTTCCGTGATTCGTCACGCCACACAACGTTTTTCCACTGTTCAATCGTCCAACGTTTATGCTCTGCACACCAAGCGAGACGTCGTTTGGCATTTGCCAGCGTGATGTGTGGCTTATGAGCAGCCGCTCGACCATGAAATACAAGTTTTCTCACCCCCCGCCTAACTGTCACAGCACTTTCAGTGGATCCTGATGCAGTTTGGAATTCCTGTGTGATGGTCTGGATAGACGTCTGCGTCTTTCAAATTAGGACCCTCTTCAACCGTCGGCGGTCTCTGTGAGTCAACAGACGAGGTCGGCCTGTACACTTTTGTGCTGTACGTGTCCCTTCACGTTTGCGCTTCACTATCACATCGGAAGCAGTAGGCCTAGGGATGTTTAGGAGTGCGGAAATCTCGCGTACAGAGGTATGACATCAATCACCTGACCACTTTCTAAGTCCATGAGTTCCGCAGAGCGGCCCATTTTTGTCTCTCACGATGTTTAATGACTAATGAGGTCGTTGATATGGAGTACCTGGCAGTAGGTGACAGCACAACGCACCTAATATGAAAAACGTGTGTTTTTGGGGGTGTCCGGATACTTTTAATCACATAATATATATTCAATGGTAACGAATTCTTCTCTTTTTACATCTATGTAATACCTTAAGAAAGAAATTCTTAACAGCCTTGTTTTTATTTAATTTTAACACACTTTCTTGTACATGTAAGCTTCTTGCCATTGTTAGTCTGCATTTTACTCCTACATTTACCAATTATTTTCCTGTCCAAATAACGAAGGTCGCAAACTACTCTCAGTATCTGATTTTGTAATCTAATTCCCTCGGCATCGTCCGATTAAACTCGACTACAAACCATTACTTCTATTTTACGAAGGCCATTCGGAAAGTAACGTCCGATCTTGTTTGAAACGGAAACCACTGAAAATACGACAAAACTTTGCACAGATGTGTTGAACACTATCTCCGGTATGCTCATCGACCGCGTCACGTCGCTCTTTTCAGTTCTGAGCGCACAGTGAGCACGTGAAGGTGCCTAGAACAACAGTGTCTCCCACCAATTATGAGAGCCGGCTGGGAGATTTCGCCTCAACCTGTGCAGCCCACATAACGTAGCTCCCTTGCGTTTCCTCCTTCATCACAGTTCTCGGCCTCTCTCTGGGGCAATGAAGACGCTACTGCGGCGTGTTCGACGGGAAGTGTTTCATCGTCCACCATACAGCCCTCGCTTGGCTCTCTCTGATGTTCATCTGTACTCACGTGAACCGCTGGCTATGAAGACAACACTTTGGCACAGACAATGAGCTTCAGACAAGCGTAGAGAAGTGGCTGAAAAAGGCGGCTGGCTGTTGAGACGAGGGTATTGGAAAGATGCTACAACCCCACGGCAAATGTCTAAGTCGGAACGGCAAGTATGTAAGGAAGTAGCCGGAAGGTTTAGCTAACTGGTCCACACAAAACTTTTTCTACACTCCTGGAAATGGAAAAAAGAACACATTGACACCGGTGTGTCAGACCCACCATACTTGCTCCGGACACTGCGAGAGGGCTGTACAAGCAATGATCACACGCACGGCACAGCGGACACACCAGGAACCGCGGTGTTGGCCGTCGAATGGCGCTAGCTGCGCAGCATTTGTGCACCGCCGCCGTCAGTGTCAGCCAGTTTGCCGTGGCATACGGAGCTCCATCGCAGTCTTTAACACTGGTAGCATGCCGCGACAGCGTGGACGTGAACCGTATGTGCAGTTGACGGACTTTGAGCGAGGGCGTATAGTGGGCATGCGGGCGGCCGGGTGGACGTACCGCCGAATTGCTCAACACGTGGGGCGTGAGGTCTCCACAGTACATCGATGTTGTCGCCAGTGGTCGGCGGAAGGTGCACGTGCCCGTCGACCTGGGACCGGACCGCAGCGACGCACGGATGCACGCCAAGACCGTAGGATCCTACGCAGTGCCGTAGGGGACCGCACCGCCACTTCCCAGCAAATTAGGGACACTGTTGCTCCTGGGGTATCGGCGAGGACCATTCGCAACCGTCTCCATGAAGCTGGGCTACGGTCCCGCACACCGTTAGGCCGTCTTCCGCTCACGCCCCAACATCGTGCAGCCCGCCTCCAGTGGTGTCGCGACAGGCGTGAATGGAGGGACGAATGGAGACGTGTCGTCTTCAGCGATGAGAGTCGCTTCTGCCTTGGTGCCAATAATGGTCGTATGCGTGTTTGGCGCCGTGCAGGTGAGCGCCACAATCAGGACTGCATACGACCGAGGCACACAGGGCCAACACCCGGCATCATGGTGTGGGGAGCGATCTCCTACACTGGCCGTACACCACTGGCGATCGTCGAGGGGACACTGAATAGTGCACGGTACATCCAAACCGTCATCGAACCCATCGTTCTACCATTCCTAGACCGGCAAGGGAACTTGCTGTTCCAACAGGACAATGCACGTCCGCATGTATCCCGTGCCACCCAACGTGCTCTAGAAGGTGTAAGTCAACTACCCTGGCCAGCAAGATCTCCGGATCTGTCCCCCATTGAGCATGTTTGGGACTGGATGAAGCGTCGTCTCACGTGGTCTGCACGTCCAACATGAACGCTGGTCCAACTGAGGCGCCAGGTGGAAATGGCATGGCAAGCCGTTCCACAGGACTACATCCAGCATCTCTACGATCGTCTCCATGGGAGAATAGCAGCCTGCATTGCTGCGAAAGGTGGATATACACTGTACTAGTGCCGACATTGTGCATGCTCTGTTGCCTGTGTCTATGTGCCTGTGGTTCTGTCAGTGTGATCATGTGATGTATCTGACCCCAGGAATGTGTCAATAAAGTTTCCCCTTCCTGGGACAATGAATTCACGGTGTTCTTATTTCAATTTCCAGGAGTGTATTTTTACTTTGGTTTCTACTTCGCGACCGATTGGACCGTACTTTCCGAAAAGCCATCGTATGATGTTCATCTTAAAATTTTTTTATCGAGTCACTTTTACCTTTCCGTTCAACAACTGATTATCGAAATCCTTTGCCATCTCTCTGACATAATTACTATGTCTTCAGCAAACCGCAAAATTTTTATTTCTTTGATTCTTATTTCAAATTTCTCCTTGGGTTTGTTTTATTGCTTGCTCTACGTATGCATTTAGTAACAAGCGTTACATATTGTGATCCTGTCTCACTATCTTATGAATTACCGCCTCTGTATTGTATTGTTCAGCTTTTGTAACTGTAGTGTAGTTCCTGTAAAATTTGTAGACAACATTTCCCTCCCAATTTTTTTTGTCTCTAAGAACTTCAGAGATGGAATAAATACTTGTTTCATTTCCGTAGCAGTCAAGTATTTTGTAATTAAGGTCAGGGCTGTAGCACAACGCACCTTAGGTCGTTAGCAGGCTTTCGATCAGAGCGTTGCCTGCGGTCATTAAGATACGAGTTCACAACGAGGGGGATAACCGCAAATAAGTATTCTGGCGAGACCAGCTCCCCTCAACAGTCTCCTTCCTTCGTTACTTCAGGGTTTACGCAGTTATACTGTGCCGACTTCAAATTTGTAAGACCATCTTTTTCTAGGTCTTTCAATGTCTCTTTTTCCTGAGGGCTTGTGCTTCTTTACGATGACTGGAACTCTGTCTTCTTCCATACGTTTAAGATGTTGCATCCGTTTGTTCCTTTGTTCTTGTACTTTGCAACCTTTGATATATCTTAAAAATCTCATTTCAGCCGACTGCGGGCGTCTTTGTTTTTTTTCAATCCGAGATTCATTGCCATACATCTGGTCAGAACAGCCGTTGTTTCGTAAAGTTTTAATTTTGTGTCTTCCCCGTCTTCTTCTTTAAGGTTTATTTATAACTTCACATACGTACTGGAACATATTGTTTCTTTCATTTTATTCTATATATCAACATCCTTATTTAAGCTGACATCGCACCCTTAATATCTGAAACTGGAGACTTGTTCTAATGCCGTGTCTGCAATAACAAATTTTTTTCAGACTGGACGTTTTCCGTAATGATCAGATAAACTTCAGGATTGCCCTATCTTTCATATCCATCCCATTAATCTACAGCTCGCGTATGATCAATGTTCTTAGGGCTTTTTCCGGCCATCTTTGAGAATTCCTAATGAAGTTAGGGCAGTTATTTTCTTGCGCGTCCATTTCCAGAAGCAAAATCCGTGTATTTGCATCCCCAGGCACAGCCTAAAACTGCCGATAAATAGCACTGCAGTAGTAAATTACCTTGGAGTGACGTTTCATGCGATAGTTTTTGAGTTCTCATGAATTACACTAGGAACATCGTTCAGCTTTGCATCCAGTGTGCGTGTGTTTTAAAGCTTCCTCGGCACCGTGATCACTGCATGCGGAGGAGTGAGAGAAGGACAAAATTTTCGAACATTGTCGCATTCTCATTTTCGTGAAGTTATTTCACTCAGCCTGGGACCTTCTGTTGGCATTTCTTTCAATGTTACATTTGTTAGGAGTGACAGATATTTGGGGCTTCATTCTGCTGTTCTTCGGTAGACGAATACATCTCCAAGGGCCAGCCACCAACGCAAAATCCCAAGTGCCTCAGAGAGTTTTTTTTTGGGTGCTCCAAGTACGCAGGACACGGGCAGTGCATTACAAAAATATGAATAATACAGAGAAGGAAGCTCCTGGAGTTTGTTCACAGACTATGACGCCGTATACAGAGTGTCCTAGAAGAAGCGGTCATAATCGTGGATGCGACAGGAACGCTTACCTGAAACAAGAAACTTCACATGCACATATGCACCATTCCAAAAGGTTTCCGAGACAGAACACATGGACATTTTTTCCTTTTGGGCTAGCTGTGCGCACTGATGTGTCTTGCTCACTCAACCTTTTTGACGTTTTATTCTAGCCCAACCTACCTAGTTGCTTTCATCCTCTTTGCTCGGTATGTTTTTGTGCCACTAAACCAGCCCTTTCAAGCGTATTTATCCATTGTGCTCTATGAGTGAGGGACAGAGTGTATAAAAGAGAAGGAAGGGTTAACTGTTCGTACACGCTCTGCTTAAATGCCACCCATTTACATTAATAAAAAATATGCAAATATCTTGTGCATGATGCTTTGGGAACTCAAATGGAAATCCCTGGAAGGAAGGCGATGTTCTTTCGAGGAAAGTTCAGAACGACCCAACTGACGGCAACGTGAATTTCGCGTAGGGACCACAAAGATAACAGAAATTAGGACTCATAGAGAGGCATATAGATTCTCGTTTTGTGCCCACTCTATTTGCGAGTAGAACAGGAAAGGAAGTGAATAGTTGAGGTACAGGGTACCCTCCGCCATGCACAGTACGGTGGCTCGCGGAGTATGTACGCAGATGTAGATGTAGATGTGTTTACAGTTTCTGCGATGGTAGTGCTTCTGGCGCTGTCTAAGAATAGTGTCGGCGCTATCCGGCACCTCGAATTCCACATCGCAAAGTGTTTCCCAGAGCTTTTGGCACACTGCGTGAAACACGTTTTCTTCGAAGTTCCCAGTTTTCTTCCGAGCGTGTAGTTACGCATCCTGTGCAGGAACAGCAACAAACTATTGAAATGGCGCAGCGTAGTACCACTACCAGCACACGGCGAATTTCTTCACGTGTCAGTGTCCTGTGAACACGTGTGTGGAGAAAACTCCTTGCGAAAAACTTGTACCCAATGCACTTATAGCGTGTCCACAATATTCACACTGACGACAGTATCATACGACTTTAATACTGTCTCTGTTTAAATGACGATCGACATTTGCTCTCATTAGTATTATTCACCGATGAAGCCACTTTTGGACGGAATGGAATCAGCAACACACGCAACAACCTTCGGTGGTCGCAGAAGACTCCACACTCCACAGTGGAAATCAATTTAAATGGTTCAAATGACTTTGAGCTCTATGGGACTTAACATCTGATGTCATCAGTCCCCTAGACTTAGAACTACTTAAACCTAACTAACGTAAGGACAACACACACATCCATGCCCGAGGCAGGATTGGAACCTGCGACCGTAGCAACAGCGCGGTTCTAGACTGAAGCGCCTAGAACCGCTCGGCCACAGAGGCCGGCGAAATCAAGTTCGAAATCTGTTTTTTGATCAGTGTTCGGTACAGCGTGGCCAATATTATATACGAATGCATAGTTTCGCAGTGATATACAATGAAAATTTTCTCGGGCTTCCAGCCGAGTCGAGTGTTTTAAAATCTGCGAGCTTTCGGCCGAGTCCTACTCGGCCATTGTCAGGTGGTTAACGTCAAACGATTAATGCTGCCGGAGCAGGATGGCAGCAGCAGTCATTCGACAGTCACTACTTGAGAATGGCTGCGGAGAACTCGGCCGAAAGCTCGCAGATTTTGAAACACTGGACGCGGCTGGAAGCCCGAGACAATTTTATCACCATGATTAGTAACATGTTGATAGGAACGATAGCTTGAAAGAGCAAATGACACGAAAAACTTGAATTTTTTTTTAATTCGCTTGTTGAAGAATTGGAGTACGTTCTTTTGGCAACGTCGACTGAAATGTATTTCAAGCATGACGGACCCCCTCGACATTTTAACAGATGTGTGAAGGAACATCTCAACCGCACTAAAGCTAATCGCTGGACTGGTCGTGGTAGCCCAGTTAACTAGGCATCAAGATCGTCAGACCTGGTCATAAGATTTTTGTTTATGGGCTTGGATGAAGTCTGAGGTGTACAAACGTGATGAACTGCTTGGTCGCCTAATGGATACTTCTGCCCTCATTAGACAACGTGCAGAGGCACTTACACTGCAACTGACGGTGGGATATTCGAACGTTTATTGTGAACTGTGCAACAGTTGTAACGTGACGTGTACGATAATGCTCAGAGGCGAATGTGTTAAAACTACGTATTTTTCAATTGATACTTTGTAAAACGCGTGTTGTAATGCTTATTAACTGTTGTACACGTGTAAACCTAACGACGTATTGAATAACAGAGAGAAAAGATAACAATGCACATTAAATGTGTTACATATCGGACACAATTCGAAATAGGGTGTATGTACGAAATTCTTTGCTTCTAATGATCGTTCCTCTCATACCCCTGAGTACTGACCATTTCTCCTGGGTCACCCCCCGGAAGCCGCTATGTCAGAGTGGTTCGTTGACGCTCCGCGCCAGCACGCGGCGCTGCTTACCTCTGCCTCCTCGCCGGCCCTGCGCTCTTCGAGGCGGCGCTGCTGCGCGCGCATGGCGGCCATTTCCTCCTCGGACAGCACCTCGATCATGGCCTGCTCGATCGTCTTGCCCACGAGCACCTCCAGGATTGGCTCCACCTCCAAGTCAAAGTCGAAGAGCTGTGGACAAACAGCGAAATGCACCATCATATCTGTCGCGGAAGGAGAGACGTTGCGCCATGTGCTGATAAGGAAAAGTAATTGCTATTCTACGAACAAAATTAGAAGGTAAAAGCACGAATGAGAGAGTAACTACAAAACTATGTTCCAGATTTCGCCTAGCCTATCGGTGATCTACATGTATAACAACCTACTTAAGGGGACACATAGTAAATTACTAGAATAAATTAATTTGTGCAGCACCTTACACGACGTGCGTAATTACACATAAAAAAGTTCGTTGCAGGTAAAAACATAGCTGCGCTTAACCAAAATTGTCTCATATCAATACTTTCACATGGTGTTTAAGAAAAGTGTCGTATAAATCGTTCAAATGGCTCTGAGCACTATGGGACCTAACAGCTGAGGTCATCATCCCCTAGAACTTAGAACTAATTAAACCTAACTGACCTAAGGACATCACACACATCCTTGCCCGAGGCAGGATTGGAACCTGTGATAGTAGCAGTCGCGCGGTCCCGTACTGGAGCGCATAGAACAGCTCAGTCACCGCGGCCGACTAAAGTGTCGTATATTCCAACAAGAGGTTGTACTCGTCGAAACGAAAACTGCTATAAAATGTCCGGAAATCTGTACCTGTTGAGAAATGGAACATTTTACATGTAATGCGTAATGTGTAGTATGAGCTAGCGTAGGCCTTCTTCCTGTTGCAGTTAATTGTGTAAGTCTGAAGTGCTGTATTTTTCAGAACGTTGATACACTACTGGCCATTAAAATTGCTACACCACGAAGATGATGTGTTACAGACGCGAAATTTAACCGACAGGAAGAAGATGCTGTGCTATGCAAATGATTAGCTTTTCAGACGATTCACACAAGGTTGGCGCCGGTGGCGACACCTACAACGTGCTGACATGAGGAAAGTTTCCAACCGATTTCTCATACACAAACAGCAGTTGACCGGCGTTGCCTCGTGAGACGTTGTTGTGATGCCTCGTGTAAGGAGGAGAAATGGCGTACCATCACCTTTCCGACTTTGATAAAGGTCGGATAGTAGGCTATCGCGATTGCCGTTTATCGTATCGCGACATTGCTGCTCCCGTTGGTCGACATCCAATGACTGTTAGCAGAATATGGAATCGGTGGGTTCGGGTGGGTAATACGGAACGCCGTGTGGGTCCCAACGGCCTCGTACCTCTAGCAGTCGAGATGACAGGCATCTTATCCACATGATTGTAACGGATTGTGCAGCCATGTCTCGATCCCTGAGTCAACAGATAGGGACGTTTGCAAGACAATAACCATCTGCACGAAGAGTTGGACGACGTTTGCAGCAGCATGGACTACCAGCTCGGAGACCATGGCTGCGGTTACCCTTGACGCTGCATCACAGACAGGACCGCCTGCGATGGTGTACTCAACAACGAAACTGGGAGCACGAATGGCAAAACGTCATTTTTTCGGATGAATCCAGGTTGTGTTTACAGCATCATGATGGTCGCATCCGTGTTTGGCGACATCGCGGTGAACGCACATTGGAAGCGTGTATTCGTCTTCGCCATACTGTCGTATCACCCGGCGTGATGGTATGGTGTGCCATTGGTTACACGTCTCGGTCACCTCTTGCTCGCACTGACGGCACTTTGAACAGTGGACGTTAGATTTCAGATGTGTTACGACCCGTGGCTCTACCCTTCATTCGACCCCTGCGAAACCCTACATTTCAGCAGGATAATGCACGACCGCATGTTGCAGGTCCTGTACGGGCCTTTCTGTATACAGAAAATGTTCGACTGCTGCCCGCCTTTCTGTATACAGAAAATGTTCGACTGCTGCCCTAGACAGCGCATTCTCCAGATCTGTCACCAATTGAAAACGTCTGGTCAATGGTGGCCGAGCAACTGGCTCGTCACAATACGCCAGTCACTACTCTTGATGAACTGTGGTATCGTGTTGAAGCTGCATGGGCAGCTGTACCTGTACACGCCATCCAAGCTCTGTTTGACTCAATGCCCAGGCGTACAAGGCCGATATTATGGCCAGAGGCGGTTGTTCTGGGTACTGATTTCTCAGGATCTATGCACACAAATTGCGTGAAAATGTCATCACATGTCAGTTCTGGTATAATATTTTTGTCCTATGAATACCTGTTTATCATCTGCATTTCTTCTTGGTGTAGCAATTTTAATGGCCAGTAGTGTATATTCCGACAGGAGGTTGTACTCTTCAAAACGATAAGTGCTAATAAATGTCCGGAAAACTGTACCTGTTGACAAATGGGCCATTTTACGTGTAATGCGAAATGTATAGTATGAGCTGGCGTAGGCCTTCTTCCTGTTGCAGTTAATTGTGTAAGACTGAATTGCTGTAGTTTTCAGAACGTTGATAGTAGTGTTGATAGCATTCAGAGCATCCCATTCTCTATGGATCGTGCGACATTAGCTCACCACAACGTTTCGCAGGTGATAGACTGGTCGAGGAAGTCCGGTAGCACGATCTCCTTGATCCCCAAAAGTGAATCCGTTGGATTTATGGCCAGTGGGACAATTAATGGCATTGCTGTATGCCCAACCAATGACAATATGCACACGTCACAGGAGCGTGTGACCAATTTATGTGACGCAGTACCACTACCGCCAGGTGTACTTGAAAGGGAGCGTAATTGACTGGACTCGAGGATGTGTCAGGATGAGTGGTAACCACGTGTAGTTTGTAAAGTCCAATTCTACGTAAGTGAGACAAGCGTCTGAGATCTCAGACAGGCCCATATCTCAACAGGTATTGGTTTCCACACATACCATTATAGGAACTTTTCTTCTTGTTTTGACCAATACCACCGAATGTAGTAATACACTGCTGGAAAGTGAAATAAGAACACCGTGAATTCATTGTCCCAGGAAGGGGAAACTTTATTGACACATTCCTGGGGTCAGATACATCACATGATCACACTGACAGAACCACAGGCACATAGACACAGGCAACAGAGCATGCACAATGTCGGCACTAGTACAGTGTATATCCACCTTTCGCAGCAATGCAGGCTGCTATTCTCCCATGGAGACGATCGTAGAGATGCTGGATGTAGTCCTGTGGAACGGCTTGCCATGCCATTTCCACCTGGCGCCTCAATTGGACCAGCGTTCGTGCTGGACGTGCAGACCGCGTGAGACGACGCTTCATCCAGTCCCAAACATGCTCAATGGGGGACAGATCCGGAGATCTTGCTGGCCAGGGTAGTTGACTTACACCTTCTAGAGCACGTTGGGTGGCACGGGATACATGCGGACGTGCATTGTCCTGTTGGAACAGCAAGTTCCCTTGCCGGTCTAGGAATGGTAGAACGATGGGTTCGATGACGGTTTGGATGTACCGTGCACTATTAAGTGTCCCCTCGACGATCACCAGTGGTGTACGGCCAGTGTAGGAGATCGCTCCCCACACCATGATGCCGGGTGTTGGCCCTGTGTGCCTCGGTCGTATGCAGTCCTGATTGTGGCGCTCACCTGCACGGCGCCAAACACGCATACGACCATCATTGGCACCAAGGCAGAAGCGACTCTCATCGCTGAAGACGACACGTCTCCATTCGTCCCTCCATTCACGCCTGTCGCGACACCACTGGAGGCGGGCTGCACGATGTTGGGGCGTGAGCGGAAGACGGCCTAACGGTGTGCGGGACCGTAGCCCAGCTTCATGGGGACGGTTGCGAATGGTCCTCGCCGATACCCCAGGAGCAACAGTGTCCCTAATTTGCTGGGAAGTGTCGGTGCGGTCCCCTACGGCACTGCGTAGGATCCTACGGTCTTGGCGTGCATCCGTGCGTCGCTGCGGTCCGGTCCCAGGTCGACGGGCACGTGCACCTTCCGCCGACCACTGGCGACAACATCGATGTACTGTGGAGACCTCACGCCCCACGTGTTGAGCAATTCGGCGGTACGTCCACCCGGCCTCCCGCATGCCCACTATACGCCCTCGCTCAAAGTCCGTCAACTGCACATACGGTTCACGTCCACACTGTCGCGGCATGCTACCAGTGTTAAAGACTGCGATGGAGCTCCGTATGCCACGGCAAACTGGCTGACACTGACGGCGGCGGTGCACAAATGCTGCGCAGCTAGCGCCATTCGACGGCCAACACCGCGGGTCCTGGTGTGTCCGGTGTGCCGTGTGTGTGATCATTGCTTGTACAGCCCTCTCGCAGTGTCCGGAGCAAGTATGGTGGGTCTGACACACCGGTGTCAATGTGTTCTTTTTTCCATTTCCAGGAGTGTATGTGACATTTTTGTTTAAAAAAAATGGTTCAAATGGCTCTGAGCACTATGGGACTCAACTGCTGTGGTTATCAGTCCCCTAGAACTTAGAACTACTTAAACCTAACTAACCTAAGGACATCACACACATCCATGCCCGGGGCAGGATTCGAACCTGCGACCGTAGCAGTCGCACGGCTCCGGACTGCGCGCCTAGAACCGCGAGACCACCGCGGCCGGCATTTTTGTTTAAACACCCACTAGAACTCCAGTTGTAAGTCTCAACTCCGTCCCTAGAAATTATTATTATTTATCAGTTTTCGTTTCTTGTTTACATTGGGAACACAGCTGCTGTAGCCGGCTACATGTGCCGCTGTATGGGTGCCGACCTATGGGACAAAAGTCCAAATCTATTAGAAAGGCAGCACGAAGATGCAACAGTGCCCAGTGTTCTTTCAATAACATAGAGGTATCTCCGCGTTTTGGCCCGGACGAGCCAATCGTGACCGACCGACCACCGAGTGGTTTATGGCCAATGGCATCATTCGGATGTGGTACGGAGAGGCGTGTATTCACTACACCGCCCTTCCGGCCGCTGCCGTCTTTGTTGACGTCAGAGCGGCTGCTTCTCACTCAAGTAGCTCCGCAGTTGTCATCACGAGGTTGAATGGATCCCATACAGTCCTCCCACGAAGGAAAATTGTCTGGCAGTACCGGGAATCGAACGCGGGTCCTCCACATAGCAGCCAGGGACGATGCCTACTCACCTACGGAGGCGGACATTCTGAGTTTTGCTCTCCCGAAATTAACTTCTCATACAGGACACATGTTTTTGTGCCCTCCTGTCTCAGTCTCTCTTGTAATTTTACTTTGTCTCAGAACAGATGGCTAAGCCACCTACCGCTCACTATTATTCCTCATTCGCCCCAGAAATACGCCTGCTCCTTTCGACTATCTGTAACTTTTGCCACTCACCCCTGTTGCTCGATGAGACTGACACTGAATAATTTCACGTTTCCTGGAAGCCCCAATGTAAACCGTATCCATTAAACGCAGGCTTGTTTCTGTTTATGGACCTCAGTCGCCTATGGCTCAGCCACAGACTCCTTCCACCTCACATCCAGTTCATTGTCTCCTACAAAGTGTTACAGATGTGAGCAAATTCCTTGGGATCCTAGATCAATGAAATCTGAAATTGTTCACAAGAGATTAAGAACTACATCAAAAAAATCTGTAGTGTCGTCTACGTCTAAATTTATATACCGTAATTCTCCTTGTAGCGTATTGTGTTGCAGAAGCCTGTCCACGATTTCCGGTGCAGTTCGTGACGGATGCGCTAGAAAAAAGATTCACGGGTACCGCCTAATTTCTTTAAATTTACCTCCGCCTTCACTATGCGAGAATTAAGTTGGAGGATTTAATATACTACTGGTAATTAAACGTGGGTGCTCATATTTTTGAGAGTAACTTTCTCTGTGAAGCATAGCTGTTTCGGTGACTAATTTCGGCACAGATACACAGACACTGTACGGAATTAAGGTTACAAGGTTTACCTAGATGACGTAGTGGGCGAAATATATGCTGTAAGAATTCTTCCGGTAAATTTACGTCTTCTATCTGCGCAACACATAACTACATTTTTATGATTGTTCACCTAAAGTCACCTCGGTCGGATATCCCTCGACGCTAGAGTGCTGCGACTGATTTTAGTTACTGTTCCCCGGATATGTAAATAAACGATAGTGTCTTTTCGTCTATTTACAGGAAATATGTAAAACATATTTACATTAACGATGAGCTGGAATCAAAGAGTCTCCAGTATTTGTATATTTAAGGATATTGTCAATGTTGTTGAAATACATGCGTGAAAGACGCACAGTTACAAAAATCAAACATATCCTTTCACGTGCGTACACAAACTTTCTGTCCCAGAGAGGTTGTCCGTGTTGAATCAGCAGATCCAATCATACGTGCTGCAAATGGAAAAATGGTTGTTATTGAACAATAAATATTTGGTTTCTGCTGCCAACATAAGAATCGGGTCGACAATAACTCTTGTACAGGGCACTGAAACATCAGTCATAATCACCAATGTAGCCATTCATAAATGAACAGTTTAATAGAGGGAAACAGCACTGTTACCAATCCATTAAATTTCGGAAGTGGAGCCGCATAAACTTTATTTCGTCATCTTCTAATATTTCAGCTGTACATCCGAAATTTAATGCATGAATTATTAGGCCGCGAAAACATCACGATGCTGATCAATATCGTTATCACGCATCCAGTAGCGTTACATACTTAAATACTTCGTACCTGATTCCCTGATATAGTCGTTCATTTCATTTCTGCTACTTTTATTATCTGGCTTATTATTTAAATTTTTTTGGTAAACTTACTTTTGCTATTTCGAGCTGGAAATTTTTCTTTCAATTTTCCTATGCTTTCTATTGAGCAGCTTGGACCACTAATGCCGTTCGTTACGCAGCTTGATCCTGTACAACTCTTGTGATGTACTGATCTCTTTGTATCAACAGGCGGGCGACACGTGTGCTTTTGTGCAGCGTCTGTACTAGCATTGAGTAAAGTGATACATGTTCGTGGAAGAGCTATTTATTTTATCGAGGAGTTCAAACATCACTGGTTTCATGTCATATTTGTGATCTCCTTGTGTATAGGTATTTATCGAAATTTTCTTACAGTTTTAAAACTGGTGTTCATGTTATCTCACTGATAACCACAATGTTATTTACGTACCTGAACTTTAAGCTGTTGCTAATAGGAATGCCTGTGTATGAACGAGAGTATTACGACCGTTTTCTAGCGTGGAAATGAGAGTTTCTAGGTGACAATGAAACTACAAGGATCAGTTAGAAAGACGAAAAAAAAATGAAAATAGGTAACGGAGATACAGATAAATCTTCCCGTTCATGCCATGTGCAGAGTATGGGACACTTCCAGCTTCAAGTGATGTGAACTCGAGGCCGAAAATGGATCGCAAATATGTTGATATTCCGTCGAAAGAGTACCAGAGACGGTGGAAAACATAAACGGCAGGTGTGTCGTCTTAGACCTTCGAATAACTTAGACATTGGAGACGAATGGGGGGAGGGGGTCTGCAAAGCGGAACAAATGACAATATGTGGCGTGATCGAGGCTGGAAATGATACCAGTGTTTCAGATACAAGCGATTCGCGTTGTTGCAGCTAAGTCTCCGTTGGAGACAAACTGCACCTAGGTTCATGTGAGCCTACTGACATCTTGATTCACGATAGCAACAGACACAGGAAAGTCGAGACTGGCCATGGGAAAATGAACCGGGGCCGACTGTCTTTTTAACCACGGTGGTGGCCATATTCCGATTCAGCTTCTTCCAGAGAATGCTTGTTTGATACATGTCCAGTGAGACGTACTGATAGCCCTACTCAGTACATATTCGAACTGTAAATATGTTCTCGCCGTAAAGTTAGTATCGTTACCTACTATCGTAAGCACCGTGCTGAACAGCAGTTGATGCCAAAGCATACAATTTCGTCGTATTATATATCTGCTCAGTATATGATACCAATTCAATAGAAAATTTTGTGACCTTTCCGAGGTGGCGACCGTTTTCAAATTGACGCTGCCGTTCCCAAACGGGCGGTATGCTGACCACAAGCTCCTCCGTATCCGCATCCAGTGACGTTTATGAGCTAAGGATGACACGGCGGCCGGTCAGTACCGTTGGGCCTTCATGGCCTGTTCGGCAGGAGTTTGGTTTTGTTTTAGTTCTCAAACGGGGACGGCCTGTAACGCTGAAACAATGCCTTTCCCGTTATGCACACCGCACAACAAACACCGTGTAAGGTCCAATAAAAAGATACCTTCTACCTCTCACTTTACTGTAATTCACAGAGTAAAATTACTGTTGTAGAGCCTTTATTTAACCACAAATCTCAACTGGGACTCAGTCACTGCAAGTAAAGATACCAGTAACCTGGTTCTGAGAGTCAGTAACAACTGTAATATCGCCAGCCGGAACCATATGGAAGTAGCAGTCAAGTGCTGGCTCCGGTTTCCGAACAAACAGATGCTTCAGTGCTTCGCAAAAGACAGAAGGTGTTATCGGCACTACAGTATTTTGCCGTCGTAGAAGTCTAGGGGTAGCGTCTTTGATTCATAATCAAAACGTCTTCGGTCCCGGGTTCGATCCCCGCCCCTGCCTAAATTTTGATAAATAATCAGCATTGGCGGCCGAAGACTTCCGGCATAAGAAGTCAGCCTCATTCTGCCAACGGCCTTGTCAAAGAGGGCGGAGGAGCGGATACGGGTTCAGGGCACTCTCTTGTCCTAGGGGTGGGAAATTGCGCCTAAAGGCGGAAGAAACAGCAATGATCAACGACATGAGGATGCAGAAGGCAATGGAAACCACCGCATTAAAGACACGTAACGTGTATCCACAGGACATGTGGCCTGTAATTGAAGAAGTATCATGATGATCTCTCCATTGGCAAAAGATTCCAGAATAGTCCCCCATTCGGATCTCCGGGAGGGGACTGCCAAGGGGGAGGTTACCATGAGAAAAAGATCGAATAATCAACGAAAGGATAACGTTCTACGAGTCGGGGCGTGGATGTCAGAAGCTTGAACGTGGTAGGGAAACTAGAAAATCTGAAAAGGGAAATGCAAAGGCTCAATCTAGATATAGTAGGGGTTAGTGAAGTGAAGTGGAAGGAAGAGAAGGATTTCTGGTCAGATGAGTATCGGGTAATATCAAGAGCAGTAGAAAATGGTATAAAACGTGTAGGATTCGTTATGAATAGGAAGGTAGGGCAGAGGGTGCGTTACTGTGAACAGTTCAGTGACCGGGTTGTTCTAATCAGAATAGACAGCAGACCGACACCGACAACGATAGTTCAGGTATACATGCCGACGTCGCAAGCTGAAGATGAACAGATAGAGAAAGTGTATGAGGATATTGAAGGGGAATGCAGTATGTAAAGGGGGACGAAAATCTAATAGTCATGGGCGACTGGAATGCAGTTGTAGGGGAAGGAGTAGGAGAAAAGGTTACAGGAGAATATGGGCTTGGGACAAGGAATAAAAGAAGAGAAAGACTAATTGAGTTCTGTAACAAGTTTCAGCTAGTAATAGCGAATACCCTGTTCAAGAATCACAAGAGGAGGAGGTATACTTGGAAAAGGCCGGGAGATACGGGAAGACTTCAATTAGATTACATCATGGTCAGATAGAGATTCCGAAATCAGATACTGGATTGTAAGGCGTACCCAGGAGCAGATATAGACTCAGATCACAATATAGTAGTGATGAAGAGTAGGCTGAAGTTCAAGACATTAGTCAGGAAGAATCAATACGCAAAGAAGTGGGATACGGAAGTACTAAGGAATGACGAAATACGTTCTCTAACGCTATAGATACAGCAATAAGGAATAGCGCAGTAGGCAGTACAGTTGAAGAGGAATGGACATCTCTAAAAATGGCCATCACAGAAGTTGGGAAGGTTCAAATGGCTCTGAGCACTATGGGACTCAACTGCTGAGGTCATAAGTCCCCTAGAACTTAGAACTACTTAAACCTAACTAACTTAAGGACATCACACACATCCATGCCCAAGGCAGGATTCGAACCTGCGACCGTAGCAGTCGCGCGGCTCCGGACTGAGCGCCTAGAACCGCTAGACCACCGCGGCCGGCAGTTGGGAAGGAAAACATAGGTACAAAGAAGATAGCTGCGAAGAAACCATGGGTAACAGAAGAAATACTTCAGTTGATTGATGAAAGGAGGAAGTACAAACATGTTCCGGGAAAATCGGGAATACAGAAATACAAGTCGCTGAGGAATGAAATAAATAGGAAGTGTAGGGAAGCTAAGACGAAATGGCTGCAGGAAAAATGTGAAGACATCGAAAAAGATATGATTGTCGGAAGGACAGACTCAGCATACAGGAAAGTCAAAACAACCTTTGGTGACATTAAAAGCAACGGTGGTAACATTAAGAGTGCAACGGAAATTCCACTGTTAAATGCAGAGGAAAGAGCAGATAGGCGGAAAGAATACATTGAAAGCCACTATGAGGGTGAAGATTTGTCTGATGTGATAGAAGAAGAAACAGGAGTCGATTTAGAAGAGATAGGGGATCCAGTATTAGAATCGGAATTTAAAAGAGCTTTGGAGGACTTACGGTCAAATAAGGCAGAAGGGATGGATAACATTCCATCAGAATTTCTAAAATCATTGGGGGAAGTGGCAACAAAACGACTATTCACGTTGGTGTGTAGAATATATGAGTCTGGCGACATACCATCTGACTTTCGCAAAAGCATCATCCACATAATTCCGAAGACGGCAAGAGCTGACAAGTGCGGGAATTATCGCACAATCAGCTTAACAGCTCATTCATCGAAGCTGCTTACAAGAATAATATACAGAAGAATGGAAAATAAAATTGAGAATGCGCTAGGTGACGATCAGTTTGGATTTAGGAAAAGTAAAGGGACGAGAGAGGCAATTCTGACGTTACGGCTAATAATGGAAGCAAGGCTAATGAAAAATCAAGACACTTTCATAGGATTTGTCGATCTGGAAAAAGCGTTCGACAATATAAAATGGTGCAAGCTGTTCGAGATTCTGAGAAAAGTAGGGGTAAGCTATAGGGAGAGACGGTCATATACTATATGTACAACAACCAAGAGGGAATAATAAGAGTGGACGATCAAGAACGAAGTGCTCGTATTAAGAAGGGTGTAAGACAAGGCTGTAGCCTTTCGCCCCTACTCTTCAATCTGTACATCGAGGAAGCAATGATGGAAATAAAAGAAAGGTTCAGGAGTGGAATTAAAATACAAGGTGAAAGGATATCAATGATACGATTCGCTGATGACATTGCTATCCTGAGTGAAAGTGAAGAAGAATTAAATGATCTGCTGAACGGAATGAACAGTCTAATAAGTACACAGTATGGTTTGAGAGTAAATCGGAGAAAGACGAAGGTAATGAGAAGTAGTAGAAATGAGAACAGCGAGAAACTTAACATCAGGATTGATGGTCACGAAGTCAGTGAAGTTAAGGAATTCTGCTACCTAGGCAGTAAAATAACCAATGACGGACGGAGCAAGGAGGACATCAAAAGCAGACTCGCTATGGCAAAAATGGCATTTCTGGCAAAGAGAAGTCTACTAGTATCAAATACCGGCCTTAATTTGAGGAAGAAATTTCTGAGGATGTACGTCTGGAGTACAGCATTGTATGGTAGTGAAACATGGACTGTGGGAAAACCGGAACAGAAGAGAATCGAAGCATTTGAGATGTGGTGCTATAGACGAATGTTTAAAATTAGGTGGACTGATAAGGTAAGGAATGAGGAGGTTCAACGCAGAATCGGAGAGGAAAGGAATATGTGGAAAACACTGATAAGGAGAAGGGACAGGATGATAGGACATCTGCTAAGACATGAGGGAATGACTTCCATGGTGCTAGAGGGAGCTGTAGAGGGCAAAAACTGTAGAGGAAGACAGAGATTGGAATACGTCAAGCAAATAATTGAGGACGTAGGTTGCAAGTGCTACTCTGAGATGAAGAGGTTAGCACAGGAAGGAATTCGTGGCGGGCCGTATCAAACCAGTCAGTAGACTGATGACAAAAAAAAAAGAAGTCTACAGCTAGTCCCGCTTTGACGTAAAGTATATACGGCTTCTGTAAATGACTCATTCGTTTTCAAACTTCTATATTTTCCAAACATGTACAAAGTCGAGTGATGCATGAATGGAAGCGTGAACTCACCTTGTTTTCATTGTGCCAACCACTCGGCTTGCGACTGCAGCGCCTTGATATAATGGCGAAAAAGTAAGAAAAGAGTTTTTGTGTTCGGATTATGTGAGATGTTTATCGGCAACGACAAACCAACGTGCTTTCAGAAGGATTTGTGTAAAAGATCCGCCGCGTAGGCAGGGCGAGGTGCGTTGGTATCGACAATTTAGGGGGACTGGTTGTCTCTGTACATGGAAAAATATCGCCCGCCCAACTGTGCCAAATGCAAAAGTGGAGAGAGAGAGAGAGTTTCGTACGCTGACTAATAAAATCAACGGTCTGCGCAAACCACGAACTTGGGATACTGCAGAAAATTGCGTGAAAGATTTTGTGATGGCTGTTACATTTCAAATCATATCGTCTACAGTTCGCGCAACAATTAAACCGGAAGGATTATGGCTAGCGCCTTCAGTTTGCATCACAATACAGAAAGAATTTTCTCCTTCAAACCGATATTCAGCGACGAAGCAGCCTTCCATTCATGTGGAAAGTTGAATCGCTACAATGTGACAAATCGTAGTAATACACGGAGAATCATCGAGTAAAACAGAAGTAATATCCGGCTTTCCCCAAGGAACTGTTACAGGCCCTCTATTGTTCCTGATCTATATTAACTACACAGGAGACAATCTGAGTAGCCGACTCAGATTGTTTGCAGATGATAGTGTCATTTAGCGTCTTGTAAAGTCATCAGATGACGAAAGTAATAGCAAAATGATTTAGATAAGATCTGTATCGTGCGGAAAGTGGTAATTGACCCTGAATAAAGAAAATATGAAGTCATTCACATGAGCACTGAAAGAAATTCGCTGAATTTAGATTACACGGTAAGTCACACAAATCTGAAGGCTGTAAGTTGAACTAAATACTTAGGGATTACATTTCGAAATAACCTAAATTGGAATGACAACATAGATAATGTTGTGGGTAGAGTAAATCAAAGACTGCGATTCATTGGCAGAACACTTAGAAGGTGCAACAGGCCTACTAAAGAGACTGCTTACACCACGCTTGTCCGCCCTATTCTGGAACATTGCTGTGCGGTGTTGGATCCGCATCAGGTGGGACTGACAGATGACATCGAGAAAGTACAAAGAAGGGCAGCTCGTTTTGTATTATCGCGAAATAGGGGAGATAGTGCCACAGACATTATACCTGAACTGGAGTGTCAGTCTGTAAAACTAAGGCGTTTTTCGTTGCGGCGGGATCTCACGAAATTTCAATCACCAGTTTTCTACTCCGATGGTGAAAACATTCTGTTGGCACCCACCTACATAGGGAGAAATGATCACCACGATAAAATAAGAGAAATCAGGGCTCGCACATAAAATTTAAGTGCTCGTTCTTCCCGCGCGCCTTTCGAGTGAGGAACGGTAGAGAGAAAGCTTGAAGGTGATTCACTGAACCCTCTGCCAGGCACTTTATTGTGAATAGCAGAGTAATCACGCAGATGTAGATGTAGATGTAGGGCATAGAATATTCTCGTGAAACTGTGACACGTGACCGAGATTCCCTGAAGAGAGGAACGGTAGAGAGACAGCTTGAAGGTGATTCACTGAACCCTCTGCCAGGCACTTTATTGTGAATAGCAGAGTAATCACGCAGATGTAGATATAGATGTAGGGCATAGAATATTCTCGTGAAACTGTGACACGTGACCGAGATTCCCTGAAGAGAGGAACGGTAGAGAGACAGCTTGAAGGTGATTCACTGAACCCTCTGCCAGGCACTTTATTGTGAATAGCAGAGTAATCACGCAGATGTAGATGTAGATGTAGGGCATAGAATATTCTCGTGAAACTGTGACACGCGACCGAGATTCCCTGAAGAGAGGAACGGTAGAGAGACAGCTTGAAGGTGATTCACTGAACCCTCTGCCAGGCACTTTATTGTGAATAGCAGAGTAATCACGCAGATGTAGATGTAGGGCATAGAATATTCTCGTGAAACTGTGACACGTGACCGAGATTCCCTGAAGAGAGGAACGGTAGAGAGACAGCTTGAAGGTGATTCACTGAACCCTCTGCCAGGAACTTTATTGTGAATAGCAGAGTAATCACGCAGATGTAGATGTAGATGTAGGGCATAGAATATTCTCGTGAAACTGTGACACGCGACCGAGATTCCCTGAAGAGAGGAACGGTAGAGAGACAGCTTGAAGGTGATTCACTGAACCCTCTGCCAGGCACTTTATTGTGAATAGCAGAGTAATCACGCAGATGTAGATGTAGGGCATAGAATATTCTCGTGAAACTGTGACACGTGACCGAGATTCCCTGAAGAGAGGAACGGTAGAGAGACAGCTTGAAGGTGATTCACTGAACCCTCTGCCAGGCACTTTATTGTGAATAGCAGAGTAATCACGTAGATGTAGATGCAGGGCACAGAATATTCTCGTGAAACTGTGACACGTGACCGAGATTCCGTGAAGGTTAATGTTTTCAGTGCACTGTCACAAAAGCAGCTGTATGGACCGGTTTTCTTCTGTGAGAAGAATGTGATAGGTAGGCCTACCTCTTACTTGATATGTTACAGCCGCGGCTGTTTCCACAGCTAATTGTTGATCGAGAATTTCATCTTCTAGTAAGACGGGTCACCCACTCATTGCAGCATCGATGTTCGTCGCTACCTAAGTGACGAACTTTTTCGTAGCTGGATTTGGCGTAGTGGCTCTGTTCCCTTCCCCCCCACCCCAGCTCTGCCCGCTTCCCTGGTCGCTTGAGGGTACTGCCAAGAACACCGGAACAGTTGAGACAACGTATCTTTGCTGCTGTGATGATCATTGACAGGATGTTGGTACATAAGGTGTGGGACGATCTTGACTGCCGCTTGGGCGTGTGTCGTGTGATCAGAGAGCACTCAGAGCATTTGTAGAGGGCACAATGGAAAGTTGTTGAGTTCACGCTTCTATTCATGCATTAATTATTTTGGTACATGTAATACTTTAGTTTAGAAATATAGAGTTTAGAAAACGAAAGAGTCATTTATAGTAGCTATGTATTTTTTGATCTGTTTCAGAAAAATGAGTACTTTTTCTGCAGCTGGTAAGCGCTAACACGGTACCGAAGTCAAATGCGCGAATTCGTTCAGCAGCTGCAGGGCACGATAATATAACTGTGTAAACTAACAATCCTCTCGTCATTTTTGCTGCCCAAAATAAAGGACGTTTTTACCATTCTCTGGCCTCCAGCGTTTTTCCAGCAGCAGGGAGTCATGAAACCATTACCTAATAAGGAATCCGCCAAAGAGCGTCCTGACTGCAGGATCATAGGTATGTATTACGAGTGGAGGCCGAAATGCACGCGTTTAAGCTCACGCAGGCTGGCGCGAGGAGGGAAGAACTATACTGACGTGAGGTCTGGAACATGACAAGGAATGAGAATTCAGAAAGCGGACGTAATTAGTTTGATACTTAACTTTAATCCATTAATGATGAACGTCGCTCTTGACGGTACATGATTCACAATATTATCTGTTCAGAATACATTCTGAATATGGTGCCTTGCTAGGTCGTAGCAAATGACGTAGCTGAAGGCTATGCTAAACTATCGTCTCTGCAAATGAGAGCGTACGTAGACAGTGAACCATCGCTAGCAAAGTCGGCTGTACAACTGGGGCGAGTGCTAGGGAGTCTCTCTCGACTAGACCTGCCGTGTGGCGGCGCTCGGTCTGCAATCACTGATAGTGACGACACGCGGGTCCGACGTATACTAACAGACCGCGGCCGATTTGAAGGCTACCACCTAGCAAATGTGGTGTCTGGCGGTGACACCACAATAAGCATTCTACCAGCACTATTCAGGGCTTTAGGACACATAGTTCAGGGACAGATTACTAATTATTTAATATCAAATAATCGTTTAGATGAATACCATTCCTGTTTGAGCCAAAATCGCAGCATGATGACTGCTCTTACAAAAGTGACTGACAAACAAACAAGCTAGGGATAAACAACAGGTGACTGATTGCGTGCTTTTTCGATTTCAGGAAAGCTTTAACTACTGCCGACTTTGACATTCTACTTGCTGAACTCACAAGTCAAAAGTTTTCTTCAAGTGCTGTTTAGGGGTTCCACTCATACCTTCCATTTCGGCAACAGTGTATAATGATCGGAACAGAAGGCTCACAATGTAGGGACCAGTATCAGGGGCCCCACAAGGATCAGTATTGGGCCCATTATTCTTCTCATTATATGATCTGGTCAAGCTAAATACGCAGTAAATAAATAAATACTATTTGGACTGGAGGACTGGAGGAGAAATTCGGTATTCCGTTATTAAGAGCTCACCATTCAGTTACGGAAATCTGTAAGAGAGATAGTGACATATAAGTGGTTCATCTGTTACTGCTGGTGTCACAGTATTACCGCTGGAGTGCAGAGGTTGAGCTGGAGTATACTCACGTCTCCTGGGTATATCTGCGTCTCCTCGTCGAGGCCGGTCTTGGCCGGTACGTAGGGCGGTGTCGGCGGCCGGTCGAGGAACAGGTCTGTCTGGCAGCAGGCGTCTTCTTCCAGCGGCCGGTCGAGGATCTGCGAAACGTCCACCACCCGTGTAAACTTGTATTCAAAAGGAGGACACAGGCACAGGCAGCGCGTCGAAATTCACACAAAAAGGTAAAGATCAATCAGAAGCCACTGACAAGCAACAGTTTCAAAAAGAGGTCATTGGAATAGATAGAAAACAATATATTTATTTAGAATTGAAGGATACCTCTTACATTACTAGAAAACAGTTAACAGTTGATATAGTTACTCGGAGCTGCTGACCTACTCCGATGCGACGTGATAGGCTGTCTGTCAGGTGTGACCATAGCCTCCTTTGGTAGTCGAAATCGTTCCAGAGAAATAATCTTGCAGGAGTTTAGAACAAAAAATGGCTCTGAGCACTATGGGACTCAACTGCTGAGGTCATTAGTCCCCTAGAACTTAGAACTAGTTAAACCTAACTAACCTAATGACATCACACACATCCATGCCCGAGGCAGGATTCGAACCTGCGACCGTAGCGGTCTTGTGGTTCCAGACTGCAGCGCCTTTAACCGCACGGCCACTTCGGCCGGCCAGTTTAGAACAGTCCTTTATTGGACGCCAATGGGTTGCATTACGTCATGTCAGTGTCTTGTTTACGGTTTTCATTCTGTTTGAGCTCTAAGATCATTACAGAGCTCCGATTTTTTCAGAAAGAAATCCTCAAGTTTCGCAGGTTTGCGGGAGAGCTTGCGGTTTCTACGACTGAGCGAGGAGGCACTATGCTTAACACATTGGAGTCGCTTTCTGGAGGTGCCAGTTCAAATCGACGTCCAGCCACCCATATATTTGTTTTCCTCGGTTTCCCTAAATTATGTAGCCAAATATTAAGATCATTACTTTGAGAACGACACGGCTTCTTCCTTTCCTATCCTTCCCCAATCCCAGCTTGCGTTTGCAATATGTGATCCGCATCCGTCCTTATCTGCATGCTCATCTGCTTTAGATATAAAGGCGTCAGATGTTTTTGATGGACAACACTCGCAAGCTACACAGTCAAAATTCACAAAAACAATGTTTACGTCGCAGCTGCGTCCTTTGCTTCTGTTTATCATCTGTTGTAACGCAGTCTGGGGTGAAATCTGATCTTTGTTTACTTTTTCTGACTGTCTTTTCTTCCTTCGCTTAATACTCCCTCCCTCCTCCACAGAATATGCCACCATGCGTGGCTTGAGTTCCGAATTCTTTTTTTGTGTAGTTATCATTTCGGTAGCCTAAAAAAAAAGACCTCGTTCTTTAAAATTTTGCTTATTCTGTGCACTGTATTATTATTGTACCTGATTTTGTTTTGTGTGTGAATTCTTGTTCTGTTGTGCCCTATGTGTTGTCACTGTCTGTGGATTAGGTGCTTCTGTCTTCATGTGTAGGAACATGTGTGCATGTGACTTGTTAACTTACTGTCTGTTTTCATATTAGCCGCGCTGATTGGCCGCACGGTTTGAGGTGCCATATCACTGATTGCGGGGGCCCTCCCGCCGGAGGCTCGAGTCCTCCCTCGGGCATGGGTGTGTGTGTTGTTCTTAGCATAAGTTAGTTTAAGTAGTATGTAAGTCTAGGGACCGATGACCTCAGCAGTTTGGTCCCTTAGAAATACACACACGTTTGATCATTTTTCATATTACTGTTCAGTTATTCTATCATGTGGGTATATAAGAACCGCCATTTTTTGCGCTAAACTCCTGTTCGTAGTTATGTTTGTTTACAGATGTTCTACTTAATCTGTACAGCATGAAATTTAAGCTTGTTTGTTTGTGTGTCACTGGATAGTTTGTTTGGGTGTGGAGATGTTCATGGATGTGCAGTTTTCTTTGTGTTGTAGAGACGTTTGTGATGTTTTTACCTTGTATGGTCAGAACGAAAAACAATTGCTTTAGTCATCTGTTTCTGTTTCTAAAGTGAAGTGAATTTCACAGTGTAAATTGTTACAGTACTTTCCTCCTACAGTTGTTTATGAATACGTGTAGTTCATCATTCAGGTATATCACGTCATCTACATAATCATACGAGTCCAAAACTTGGTGTTGTTTTAGGTTTATTATCTGCCTAAGCAGAGCTTCAGGCTTGTTGTTTCTTTAATTTGTATGTCAGTCGTGTTCCCTTGCTGCTTTAATCCTTTTGTGATGGTGGTACTGATCGTTTCGAAAATTAGAACACAAGTGTATAACGGAGTGAGAGCAAACGATACAGGGCTGTCCGTGCGTGAAATGTCTATCTTTTTGATTCTGTCAATCAATTTCTTAGAGTTTTATTGGTTTCTGTTGTTCCCAAAAGTGTATATTTAGTAACTCGTGTGTATGTTGGGCTACGTGATAGCATGAAGCGTTTGAAAACTGAATGATTGGTCTTATGCGAGTATTTTGTTTCTGCACTTTCGTAAGAAATTTAGGGTAGCAGAGTTTGGCTCTCTGCATCCTCATTTCCTTGTTTTTGTCTGGCCTTTAGTGAACGTATTTCAGCGTTTCTTTAACATTTCTCTGGCGTCTTGCAGTTGGGTCACTGGTCTTCTCGGCAGTGTTCTTGTTCTGCAGGAAATATCCTGTTTTGACTACATATTGTCTGCCTTCATTTTGTTTGTGGTTTTAGGGTGCACAAATACAGAGGTCATCAGCGCCCAGACTAAGTTATGAACGCACTGCGAGACACAAGGTTAAAACAGCAACTAAAAAGTACAACACTGTAAAAGGCACATTAACAGGCAAGAGATTAAAAGAAAACAGCATAATCAAAATGTCCTTAGGTTTGTCAAGTGGATAAAAAGAAGAACGCGAGCAGCTGCTCCTGGGTCATCCGCTAAAATGTCATCCAGTGTACATGGCAGGCCAAGATCAATGCGCAGTGTATTAAAATTCGGGCAGGACGTTAAAATGTGGCGTACCGTCAGCAATTGCCCACATGGGCAGAACGGCGCCGGTGCAGCCGTCAGCAGATGGCTGAACCGGCAGTGTCCAATCCGTAACCGGGCCAAAACGACCTCCTCCCGCCGAGAAGGGCGTGAAGATGTAGTCCAAGCCGTGGGGAGAGGTTTCAAGGCCCGAAGCTTGTTTTCAGTAAGCGTAGACCAATCGGCATGCCACAGCGATAAAATGCGCTGACAAATGACCCTGCTAAAATCAGATGAAGGCACACAACAAGAAGCTGTCCGAGGCTGGAGGACCGCAGCCTTGGCCGCGCCATCTGCAGCCTCGTTCCTAGGGATGCCGACATGGCCAGGAACCCACATAAAGGTAACCGGAGAACCGTCGTCCGCCAGCTGCTGAAGAGAGCGTTGGATTCGGTGAACGAAAGGGTGAACCGGATACAGATCACTGAGACTCTGGATGGCGCTCAGGGAATCAGAGCAGATGGCATAAGCAGAATGTCGGTGGCGGCGGATGTAAAGAATAGCCTGACAGAGGGCAAATAGCTCAGCTGTGAAGACCGAACAATGGCCATGGAGCCGGTATTTGAAACTGTGTGCCCCGACAGTAAAAGAACACCCGACACCGTCATTGGTCTTAGAGACATCTGTATAAATGAAGATCGTATTAATGAACTTTGAACGAAGTTCGACAAACCGTGAGCGGTATACCGAAGCTGGGGTAATCTCCTTTGGGAGCGATCTGAGGTCAAGGTGAACGCGAACCTGAGTCTGGAGCCAAGGTGGTGTTTGGCTCTCGCGCACTCTAAAGGTTGCAGGGAGTGAAAAATCAAGGTGCTGAAGGAGGCGACGAAAGCGAGCTCCAGCGAGTACGCGCACTCTAAAGGTTGCAGGGAGTGAAAAATCAAGGTGCTGAAGGAGGCGACGAAAGCGAGCTCCAGCGAGTAGCAGGGCAGATACATACAAACCGTATTGACGGTCGAGACAGTCGTCAAAAAAGGAACGATAAGACGGGTGTAGGATTCGTTATGAATAGGAAGGTAGGGCAGAGGGTGTGTTACTGTGAACAGTTCAGTGACCGGGTTGTTCTAATCAGAATCGACAACAGACCAACACCAACAACGATAGTTCAGGTATACAAGCCGACGTCGCAAGCTGAAGATGAACAGATAGAGAAAGTGTATGAGGATATCGAAAGGGTAATGCAGTACGTAAAGGGGGACGAAAATCTAATAGTCATGGGCGACTGGAATGCAGTTGTAGGGGAAGGAGCAGAAGAAGAGGTTACAGGAGAATATGGGCTTGGGACAAACAATGAAAGAGGAGAAAGACTAATTGAGTTCTGTAACAAGTTTCAGCTAGTAATAGCGAATACCCTGTTCAAGAATCACAAGAGGAGGAGGTATACTTGGAAAAGGCCGGGAGATACGGGAAGATTTCAATTATATTACATCATGCTCAGACAGAGATTCTGAAATCAGATACTGGATTGTAAGGCGTACCCAGGAGCAGATATAGACTCAGATCACAATATAGTAGTGATGAAGAGTAGGCTGAAGTTCAAGACATTAGTCAGGAAAAATCAATACGCAAAGAAGTGGGATACGGAAGTACTAAGGAATGACGAGATACGTTTGAAGTTTTCTAGCGCTATAGATACAGCAATAAGGAATAGCGCAGTAGGCAGTACAGTTGAAGAGGAATGGACATCTCTAAAAAGGGCCATCACAGAAGTTGGGATGGAAAACATAGGTACAAAGAAGGTAGCTGCGAAGAAACCATGGGTAACAGAATAAATACTTCAGTTGATTGATGAAAGGAGGAAGTACAAACATGTTCCGGGAAAATCGGGAATACAGAAATACAAGTCGCTGAGGAATGAAATAAATAGGAAGTGCAGGGAAGCTAAGACGTAATGGCTGCAGGAAAAATTTGAAGACATCGAAAAAGATATCATTGTCGGAAGGACAGACTCAGCATACAGGAAAGTCAAAACAACCTTTGGTGACATTAAAAGCAACGGTGGTAACATTAAGAGTGCAACGGGAATTCCACTGTTAAATGCAGAGGAGAGAGCAGATAGGTGGAAAGAATACATTGAAAGCCTCTATGAGGGTGAATATTTGTCTGATGTGATAGAAGAAGAAACAGGAGTCGATTTAGAAGAGATAGGGGATCCAGTATTAGAATCGGAATTTAAAAGAGCTTTGGAGGACTTACGGTCAAATAAGGCAGAAGGGATAGATAACATTCCATCAGAATTTCTAAAATCATTGGGGGAAGTGGCAACAAAACGACTATTCACGTTGGTGTGTAGAATATATGAGTCTGGCGACATACCATCTGACTTTCGGAAAAGCATCATCCACATAATTCCGAAGACGGCAAGAGCTGACAAGTGCGAGAATTATCGCACAATCAGCTTAACAGCTCATGCATCGAAGCTGCTTACAAGAATAATATACAGAAGAATGGAAAATAAAATTGAGAATGCGCTAGGTGACGATCAGTTTGGATTTAGGAAAAGTAAAGGGACGAGAGAGGCAATTCTGACGTTACGGCTAATAATGGAAGCAAGGCTAAAGAAAAATCAAGACACTTTCATAGGATTTGTCGACCTGGAAAAAGCGTTCGACAATATAAAATGGTGCAAGCTGTTCGAGATTCTGAAAAAAGTAGGGGTAAGCTATAGGGAGAGACGGTCATATACAATATGTACAACAACCAAGAGGGAATAATAAGAGTGGACGATCAAGAACGAAGTGCTCGTATTAAGAAGGGTGCAAGACAAGGCTGTAGCCTTTCGCCCCTACTCTTCAATCTATACATCGAGGAAGCAATGATGGAAATAAAAGAAAGGTTCAGGAGTGGAATTAAAATACAAGGTGAAAGGGTATCAATGATACGATTCGCTGATGACATTGCTATCCTGAGTGAAAGTGAAGAAGAATTAAATGATCTGCTGAACGGAATGAACAGTCTAATGAGTACACAGTATGGTTTGAGAGTAAATCGGAGAAAGACGAAGGTAATGAGAAGTAGTAGAAATGAGAACAGCGAGAAACTTAACATCAGGATTGATGGTCACGAAGTCAATGAAGTTAAGGAATTCTGCTACCTAGGCAGTAAAAGAACCAATGACGGGCGGAGCAAGGAGGACATCAAAAGCAGACTCGCTATGGCAAAAAAGGCATTTCTGGCCAAGAAAAGTCTACTAATATCAAATACCGGCCTTAATTTGAGGAAGAAATTTCTGAGGATGTACGTCTGGAGTACAGCATTGTATGGTAGTGAAACATGGACTGTGGGAAAACCGGAACAGAAGAGAATCGAAGCATTTGAGATGTGGTGCTATAGACGAATGTTGAAAATTAGGTGGACTGATAAGGTAAGGAATGAGGAGGTTCTACGCAGAATCGGAGAGGAAAGGAATATGTTGAAAACACTGATAAGGAGAAGGGTCAGGATGATAGGACATCTGCTAAGACATGAGGGAATGACTTCCATGGTACTAGAGGGAGCTGTAGAGGGCAAAAACTGTAGAGGAAGACAGAGATTGGAATACGTCAAGCAAATAATTGAGGACGTAGGTTGCAAGTGCTACTCTCAGATGAAGAGGTTGGCACAGGAAAGGAATTCGTGGCGGGCCGCATCAAACCAGCGAGCAGACTGATGGAAAAAAAAGAAAAAAAAGACGTATGGTCGGGCATTGACAATATAGCCGACAGGCATACCGACAAAGTAGTATATCGCGCCGGTAGGTTAGTGGCAATTCACCGGCTTCAGCATGAAGGCTCTCGACGGGACTAGTATAGAACGCTCCGATCGCAAGACGTAACCCCCGATGTTGTATAGAGTTGAGGCGGCGTAAGATGGACGGCCGTGTAGAGGAGTATACAAAGCTCCCATAATCCAGCTTTGAGCGGACGATCGACCTATATAGGCGAAGTAGAACGGTTCGATCCGCTCCTCACGACGTACCGCAGAGAACACGGAGGACATTTAGAGAACGGGTACAACGGGCAGCCAAATATGACACATGTGGAGACCAGCTAAGTTTCCTGTCAAATGTAAGACCTAAAAATTTTGTTGTCTCCACGAATGGGAGAGCAACGGGACCGAGGTGTAAGGAAGATGGGAGAAACTCTTTGTAGCACCAGAAGTTAATACAGACCGTCTTCTCGGCAGAATAACGGAAGCCATTAGCGACACTTCAGGAGTAAAGACGGTCAAGACAACGCTGAAGACAGCGCTCCAGGAACCATGTTCGCTGCGCGTTGCAATAGATGGTAAAATCGTCCACGAAAAGGGAGCCTGATACATCAGCTGGGAGGCAATCCATTATTGGATTGATCGCTATGGCGAAGAGAGCGACGCTCATAGCTGAGCCCTGTGGCACCCCATTCTCTTGGCGAAAGGCGTCGGACAGGACAGAACCCACACGTACCCTGAACTGTCGATCCATTAAAAATGCACGAATAAAAAGAGGGAGGCGACCGCGAAGACCCCATGTATGCATGGTGCGGAGAATGCCCGCCCTCCAACAGGTGTCGTAAGCCTTCTCCAAATCAAAGAACACTGCCGCGGTCGGGCGCTTCCGCAGGAAGTTATTCATAATGAAGGTCGACAAGGTAACCAGATGGTCAACAGCAGAGCGGCGCCTACGAAATCCACATAGTACATTGGTCAGTAGGCGTCGAGATTCGAGCAGCCAAACCAAACGAGAGTTAACCATGCGTTCCATCACCTTACAGACACAGCTGGTGAGGGAAATGGGTCGATAACTGGAAGGCAAGTGCTTGTCCTTCCCCGGCTAAGGAATCGGGACAACAATAGATTCGCGCCAGCATGTGGGAACATGACCCTCAATCCAGATGCGATTATAAATACGAAGAAGAAAACCTTTACCCGCAGGAGAAAGGTTCTTCAGCATCTAAATATGAATAGAATCAGGTCCCGGAGCGGAGGACCGTGACCGGGCAAGTGCATTTTCGATTTCCCGCATGGTGGTTGAATAGGTCTGCTAACAGGGAGCCTTTCGGGCAGGATGCTGGAGAGCCCCAAAGGGGATGGTGGGCATTAAAGTCTCCAGTCAACAAAAATGGTGCAGGTAGCTGAGCAATAATTTGCATCATGTCTGCCCTAGTAACGGCAGATAACGATGGAGTGTAAACGGTACAAATGGAAAATGTAAAAGTGGGGAGAGTAATTCGGATGGCTACTGCCTGCAGATCGGTGTGCAATGTGATGGGACCGTAGTAGACATCATCCTGGACCAGCAACATAACCCCTCCATGAGCCGGAATACCTGCCACAGGGGGTAGGTCAAAACGCACAGAGGCATAGTGTGCCAAGTCAATTAGATCGCATGGGCGTAGCTTCGTTTCCTGGAGAGCTACTACGAGCGGACAGTGCAAGCGTAGCATCAACTTTAAGTCCTATCGGTTGGAGCGAATGCCGCGAATTTTCCAATGAAGAAGTGCCATCGTGAGAAGAAAAAGAAAAAGGAGAAGCAAGAAGGGGTCACCTCGAAGGCCGCTGAGGGCCTGGCTTCGAGCGAGCACTGCTGCCGCTATCAATAGGCGGCCACCATGTTAAGATGGCCGGGAGGGGGAGCTTCCTCCGCCGGCGAACGGCCAGATGTTCGGCTACCAGCGGTGCGGCCAGGCGAAACGGATGACGGCCTGGGGCGGCAACTGCTGGGTGGCGCAGGAGAAGAAACGCGCCGTGGCGGAGAAGGAGAACTGTGCTTCCTATGAGCGTTCTTGGAAGGTCGTTTAGTCAAAGTACTGGTCGATGGCTGGGAGTTCGAGGTACGTAGGAAGTCTTCACGGGACGGTTCCTTCTTGAAGGCCTGTGCATCTGACTTCTGGGTATTAGTCTTGGCAGAAGCTGATGAGGTGCTTGTGTCTTATGGGTGACGGGAGGAAGAGCAGACGTTGACCGGGCGATCTTAGCACTGGCCGAACGGACGACCGTAGCGCTAAAGGTCAGATCGCATGTCTGCGTCGACACCTCCCTGGTAGTTCGAGGAGAGGCGAGGACAGTATATTTCCCCGCTGGGAGCAGCGTGGGCTTCCAACTAGCAAATAGCTTGCCAGCAGCCGAGGTGGACACTTTCTCTGCGACCCGAATTTCCTGTATACAGCGTTCATCCTTTTAGATAGGACAGTAACGGGAGGACGCTGCATGGTCACCCTGACAGTTCACGCAACGAGGAGACGGAGGTGGACAGTCACCCTCATGGGCGTCCCTGCCACAAGTGACGCATTTAGCTGCATTAGAACAAGACTGGCGGGTGTGATTAAAACTCTGACACTGGTAGCAGCGCGTAGGTGTCAGGACATAAGGGCGAACAGAAATAACCTCATAGCCCGCTTTGATGCGCGACGGCAGCTTAACACTATTAAAGGTCAAGAAGAGTGTCCGGATCGGTACAAGGTCATTGTCGACCTTTTTCATGACCCTATGGACAGCCGTCACGCCCTACTCAGCGAGGAAAGACTGAATCTCCTCGTCAGTCAATCCGTCGAGTGATCTAGGTTATACCACACCACATGACGAATTCAAAGTGCGGTGAGCCTCCACCCAGACAGGGAACGTGTACAGGAGTGTGGCCCGAAGCAGTTTTTGTGCCTGAAAGGCGCTCTCAGTTTCTAGTAACAAGGTACCGTTGCGCATCCTGGTACAAGACTTGACAGGTCCGGCTATGGCATCTACGCCCTTCTGAATAACGAAAGGGTTGACAGATGAAAAATCCATTCCGTCCTCAGATCTAGAAACTACGAGGGACTTCGGGGCAGGTGGTAGTACTTTTGTCACTGATGGCTGGTCAAGTTTCCGTTTTTGGCCAGAAGTCGAGAGAGAAGAAGAGAAATCCATTGCGGAGGAATCCCCCATGATTGCCAGCGTCTCCGATGGCGCGCTCCTTCCTTGTGGGGACCCTCTCAGAGGGCACTCCCGCCTAAAGGTGAATGTTTACACCTCAGGTCACACCTCCCGAGAAACGGACGGAGGGATCAATCGGCATGGTCGGAAGGAGTCAGCTCAGGCAATCACCCCTCCCTGGGCCTGGCCTTTACCAGGGGGTACGTGCGTGCCTTACTTGTCTACCCAGGGCGGGGAATTACGCGTTACCCCGTCACCGGCTACGCGTGCGAACGCGTGGGTCGGCCTTCAGGCACGCACAGGGAGGAAAGAAGAAGTGGAAAAAATGGGAGAGAGGGAGAGAAAGGACAGATTGTCTCAAACGCCGAGGCGGAGACCAGAGGGTGGACAAGAAGGCAAGGAGTAGAAGGCAAGGAGAAGAAGGCGAGGAGAAGAAGGCAAGGTAAAAAGTAAGGAAGACAGTGAGAGAGGGAGAAGGACAAAGAAAGGAAACAAACAGAGGAAGGAAGAAACCAGAATAAGCGAAAAACCAAAATGCCCACAAATGTAAGTCGTTGAACCGTCCGCCTCCGGACGCAGGCGCAAACTCTCCCCTTGAGGGGGAGGGACTCCTTTTAGTCGCCTGTTACGACGGGCAGGAATACCTCGGGCCTATTCTTACCCCGGACCCGCAGGGGGTGTCTCCCTTCATGATCACCATTACATTGTCATTTCCCGCTTTTGTTAGTATGGCGATGTTAATTTTTTGCCATTTCTTCAGGTGCGCTGCTTTTGGAGATTATGGAGGATTGGTGTATTCTGATTATTTTTAGTAGTTCTGTACCGAGTAATTCCCTTGTCACGTTTGCGTTAAAATTTGATGCGTGAAATCTTGTTCGATCCTTTACAATGTATATACATTCTGTTATTTTAAAACAAGATATTCGGAACATCAAAAGTAACACGTCACATAGCACACTTGGTGACCACTTAATAGCCTGCAATCACCGCTCAGCTAGAATATACACAGATTAAAATATTAAAATCCACGTATCGCCCATACCAAAAACTTATGCTAGAAGAAAACTTCCACGTACAGAAACCAAGAGCAAAAGGAAAACAGATTATAAAAACCTTAATTACGGTATACAATGGCACAGTATTCAACACATTTAAAAAAATACAAAAATGACAAAACAAACCGTTAAGAATGAACACACATACGTAAAGTGGGAGACAGAGAGGGGGGGAGGGGGAGGGGAGATAGATGAAGTTGAAATTCCGTACCAGGAAGACTGCGAAAACATGTTAAAATCAACAGGGACAAATCATACAGCAGAAATATAAGCATTGTGTTTAGCGAAATTCAAAATTTTAACTTGCGAGTTTGGTACTTTAAGAAACAGTACCACATTTATTTATACAACAGATGAAAATGCAGATGAGGACAGATGAAAATAACTGTACGTAACACCAAAATATGACTACAAAATATTTTTGCATAGCAAAATTAAATTTATAGATAAAGTGATATACACTACTGGCCATTAAAATTGCTACACCAAGAAGAAATGCAGATGAGAAACGGGTATTCATTGGACAAATATATTATACTAGAACTGACATTTGATTACAAAAAAAAAAAAAAAATGGCTCTGAGCACTATGGGACTCAACTGCTGAGGTCATAAGTCCCCTAGAACTTAGAACTACTTAAACCTAACCAACCTAAGGACAACACACACATCCATGCCCGAGGCAGGATTCGAAACTGCGACCGTAGCGGTCGCGCGGTTCCAGACTGTAGCGCCAGAACCGCTCGGCCACCAGCGGCCGGCATTTGATTACATTTTCACGCAATTTGGGTGCATAGATCCTGATAAATCAGTACCCAGAACAACCACCTCTGGCCGTAATAACGGCCTTGATACGCCTGGGCATTGAATCAAATAGAGCTTGGATGGCGTGTACAGGTACAGCTGCCCATGCAGCTTCCACATCAAGAGTAGTGACTGGCGTATTGTGACGAGCCAGTTGCTCGGCCACCATTGACCAGACTTTTTCAATTGGTGAGAGACCTGGAGAATGTGCTGGCCATGGCAGCAGTCGAACATTTTCTGTATCCAGAAAGGCCCGTACAGGAACTGCCACATGCGGTCGTCCATTATCCTGCTGAAATGTAGGGTTTCGCAGGGATCGAATGAAGGGTAAAGCCACGGGTCGTAACACATCTGAAATGTAACGTCCACTGTTCAAAGTGCCGTCAATGCAAACAAGAGGTGACCGAGACGTGTAACCAATGGCAACCCATACCATCACACCGGGTGATACGCCAGTATGGCAATGACGAATCACGCTTCCAATGTGCGTTCACCGCGATGTTACCAAACACGGATGGGACCATCATGATGCTGTAAACAGAACCTGGATTCATCCGAAAAAATGACGTTTTGCCATTCGTTCACCCAGGTTCGTCGTTGAGTACACCATCGCAGGCTCTACTGTCTGTGAGGCAGCGTCAAGGGTAACCGCAGCCATGGTCTCCGAGCTGATAGTCCATGCTGCTGCAAACGTCGTAGAACTGTTCGTGCAGATGGTTGCTGTCTTGCAAACGTCCCCATCTGTTGACTCAGGGATCGAGACGTAGCTGCACGATCCGTTACAGCCATGCGGGTAAGACGCCTGTCATCTCGACTGCTAGTGATACGAGGCCGTTGGGATCCAGCACGGCGTTCCGTATTACCCTCCAGGACCCACCGATTCCATATTCTGCCAACAGTCATTGGATCTCGACCAATGCGAGAAGCAATGTCGCGACACGATAAACTGCAGTCGCGATAGGCTACAATCCGACCTTTATCAAAGTCGGAAACGTGATGATACGCATTTCTCCTCCTTACACGAGGCATCACAACAACGTTTCACCAGGCTACGTCGGTCAACTGCTGTTTGTGTATGATAAATCGGTTGGAAACTTTCCTCATGTCAGCACGTTGTAGGTGTCGCCAGCGGTTCCAACCTTGCGTGAATTCTCTGAAAAGCTAATCATTTGCATATCACAGCATCTTCTTCGTGACGGTTAAATTTCGCGTCTGTAGCACGTCATCAGCGTGGAGAAACAATTTTAATGGCCAGCAGTGTATTTAGCTCTTTAACGAAACTCACAATAACATGTTTGTTGCAAATGGCAAGTTTGAAGGGATACGAGATGGTAATAGCAGGAAAACTGAAATCTTCGGCTTTTCTTACAGCAAACGAAGGCCATGGTGCCTGGGCAGCGAGCATTTTTCCGCGTGGAGTAGGCTGCAGCCCTACGAGACACATTACAACTACGATGAGACATTTTTCTATCATGAACGAGCCGCTACAGAACGGCTGTCACTGTTCCTGACGTTTACGCCCAAGATTTAGACTGGAAACAACTTTGCTGTTAGAGCCTCAAAACGAAACGATGATTAAATCTAACATTCAATCTCCTACCACCCAAAATGGAATGGATGTCTCACCTATGTATTTTTTGTAAGTGATCAGCCAGCTACGTTTCCCAGTGTAATTGTTCTCGCTTTCCTCTGGTATTACTGGCCTTTTAATTGAAATTGTTTGAACATTTGGCCAAATTTACGGTATCTTAAAGGACGTGAGATAACGTGATTATGTGGGTCAACATTAGTGATGCAGGGAGATTGAGGGCATTTTTTATGTCAGACAGACTTTTACGAGGGTCGTTCAATACGTATTGCCCTACATTTTTTAAGCCATTAATGTACATAGACAAACGTCCTTTTTGGTGCTTCACATCTGATGTTTGTTCTGTCCGCCGGTGAGGTTTCGAACCGTTCTGGCAGATGCCAGAGCCGTAGTACAGTGTCAAAATGGCGTCTGCATACGATTCACGTTACAAGCAGCCTGTTGTTATTGAGTTCCTGTGTGTAGAAAAAGAAACCCTGGTAAACACCCATAAGTGTTTATGTGCAGTGTATACCGATGCTGAAGTTGATAGGAGTACAGTTGGGCGATGGGTAAAGGAAGTTACAGCCTCAGGAAATGCAGAAACAGAGCTACATGATCAGCCACGCTGGGGACGTCCTGTCACAGCCATTGCTCCAGACATGCTGAATCGTGCGGATGCCATTATTCGTGCCGACCGGCGCATTACAACTCGACAATTGTCTCCAAAGTTGTCCGTCAGCATTGGAAGTGCGTCTGCAATGATTGGGAGTCTCGGATATTCAAAGAGCTGCTGACGAATGCTCACAGTGGACCACAAAGACCATTTCATCTGAATTGTTGGAGCGTTTTGAGATCGACAGAGAAGCCTTTCTGTCACGGATCGTTACGGAGGACAAAATCTGGATGCACCACAGAAACAAAAAGGCAGTCCATGGAGGAGTCGCAACATCCTCATTCACCACAAAAGAAGAAATTCAAGACAACCCCCCCCTGCTGAAAAAGTCATCGTGACACTCTTCTGGGATCGTGATGCCAAGAGGGTCAAGCATCAATTCAGAGGCATACGTGAAGACTCTGAATAAACTCAAGAACCATTTCCGGCGTCTTCGACCGGACAAGAATCCAGCAGACCTCTTGCTCCAACACGATAATGCACGTCCACATACAAGTCTGAGAACCCGGGAACACATCGCCAAATTGGGTTGGACATCATTGCCTCACCCACCCTACAGTCCAGACCTGGCACCCTCGGACTTCCATCTCTCTGGGCCTCTTAAAGGATCTCTACGGGAAACACTGAAGATGACGAGGGTGTCAGTCATGCAGTGAAAATATGACTACGGCTACAGGACAAGAGTTTTTACCAGCAGGGAATACATGCTCTTCCACAATGTTGGCGTACGGCTATGGAACGTAGTAAAATAGGACATGGACAAGACATGTTGATGTATATTGTCACCAAATTCTGATTCTGAACAATAAATTCTGAGAAAAAAATGTGGGGAATTACTTATTGAACGACCCTCGTGCATCTTTGATAATAATATTTTAGACGTTTTATGCTCATTCGTTTCTACTAATTTAGTAAGTGCGCTAATAACCTCGTTGCTGACGGTCCATGAACCATAAAACACAAACACACACCATCACCTAAAACCCAAATTCCACATTTCCAATTTTTTTTTCAGGAATCTCTATTGTCTTCTTCATTGTGGCGCAATAAGTTGACACTGTGCATGTTTCGATCTAATGGACGAAATGAAGATTTCCGAAACTTTTTACAAGGACACAGACTGGTCTTCTCAAAACGCGCCAAACCAGTCACCGAAACAGAAACCAACTGATTCCTGTATTTCCATTTGCGTTGTCTTAAACCCCTTCATTTTATGATATAGTGAGTTGATTTTAGCAGTTTACTGATGACATCATCACATTATTTGCCGATTATCGACAGTATATGACTTCTACCAGTCAGAAAGACTTTTTTCCGTCTGCAGTATTCGGCCTTGCCAATTACGAACCCAATTTTGTGAAGTAATAACTCTGAACACTGACGAGGATATGGGGAAAAAAAGATGGCACGTATTCATACAGCTTAGTCAAAATGCAGTAGTAATTTTCATTTAACATTCAATACTGTACTATCGTGTCTATGAAGGTAGAGTTCGATATCAACGCTAACTGAACTGCGAGATTTCGGAAAAGATAACTAAAAAATTCTTCGACAGGCGGACTTTAAGTGCAAAGTCACTGTACTCTCTCTGTGCGGCTGGTCCCGGCGGAGGTTCGAGTTCTCCCTCGGGCATGGGTGTTTGTATTTGTCCTTAGGATAATTTACTTTAAGTAGTGTGTAAGCTTAGGGACTGATGACCTTATCAAGTAAGTCCCATAAGATTTCACACACATTTGAACATTTTTGAAGTATACTCTCTTAAATTTAGATACAACGAAGACCATAGGCAGCGATTATGGGACAATGTCAAAATTATCCTGCTGCCGCTGAATAGCCAAGAAGATTAAGTTGCTAACACCGAATTACTTAATAATATGCGATTTGCTACTACATGTCTTCCTCTAAATCTACTGGCTATTGACAAAGTAAAAAACCAAACTTTCTGTCGATAGACACTATTTCCCGGTTGTGGTTTGAAGTCTGTAACTTGCGCGTCACGATCCGTGATATTACCATGACACTCAACACTATTTATCAAGCTTGGAAGTATAAATAGGGTGCCAACACATCTCTGTTACACTTTGAAAAAATCAAAGAAAAATCAAAGAAGCTCTTCTGCAGCTCTTAATGCGCCAAAAAACCTGCGTACTCTATTCGACAGCTAATTTCCTGAAAGTCTGTCTGTAGGTATAACTAATAGTTCTGAAGTGGTCTACATACGGTTTATCTTGAGTTTCGAGAGATGTTTTGTGACCTTATTTACTTTAGTTTAACTTTGTCAGGTTCGATTATTAGATGCACTGGCAGAACGCACGAAAGAGTATTTGACTGCTGCACTTTTGGCGATACGGTGATTTTTGTTGATTAGTGATCTGCAGGAAATGAGTGTGGATATTGACAAACACAATGATTATGCTTCCTATTACCTAGAGTCGACTAAATCTTTCGGAAAGAAGGCAATCAGTAGTATGTGTCTAATCGTTTCAAACAAATGGATTTTGTTACTAAATTTGTGCACAACTATTCATTGAGAGATATCATGAAAAATGTCGCTATTAAATCAATTTTAAAGGTAGACCAATGAAAATTGCTATTTAGTTTCCCGGACATGAGTAAAGAAATACATGTTTCAGCATTTTTGGAAATTTAACCCTGTGAGGGTGAAATAGTGGGTGAAAGCTCTTTTTGAAAATATATCTTATTGAAGAACTACTAAAGTATTTTTAAAGCTACATCTATGAACATTGCTATTTGACTTTCCGGTTGCAAATAAAGAAATACACATTTCAATGTTTTCGGAAACTGAACTTCTAAGGGAGTGAAATAGAGTATGAGATTTTTTAGGAAAATATTTTATTATGAAAGGATTTTTAAAGACAAGTTTATGAAAATTTAAATTTGGCTTCTCAGTTAGAAATAAAAAACTGGTGTTTCACTGTTTTTGAAAATTCAGCCCCTATAGGGGTGAAACAGAGATGAAAGTTTTTATGGAAGTATTTCATTGTTTAGACCTCTTTTAAGCTAAATCTATGAAAATTTGAATTGTATTTCGATTATCTGTTAGAAATAAAACTTAGGCTTGTCACTGCTTTTGGAAATTCAGACCCTAAGGAGGTAAAATATGGGGTGAAACTTTCCATGAAAATATTGCACTGCGAAAGCATTTTCAAAGCTAAATCTTTGAAAACTGGTGTTTTGATTCTCGGTTAGAGATGAAAAAATACGTGTTTCACTAGTTTTGGAAATTCAACCCCTAAGGGGGTGAAATAGTGTCAGGCTGATTAACTGACACATCGTCGCCCAGCCCAAACCGCTAAGGATTGAAGAAGTTTGGAAAGGGTGTGGATCTTGTACTGTAGGCACCGCTTAAGAAGGTATTCGAAATTCCACTCCTAAGTTGGTGAAACAGGGGATGAAAGGTTTTCTGAAAGTATGTCGCTATTAAAGGAATTTTGAAGATATAACTACGAAAACCTGTATTTGGTTTCTCAGAAAGAAAATAAAAAATACGAATTTCAGCATCTTTGGAAATTCAGCCACTAAGGGGGTAAAATAGTGAGTGAAAGTTTTTTTGAAAATAAATAATTACTAAAGATCTAGTAAAGGATTTTAAGGCTACACCTATGACAAATGGTATCTGACTTCTCGGTTAGAAATTAAAAGATACGTGTTTCAGTGTTTCTGGAAATTTAACCTCTAAGGTAATGCAATAGAGGATCAAAATTTTAAGAACATATTTAGTTACATTAAAAAAATTTAAAGCAAAATTTATGAAATGTGCTATTTCCCTTCTTGGTTAGATACAAAGAAATATTTGTTGGGGATACAAGTTGCTATCTTTAACAAAAACTTAGTACTCCATCTACCAGAATCGCTATGTTGGCCAGAAGTATATTCGGAAAAGACCATGCTTATATGGCCTTAAATGGCGTGAAAAGTTTAGAAGATGTTTCAATTAGTGAAGAACATAAAAGTTAAGTTAAATAAAAACAAAAAAGACTGTGCACGCCATACAGTGTACGCGAGCGAAGCACTGGCCGCTAAGCTTGCTTGTAAGCAACAGTTGTAAAGCGCATGCTAGATGCTGGAAAAGTCTCGCTGCCAGAGTGTAAATTAATACAGTTTTTGTGGAAGTGTGTATAGTGATATAACAAATGGACATCAAAATGGAGGCAGACAAATGGACACTAACCGAAAAAAGCCGCCTATACTGTCACAAGCCAGCACCCAGCATTATGCTAGCAATAATTATGTAACTTCCTGAAACCATCTGAAGACGAACCTGAAAAGGTTGGAAAACCGGTTCATGGAATAAAACATAATTATTCAAAAATATGACTGGTTGCAGTTTTGTATAACTTATTATTATTATTCACGTTTGGGCCCTACTGGACCACGCGAAGTACAATCACGGGGCATTCAGTTATTTTCTTTTAGACTTTCTCTCTGCCCAAATTGTTTTCATTCTCTCGGAATGAGCTCTTTTCCTTTCATCAGACCATGTGGTTCCAGTTTTCTTTGGTTTTTCAGCTTGACCAACTACCCAGTCATGAATTTTTTGCCTAAATAATTTTCTGTCTTGAATTTCATCTTGTTTTATATCTGCCTCTTTCATGTCCTCTTTTATAGCAGCAATCCATTTTATTGTCTCAAATTTAGCTTTACTTCGATTTTCGTAGAATTCCACTACTTGTTTAGTTAGTCTGGTAGCATCCATTCTTTTAATATGCCCATAAAATTTTAATCTGCGTTTTTTCATATCTGAATATATGCTGGTGTATTGTTGAATTTCACTATTTGCTCTTAGCCTGTATGTTCCTTCTTCAGTATATTTTGGACCTAGAATTTTTCTGATTACTTTTCTTTCTCTTTTTTGGATTTCTTGAATGTCCTTTTTTCTGTTTAAAATTAGCGTTTCAGCCCCATAAAGGCACTCTGGTTTTATGACCGTGTTGTAATGTCTCAATTTAGAGTACCTCGAGAGACATTTTTTGTTGTAGATGTCTTTTGTAAGTCTAAAAGCTGTCTCCATCTTTTGACAACGAATTTCATTTCCAATTTTTTCTAGACCAGTCTCTGAGATTGTTTCACCTAAATATTTGAATTGCGAAACTCTTTTGATTTTTCCATACTTAGTTTCCAAAAGTTTGGGTGCCAGTTTGTTGCTAGTCATATACTGTGTTTTTTCAAATGAGATTTGGAGACCTACTCTTTCTGCTGTTTCTTTAAGGATTTCTATTTGTTTCTGAGCAATTTGGATGTCCTGCGTTAGAATAACCAAGTCGTCTGCAAAGGCCAAACAGTCTATTCGAATATTTGTTCGTCCTAATTTCACTGGTTGGTCAATTTTAAACTCCAATTTTCGTTCGCGCCACTCTTGTATTACTTTTTCTAGAACGCAGTTAAATAGCAACGGAGAGAGTCCATCACCTTGCCTCACGCCTGTTTTTATTTCAAAGGATTCTGAAATTTCTCCTCTGAACTTTACTTTTGATTTTGTACCAGTTAGCGTGTCTCTGATAATTGCCGTGGTTTTAGGATCCAGGCCTTGTTCTTTCACAATTTGGAAAAGAGATTCACGATCCACTGAGTCATAAGCCTTTCTAAAATCTACAAAGGTACAAACTAGTTTTTTATTGTAAATTTTTTGATGTCTGAGAATTAGTTTGAGGACTAAAATCTGTTCTGGGCAAGATCTATTTGGCCTGAAACCTGCTTGATATTCGCCAATTTTCCATTCAAGTTGTTGTTGTGCTCGGTTCAGAAGACATTGAGAGAGGATTTTGTTTGTGACTGGAAGAAGAGAAATTCCTCTGTAATTATTAACATCAGTTTTGTCTCCCTTCTTATGAAGTGGGTGAATCAAGGCGGTTTTCCATTCATCAGGAATTTTTTCAGTTTGCCAAATGTTTTGCATGATTGAAGTAATTTCTTTAACGGTTTTTGGACCAGCTGCCTTTAAAAGTTCTGCAACAATTCCATCTTCACCAGATGCTTTGTTGTTTTTCAACCTATGAATTTCTTTAATGATATCCTCTTCATTTGGTGCAAGTGAAACTGGATTGCATTGTTGGGGAATTTTTGGTGGAAATCTTTCTGTGGGCTCGGGGCAATTTAGAAGATTCTTAAAATATTTAGAAAGTTCTTTGCAATTTTCTTGGTTGTTAAGAGCCAACTGTCCATTTTCCTTCTTGAAGCAAAGATTCTGGGGTTGGTACCCCTTTATTTTGGTTTTAAAAGTTTTATAAAAATTTCTGGTATTGTATTTCTGAAAAACTTCTTCAATTTCTAAGAGTTGACTATTCTCATATTGTCTTTTTGTTTGTCTAATTAGTTTTGAAGTGTCTTTTCTAGTTGCCATGAATGTATCATATGTGTCTTCTGTCTTGTTGCTATTCCATGCTTTAAATGCCTCTTGTCTAGCTTTAATTGCATGATCACAGTTTTCATTCCACCAAGCATGTTTCTTGTGTTTTCGTAAAGGAATTTGATCTTGAGCTGTTTTGATAATCTTGTGTTTGAGTTGTTCCCAATTTTGTGCACTTGTTTTGTCAAATTCGTCTGCTAATAATGATGGTTGGATTTTACTGGTGTCAAATTTGGGGATTAATGGTGTCCTTTTGTTGAAATTTTGGGGTTTTAGCTTTAGTTTCACACGGGTTAAGTAATGGTCTGAGTCAATATTGGCGCCTTTACGAACTTGAACATTTAAAATTTCTTTGTGACATGGATACGAGATTGCAATATGGTCAATTTGGAATTCACCTATGTCCTTGTTAGGTGATCGCCATGTCTTTTGTTTTGAAGGTTTTTTCTTAAAATGACTTGACATAATTTTGAGATTGAAATTTCTGCAAAATTCTACCAGCCTCTTTCATTTTGATTGGTCCATTTATGTGCAGGGAATTCACCGACCGTTTTTCTAAATTTTCTCTCTTTCCCTAACTGCGCATTAAAATCACCCATTAAAATCTTTACATAATTTTGAGGAATTTTGGAGACTGTATTCTCTAACACTTCCCATGACTTATTTGCTTTTTCTGGATTTGTTTTATTCTCCTGGTTGATAGGCATGTGTGCGTTAATTAAACAGTACATTTTATTTGCACATTTCATGGAAATTGTCATTAGTCTGTTGTTTACTGGATTTACTTCGATTACGGAGCCAAGAATGTCTTGCGAAATTGCGAATGCAACACCCAGATGCGGAGTGTTTTTAAGAATTCTTTTGTCTGTTTTACTTTTGAACAATCGGTAGTTTCCAAAATCCATGGTATTCTCATCAGGCAACCTTGTTTCTTGCAGGGCTAAAATTTTGATATTTTGTTCTTTTAGTGTGTCTCCTAACTTATTTATATTGAGGAAATTTTCTCTGTAGTAGACACGTAAGGCTTCGAGAGACCGCATCGGTCTCCCTTCCACTTCCTCAAACGTTTTTCTTTGTGAGACCACGGCAGTATCATCGGTGTATATAACCTGTCTCATCTCAACGTTTATAGGCTGCCCGTTTGTAAAGTTGTTATATAACTAGCGATAGGGCACTGTCTTTGGGTAGGCCGTTATTTTGCCTTTTCCGTGGCTATTCCTTCCCTGTAACATCACATAAAAATGTTTGTTTTGAAGGAGACATTGCACTAACGTCACCAGTCGTAAGTCCTTAGTCATGTCATAAAAATTAATGAGCAGCCGTTGCCGACTGACAGTATCAGAGACAGCCGAGACGTCTATAAAAGCCGGCCGAAGTGGCCGTGCGGTTAAAGGCGCTGCAGTCTGGAACCGCAAGACCGCTACGGCCGCAGGTTCGAATCCTGCCTCGGGCATGGATGTTTGTGATGTCCTTAGGTTAGTTAGGTTTAACTAGTTCTGAGTTCTAGGGGACTAATGACCTCAGCAGTTGAGTCCCATAGTGCTCAGAGCCATTTGAACCATTTTCGTCTATAAAAGCGACTCCAGTTACCAGCTTCCGTTCGAATGTGTACTCTATGTTGAATGAGACTGAATATTTGTGCTAAAAACTCTGTCAAAGACGATTCTTTCAAGTGCGTTGTAGAGATGACAGAGTTGACACAGGGCTGATGCTCTATGGCTCTGTAGGTTCTTTTCCTGGCTTTAGCAGAGCCACCGCCTTGGCTTCTCTCCAGAGTTTCATGATGTGGGTGGTAATGATACAGCTATAGTGTACAGTCCATTTTAGGGCTGCAGGCCCAAAACGCTTAATTTCTTCAGTGTGGTTATCATGCGAGTCAGCAGTTTTTTGTTCTCTCATTTGATGGAGCGTTCTTCTTATCTCCTCACTACTGAACGGCGTGGTGAGGACGTCCACTTCATTCTCACATTACGTTGGATTTTGTGGCTTTTCACTTTATATGACATTTTCGCTTTTAACAGATGGTGGTGACCTATCCTATCGGGAGTTACTCCCGTCAGACCAGGTGTTGGAATTGTATGATCGCTGCAGCGATCTTTTTACTAACTTCCACGTTCGCCGGCTTTCACGTAGAGATTCATTACGATTTTGGACAATCTATCCGTTCGCGCTGTTGATACCGCATGTAGGTCTTCTACGTCTGCTTGAATAGTGATTTTGCAAAAAGGATCGTCGTCGTATATACAGTGGTATTCTTGCGAAAGTTTTTTAGTTCCTCCTTCCAGGCTAGCAATGTATTCAGTCCTACAGCTCTTCAGTATGTATGTACTTTTCGAATATTATTTTTTATCAGCAGCAAAATGTAATAAGAACTGGTTAGTGGTTCAAACTGCATGATTTCTCCATCCAGTTCTTCTGTACAACACAGCCCTGATTTTTTAAAAATTAAAGCGTCTTTTAAAGGGAACTACTTCTGGTTTGTTATCCGCACTGACTATGACAGCGACCGGCTTCTAGTACTGTACTTAGTACCTTTCAGATATCTATAAATTTACCTCTGTTCGTTAACATCCGTGCCAAGTTTCACTTATGTGATGTCTTCTGGTTCGGTGTACCCCTTGCTTTATACCGCATACATGCAGTATCGGTTAGCGCTCTTGGAAGTTATGAGCACCAATCACTACATCGCAGATCCATAATAAAAGTGATATTGTCTGACGTTATGACAAGGTATCTGTTGCGGGGTTTGCTGATACACAGAAAATCCGTGGTGGATTTCAGTATATAGCTGATACTTTGTGTGCGTTGTGAGGATGTGTCTTTGTGTGTTTGATCCACAGAGTTAATTTCACTTTTATTATTTAACAGGAGCGTTACCGGATAGTCCGGCATTGCCATTGCCAGCACCATTATGTACTTAATGTTGGAGGAAGGAGGGAAAGGATGAGGAGGATGATGAAGCTCAATTTTTGTACAAAGTTGTAAAAACTGAATACAGGGACAAGTTTTTATAGAAAAAGATGTTTTTTTACCCTCTCTCTTATATGAGCTGTAAGAAAAGTCCCTTACAACAAAGTACACAACTGCATACCATGTGTGTTACGGCACTTTGATACTTTACAAATACGTTATATGATGCGTCTTCAGCTGTTACTTTCATCGTAGCAACAGCAAGCACAGTGACTAAATGCTGCATAAACACTGCTGCTGCCCAAGACGGTAATGCCGAAACAGAATGTGTCATACTTAGTCATCAACTGCCTTCGATATTTATGTCAGTTTCCCACACTGCTTCTCCCAATCTATCTGAATGATAGTACATTCTAGATTTGTACTATAACTTTGACACCCCTGTCACCTGGTATACAGACACTAACAACCATCCCACCGTTGAACGTAAAAATTATACAGATTTTGCTCATAAAACTAAAAGAAAACGGACTACGCCTACTTTCGTGGAAACAGGACATTTATTGTCGTTGTTATTTTTTTTTAATAGATGCACACATGCAGGAGGTGCGTTGATGTTAAATACACTGAAGCGCCATAGGCACGCATATTCAAATACAGAGATACGTAAACAGGCAGAATACGGCCTTGCGGTCGACAGTGCCTACCTGAGACAACAAGTGTCTGACGCTGTTTTTAGATCGGTTGCTGCTGCTACAATAACAGGTTATCAAGGTTTAAGTGAGTTTGAAAATGATGTTATCGTAGGCGCATGAGCGATGGGACACAGCTTCTCCGAGGTTGCGATGAAGTGGGGATTTTCCCGGATGACCATTTCAAGAGTGTACCGTGAATATCAGGAATCCGGTAAGGCATCAAATCACCGACATCGCTGCTGCTGGAAAAAGATCCTGCAACGACGGGACCAACAATGACAGAAGAGAATTGTGCAACGTGACAGAAGTGCAACCCTTCCCCAAATTCCTGCAGGTTCCAATGCTGGGCCATCAGCAAGTGCCAACACGCGAACCTTTCAACGAAATATCATCGGTATGGGCTTTCGGAGCCGAAGGCTCACTTGTGTACCCTTGATGACTGCACGACACAAAGCTTCACACCTCGCCTGGGCCCATCAGCACAGACATTGGACTGTTGATGACTGAAAACTTGTTTCCTGGTCGGACGAGTCTCGTTTCAGATTGTATCGAGCAGATGGATGTGTACGGGTATGGAGGCAACCTCATGAATTCATGGGGACTGTTCAAGCTGTCTGACTCTCTGTAATGGTGTGGGGCACGTGCAGTTGGAGCGATATGTGACCCCTGTATACGTAGGTATGACACTGACAGGTGACACGTACGGAAATATCCTGTCTGATCACCTGCACTCATGTCTATTGTGCATTCCGATGGGCTTGGGCGACTCCAGCAGGGCAAGCGACATCCTATACGTCTAGAATTGCTAGAGAGTGGCGCAAGGAAGACTCTTCTGAGTTTAAACGCTTCCGCTGGCCACCAAAGTCACCAGACATGAACATTATTGAGCACATCTAGGATGCCTTGCAACGTGCTGTTTAGAAGAGATCTCCACCCAGTCGTACTCTTACGGATTTATGGACAGCGCTGCAGGTTTCATGGTGTCAGTTCCCTCCAGCACTACTTCAGACATTAGTTGAGTCCGTGCCTGAAGTGTAACAGTTTCATACTTTTTTTTTTCCTTTATTGTATTTTTAGCACCTCATACAGGCGGGCTGTCAGCAGCATAGTACGCCGCGCTTCAGCCTTAAGTGGTACAATCATATGACAAAGAGGCGACATAGACAATACAATGAAAATGGCGGGCAAAAAAGTAGAGACAAAAAACAAGAAACATGAAGCCGTTCACACTGGACGATATAAACATTAACACTTGTTGACACGGCGCACTGAACACGGAGGACGGCGACGGCACAGGTGAACAGTGGAGTTGTAACTGCTAAAGAACGCGAAACACAAAACGAAGCACACACACGAGACACTGATGGCGACGATCTCCGGCGCGCGAATGTTCACTATGCGTGTGCGAGTCCGGGGACCTGACAAGAGAGGAGGAGGAGGAAGGGGAGTGGGAGAGCGAGAGGGGAGAGCAGAGATGCCACGGGCAGGGGAGATAGGGGGGAGGAAGGGGGAGGGGAAGCCCGGGGGAAGAGGGGTGGAGGGAGGGGACGGGAGAAAAGGAAAGAGAAGGGAAGGGAAGAGAAGGGAGGGAGGGTGCCTAAAGGAAAGGACACCGGAAGTGGGGGGTGGGGCAACAGTTTCATAGGCTCTTCAGTGTATAAGTGTTCCGCATCGCATAATGGCTGGCAGGGCATTATAGTGGCGCCGTGTGAGGTAGTGCCGCGCAGCGCAGACACAAACAAGTTGCTGGCAGAGTAGCTATCACTTATCTTACATTATCAGGGGGCGTCAGGGTCTGTTGTGCACGATGTCGGTGATGTTAGCGCAGACTGACCGTGCGGACCGTGCAACCACATGCTTCGCCAAGGACTCATTGTAGTGAAGACTATGCACTCAGATATGGGGGTGGGGGCTGCGGTCAGCAAAGACGACTTGTGGAAGCTGCAGCAGCTGCTCTTGTGAGACGACACTCTGAAGGTGTAATTAGAGCAGTGAAGTACTTTCCATTAGTTGTGGTAGTGTGTACTGACTTTCCTGAATTTCGATTATACCTGGGATACAGAGTTGTGTGTCTAGCAAAGCAGATGGAGCCGTCTCTAGCGAACTCTAATATCAAACAACAGTAGACACATTTCTCAGCTGTATGCTTACAAGTACTACACATATTAATCTCCTCTCTGTCGAACACCGGCATCTCGTCAATTGAACACATTTCCCGCCAAAACAAAAGATAGTACGTTCTACTCCAGCCTTTTTCCGCGTCAACCTGTAGGTGAAGGATAGAGTTCGAGCACGTACACAACTAGTTGTGAGTGGTATTGTGAAATTCTTTCCCAACATGATAACACCAGTTGTATGACATTGTCAATTTTCGACCTGTATTGTGATTTTAGGTGCTCCTTGTGTAACGCTATGTATGTAGCTGTGTAATTAGAACCGATCTTTATGAATTGTTACATAATTAACGCCGACCCTTCCTTCAATTTCCCTACTAAAATAAAGTACACTAACTTAACATTTTCCTCCTACATCTGGACAGTTTCCGTGTGTTTGGAGGATGCACTTGGGGTTCCATCCAGAAGTACGATGGTTCTACTCCCAGAAAGGGTACCACCGTTTTCAATTTCATGACAGTTCCCAGATGGGAGGCTGAGATGGGATGCCAGAACAGCCTTGCGACACAGAAATTCCCCGCCAAAATTCGAAATTCCCGCCAAATTCGAAAATCCCACCAATAGTGTAGGTGAGGGAGGGATAGGGGTAGTGGTGGTGAGGAGGAGGTGGCGGGCACCCACGTACCAGCTGGGGAAAACACATGACGTCATATGGGATTAGGGTGGTTGGGTGTAATTAATTGACCATTTAATTAATTTGCAAATCAATTTTATTTTAAAATTGCGCCCGGGACTCCCTTATCCCATACTATTAGATATTAAGAATTCCGTATCTGCAGAGAGCCCATCAGTATTTAAGTCGTCAGTAAAGCTGTCTTTGACAAAAGCCATTTTAGTGGAGGAAGTCCGGCGTTTTTTTGGCAGTTGCTGCTCCGGTGTTGGAAGGTTTAGCCGACACTGACGTTACCGGGGGACGCCTGACTATTTTCAAAAAATCTGCGAGGAGGCTGCCCGCTCGTCCCCAGGCTGTGCCGTCATGACACTGACGCCGATGCGAGACGAGCGAGGTGGAGGCTCACCCTGGAGGCCGAGAGCTGCCACCTCAGTCAGCTGAGGCTCCCTTGTTAGGTCTCAGTCGCTTATCGCCGACCTCAATTCTGCAAAATTTACGACGTCATATTTGCGTTTCACGCAATACTAATGATGAAGTTTATGTTTTATTCAAAAGCATTTACATACACACGGCGTGGAGGAACTACTTTTTATTTTTTCTGATAAGCGATATTTTTACGCTTGTTTCCTAATCATTTATGATCCTTAAAGGTCACGGGGGACGTTGTTACACTCCTCATCTATAATGTCACGAAAGGTTTGATTGGCGGTCATCTTTAACGCAACAGCAATAGCGTGGCACATAATTTTTCTCTTGGAATGTGAACGAAATATCCATCCTAGGCTATGCAATTTTTTAAATTAGAATAAAGTTCAGGAACAAAATGTTAAATACGATATGATTAGAGCTAGTTACATTTAACTTTTGTTCCATAACTGCAAGCGCTTGCGTTTTTCATGACGTTATGGCAGTCAAATCGAAGATTCTACTTATAGCATACTAATTAGAGTGGAAACTTCACATTTACCATCTTGTTTAAAGCATCTAAATGGGTTTTATAACAGAGACGACAAAAATGTGATTTATTTGCATTGGGTGATGACCCGAAACATGAAATAGACAACGAGGAAAATAAGAATCATAAAGATTATGTGATTGTGAAAATATTTTCTGTATATACACTGTCAATAAGAAGCAGTTGTTTGCTTGAGTCTGTCCGTTAATACGTTTGTAGAGTGATATAGGACTGCCGTCGACTGCGATCTAAATTAATCTATTTTAGTCCGTGGTTGACGGTGGTATTTATCAGGTTTGCTTCTGCGTGTTTCTGCAGTGGAGTAAGAGATCACGTGTATACTTGTATATTTGCTAACGCTTCGACGTTCAAGACGAACGAGAAGGCGCATCAAAGCCACCTGAATTGCTATTTATTGGATTCACACGTGATCGATGTCAGATGCCACTGCGCGTGGTCTCATTAATTTCTCACTATTCTGTGATACTTTTCTGAGGTTAATAAAAGGCGAGTTATACAACAAAATAGGCAAAACGTTATTTGCAGAATGGCATTCCCCTAGTCAAACCACTTCCAGCGAAACAGCACGCAGTGCACTAACAGTAGACATATTTATTCTGTAAAACCGTAAACAGGTTTGCGTTAAATCAAAAGTAGCTTAGAGAGGATCTAGGGGAGGAGGGAGAGGTGGGAGGAGAGGGGGTCAGCGGGGTGTTGCTATTGTAAAATACATACTGTTGAAGCAATGTTAAAAGTTAACAAATTTTTGTCACGATTTGGATAACTGGCCTAGCTGTTTCCAGAGATTTTCTAGAAAACTTAGACACATATCGTGAGCTGCATATACTACTCAGTCATCGAAAAGTAGAATGTAAGTGTAGGAGTCATAGTTGTTTTTATATAGGTTTTGCTGAGTTTCTAAAAGTACAAACTTACACGGCTAGTATTTAGATCAGACAAACTTTGGACCTAAATCCTGAATAAACCAAAGAACGCGACGTATTTTTTTTTCTAGACGGATCTGTTTTATGTTTCTCTCTTCCCTTAGGTTTTCTTTTTCCTTCTTACCCTTCGGTTTCTGTTCGTGAGCATTCTTCAGTGGTGAAGAGGAGATGAGGAGAGGAGTTTCATTATCTGCACCCTTACTGTACTCAGTTCTAGCATTCCGGTTCAATTCCTGGCTGGATGTCCTTCACTGGATCACTATCTCTAGTCGTGTTATTAGTTCGATGATATGTGTAGCTCTATGATCTGAAGTGCAGTTTTATCTCTTTCAGTAAGATGCAAAAAAAAACAACAAGAAAACAGCAATCAATAAACTTTGGATCTGTGTGAGCGTACTCCCGGTTCTTTATATACTTTCGCTGCCTTCTCTACTGCAACTCTCTGGCAGTTGTCACTTGTGAATAAACCGTTGCGGTCGTGATTCGTCTACTCGGAAAGTTCACTAGGTGACAAATGTATCGTTAGATCCCACCATATGACAGCCAGATAGCTGCTATCACGGCCCGCCCCCGGTATCTGAGTAGTCGCTGGCACGGTAGCTCAGCGTGCTCGGTCAGAGGCTTAGCTGCCCTCTGTAATATATATAAAAAAAAAACTGTGTAAACATATCTACGAACAACCTGAACGACTGTTTTCGGACGTCCGCCACGAACAAATTCAACGAACAATATAGAACCAAAAGAGATTAAAAAAAAAGAAAAATGGTCAGCGCGACAGAATGTCAATCCTAAGGGCCCGGGTTCGATTCCCGGCTGGGTCGGAGATTTTCTCTCAGGGACTGGGTGCTGTGTTGTCCTAATCATCATCATTTCATCCCCATCGACGCGGAAGTCGCCGAAGTGGTGTCAAATCGAAGGACTTGCTCCCGGCGTAACGGTCTACCCGACGGGAGGCCCCAGTCACACGACATTTACTTTTAGCTGCTATCACGTGGACAGGGGAAGAGCACCACATCGACTTGACAGCTACTGCAATATACTAAACTGCAAATATTATTTGGTTAAACCCGCTTATATTATGAGCTGCATATTTTCATTCTAATGAAAATGATTTCTTGCCTTACATCAAGACAGAGGAGAAAAGCAACAGAGAAAAGGTCTGGTCTTTATGTCACTACGCGCTGCTACAACGCATAGCCAAGTGAAGCAAAAATGGCTCTGAGCACTATGGGACTTAACAGCTGTGGTCATCAATCCCCTAGAACGTAGAACTACTTAAACCTAACTAACCTAAGGACAGCACACACATCCATGCCCGAGGCAGGATTCGAACCTGCGACCGTAGCAGTCGCGCGGTTCCGGACTCCAAGCCTAGAAC